>NW_005363502.1:3457809-3532135 GCF_000412655.1 Myotis brandtii | reverse complement strand
TTCTTTTTTTTACAGCAGCATAGCATTCCATTGTGTAGATGTACCAGAGTTTTCTAATCCATTCATCTGCTGATGGGCACTTAGGCTGTTTCCAAATCTTAGCTATTGTAAATTGTGCTGCTATGAACATAGGGCTTTATATATCCTTTCTGATTGGTGTGTCTGTTTTCTTGGGATATATTCCTAGAAGTGGTAATACTGGGGCCTTTTATATCTCTTAAATGTCTTTTATTTAGTGGTCTCCTGCCACCCTTTTTTATTGTGTGTGTTTTTTTTAATTGAGGTAAAAATGGTTTTTCCCTCAGGGAAATATAAATTGGTACAGCCACAATGGGAAACAATATAAAGATTCCTCAAAAAACTTAGAATAGAATTACCATATGACCCATGTCTTCCATTTCTGGATATTTATTCAAAGAATATAAAAACATTAATTTGAAAAGATATATGCACCCCTATGTTCATTGAAGCATTATTTAACATAGCCAAGATATGGAAACATTCTGAGTGTCCATCGATGGATAAATGGATAAAGAAGATGTGGTGTATATGGAATACTACTCAGCCACACAAAGGAATGAAATTGCTCTTTGCAACAATATGGATGGACTTGAGGGAATTACATTAACTGAGATAAGCCAAATAGAGAAAGACATATACTGTATGCTTTTACTCATACGTGGAATCTAAAAAAGCAAAGCAAATGAATAAACAAAACAAAAACAAACTCATCTGTGGTACATTTACACCATGGAATACTAGGCAGCAGTAAAAAAGGAAGGATATCTTACCCTTTGAGACAGCATGGAGGTACCTGGAGAATATTATGCTAAGTGGAATAAGGCAGTCAGAGAAAGACAAGTATCACATGATCTCACTCATATGTGTAATCCAATGAACAAAATAAACGGATGAACAAAATAGATTCAGAGACATAGAAGCATGTAACACACTGTTGAATCTCAGAGGGAAGGCGGGGGTGGGTGGGAAGAGATCAACCAAATAATTTGTATGCATATATGCATAACCCATGGACACAGACAATAGTGTGGTGAAGACCTGGAGTGGGGAATGGGCTAGAAGGGGTCCATGGAGAAAAAAGGGGCCGTGTAATACTTTCAACAATAAAAATTAAAAGAAAAAAACAGAAAAACAAACAAACTCATAGATACAGAGAACAGATTGGTAATTATCAGAGGGGATGTGGGGTTTTAACGTAGGCAAATGGGTGGAGGAGATCGACTGTGTGGTGATAGGTGGTAACTAGACTTTCAGAGGAGATCACTTTGTAGGGTTTACAGATGTCAAATTACAATGTTGTATGCCTGAAACTTACATCATCTATAATAATAAAAACGTAATATGCTAATTAGACCAGACAGCCGACGACCTTCCCGATAAAGTCAGGGCTGTGAGAGCAGAGCCCTTGCACAAATTTTGTGCATCGGGCCTCTAGTATTATATATAAATCTTACAAAGATGTTTCGTTTGAGTCATTTCTTTTGCCAGCATAAGAGAAAGGAATAGTAAAGGACTTGAACAAGAAAACCTTCTCATACCTCTGCCTAAGTCAGAGAGCCATTTTTCTAAAGTTTTCCTAACATTTATTTAGGGCTCATAAAGTACCAGGTCCAATATTGAGTTTTTTATCCCTTTGGATACATATAACACATCAAACTGAGGTTGTAACTTGCTCAAAGTTATACAACTCATGGGAAGTGGAGATGGGATTAAAATCCAGAACTGTTAGACTCTAGACTGCCTCCTGGCTGGCCCAAGTACTCCAATAAGTGGCTCATGGTTTGGATATAAACATACACTGACAACGAGTATCTCTGAGCATAGTCTTCTAGGGTGTGCAGGTTTCATTGCTGCTGCAAAAATAATTGCCAAGTATCTCCAAATGATCATTGACATTAGCATTATTAAATGTTCAATCAAATTTAAGAAGCCATGTGGCCATGTGGCTTTGTCACATCTGCTAACCCTATTACCCTAACAAATTGAATTTTAATCCCCCGAGGAAGACATTCAAATGAGAAAATTGTCCTAATTTTTAAAAAAATCATATTTTAGTATTCTGCTTTTTGATGCCCAACTCAGTGCCTTGGCTGAAACAGACACACAATAAATGCTTGTTTTTTATTTGAACACAGCTACATGGTAAGCTTTGAGAGGGCCCATCTTATCAAACAGGATTTTCTACCGACTCTGGGATAGAGATGATCCCTTAGGCCTTTGTCAGTCTACATTTTTGCTCTCAGTTACGAACTGTCATGATAGCAGCAAATGAATAGTTACTGAGTACGCAATGTGTGCCAAGTTCCTCAGAAATATTATTTTATTAGTCCTCATTAACTCTTTGAAATATAAAGCACAATTACTACCCCATTATTCAGAAGAGAAAGTGAAATTTGAATATCATGTCCTAGGTAACCCAGCCAGACAGTTGCAGAGCCTAGGATTACCTGTTAAATCCTCACTTTCACTCTCATGCTATGTCTCTGGCTTGACCACAATCTGTTTTTTAAAACTTCCAACAGAACAGCAACAATCATGATGTTTTTACGGCTTCTCTTTCTGCTTCCACCTGAATTATTTAGAGTAAAGCTTTAGAAAAAAAACAAAAAAGAAGTCTAAAGAATGAGCTGCTGCCATTTTTAGAGAATGAACTTCACATGCCTGTCATACTCTTTTCCATATTAAAAGCAAGGTTATTTTTAATACTCTTATAAAAATGTTAGGTGATTTTAAAAGTGTTATGTATAAAGACAATAAGAATGTTTAAATGAAATCTATTTTTTTTCGTTAGCAAGTATTCAATGATGTGTCAAATCTTGATATAACTTAATTTGTCTTCTTTCAACTTTACTTTTGGTTTTCTGATTCTAATTTTTCAAAAGTTGACAGACATCATGTTATTGTCACTAGTTTCTCCCACTCAGCTTTCAAAGGTTCATTGTTCTGAGGAAGAAGTCGTCATCTCCCTCTCCCCTGCATGGGTTCAGTTTGAGCAAGTGCACAGATTATGGATGTTTTATATGTTCCTCAGTACAGGCTGACATTTGAGCCGGGAGTATCCTGAGTGCTCTTCTAGAAAGCTCAGACCCACCTGCTCTTCCGTCCTCATAGCCTCCTTGTTGTTAAAGGGGAGGGGGCAAAAGGGTGAGTTTGCTGAGCCCCAACAAAAGGAAGCTCATGAGGTGACACTTAGCTACTGGGACATCTGTTCTAGGATATGTAGTCAAGTGAGAACTTTCAAAACAGACTGGCAGAATCTGGCTTTATCCACAGAGCAGACCAGCAAACTCACTTCAATACTGAGCCACTCACACACTTATCTACAGCTCCTGCAACCTTCCCTGTGGAGCTGAGGATATAACTTTTTCCATAGACTAGAGTCAGTGACATTTAGATGGCAGACAGTCGACTGGTTGACCAGTCACTATGATGTGCACTGACCACCAGGGGGCAGATGCTCTGACTGGTAGGTTAGCTTGCTGCTGGGGTCTGGGAGATCCAGACTGATTCTAAATTTTGTTGAAGTGCCCCCAGTTGGTGGCCTCTCCAATTTACTGTCTAAGTTGGGTCCCACCACTGTGGTGGGCAGGCTGCTGGCTGCTCAGGCCTGTCTCCTGATAGCTGTGGCCTGAGAAAAATTAGAACTTAGGAGGTGTCATGTTGGCATTTTACAAAAGCTTTTGTTTCTCCATGGCCTACGCCTGGCACTGATGCCTTGAAGCCCGTGGTAGCCCTGTTTTAGGATCAACTTTGTAGGCAGCGTTACGTGTAGGTGTTGTGGGGCCAGATGCTCATACAACTTGATGGAACTTCTTTAAGTAGAAGTGTACACACATTTCTTACTTTTTCTTATTTTACAAAATGTAGGATCAAGTGAACCTACTGCTACGATCTTGGAAAAGGTCCCGATGCTTATGCATTGTAAGTTGCAGTCAAATCCATTTCTGTCTACAGGCAGCTCAATTAACTCTCCTTGCACGTGGATTTTTGCAGCAACTCATCTCATGCGCTTAACTTTCCTGTCATGGGATTTCTTTCCTCTTCCATAACTTTTTAATAGTCATATTTATTTTGAACCTTCTCCACTTTCCACCCTCTTCATTGTTAGGTGATCATGTGACTAACTGATGTTTTGGGGCAGCTCAGGTTCTTCTGACACAATCTTAAATGGTGCCTTTTTTCACTATCAAAACCATTTCAGTTTTAGTAACTTTATTATGATACTGCATTATTACATTACATTTTGCTCATATGAAATGGCTTTGTTTATGGCCATATTTGTTTTTTCTGCTAACCCAATTTTGGTTTTCCACTGTCTTCCCCACAGGTAGTTAGTATCTGAGTTAGAACCAATCTGGGCCTGGGATCGAATGCTTTATTATTTGTTGGTCCTTCCGGCAACTTTAGCAAAGAATCTGGACTTATTTGTAAAATCGGCAGTGCAGAACTCGAACGCTCATCAACATAACTGTTATTTTGCCTCAATACACCAAACACTCCCTTGAACCCCCAGACTGACCTTCATATCCCTTCCTATGTATTATCACATAACGTTACCCACGCTAGGGGGCTTCCACACACTGAGACAGAATATGTGGTTCGTTTCTTTGGTAGGTGAATTGTCATGGTCTATCTGGCATATACCTTGACAAAATGGTTTGTGTAAATATGGTCTCAGTCTAAGCTGCTAGATGTGTGATGCGTAAGCAATAGAGAGATCACAAAGGAGTCATTGAAAACCGCTAGTGCCCTCTAAGCTTGTTTGCTGTTTGAACAATGGTACAGACTAAATAGGATGTGGCTGAGAGCCTCAGACACCCTAGATGTGGGGAAATATGGGTTGGTGGTTGAATACATGATTTTGAACGGCTATATGATCTATAATGCTATGATCAAAATGAGTTATTACTTTGTTTTTGGTAATTGTTTTTATATATTTGTTATTATTTAAAAATGCTTCAAAGAAATATTTTAAACTCACATTTTTGTCTGTATTTTGATCACATTAACTATGGCTGCTTTAATAAGTCAACAAAGATTGTTCTAACTAGCATCTCCCTGGAACTGAGTCAAGAAACATTTCCAAAATGAACTCATTGAATCACTTTACAAACCTCTTGCTCTCAGAGGAAGGAAAGAAGTCTTGGAAAGTGCTCCCCCATCCCCACCCTCGCTTCCCAGAAAAACAGCTCTCTTCTCTCTCTGTTCATTATGCACCCTCGGATTCAGTGGGACCTTGTTAACTCCAGCATTTCGGGTAAGGGAAGTGCTGTGGCTATGTTAGTGGCTATTTCAATAGAGCTTTTCTGTGTTGCATCCATATATATCTCAAAGGGTATAACTTAACTCACAGAATATTTGATTCCATGTAGTAAAACTGTGCCATGCTGGAGCTCAGTCGGGTAGAGAGACACAGCAAAGTGTTAAGAAAACAATTCATAGAACCTTATCAAACCACATGCTTTACAAGAGTTAGAGATTGATAATAATTGCTTAAGGAGATATCAGAGTCACTGAAGAGATGAAATCATTAATTAATACTTAATCTGTTTTTAGATATGATAGATTAAAGTTTTACAATGTCCAGCAACATCAGCATTAGTTAAACCATGACATGAATGCAAAGTGTAATTTCCATCACTAGAGTTTTAATAACTAGTACAAAAAAAGTTTGGTTCCATGTTAATGTTGGGGAATGAAAATTTGAAGTAATGACTTTGAGTTTCTAAGAAAAAGGAAATTCAGTAGTGATATTATGCAGATGAGCTAGTTGTTCAAGTGTTGTCTCTCGGCAGCTCATCTTGGGGAGATATGTGCAATGTATGCCACAGGAGGCTTTTTTGGAGATCTTTGCGGTGGCCCTGGAGTGGGGGGGTGGGTCACCTTTTGCTCCAGTCAGGCCTGAGTCACAGGCCCAGCATTCCTACATTTCTTTTGCTCCACTCCAAGGCTGTCTCCCCTGCCTTCCCCCACCACCTACATCTCTCCCTCCAGCCCCCTGCTCCTGAGTCCCTGGCTGATCTTCCCTCCCTGGTCTCCTGCAGGTGGCCCTGGCCTGACAGTTTGCCTCCTGCTTGTCCATCCTTACTGCATCCTATTGTTGTTTTGTGGGTGTCATCACCAGGGGTCTGCCATTTTGGTGCTAACCCCTGGCTTTCCCCACTTTCTGTGTAGCTTGAATTATATGCTCAGCCTCTTTGAGTCTCTGTTTCTTCATCTATAAAATAAGACCAATGCCATAAGGTTTTGAGGAGTGAGGTGCTAGCTATCTGGCACACTGTAAGGATGGAGTGTTTACAGTTATCGGTACTATTACAGTTTGGAACTCGGTTGGGAGCTCTTCCACAGGCAGGGAATTGGCTTTAAATTTCCTACTTTATCCTCGTAGGACTCAGTGCAGGTGGAACATCTGTTGATGCTCAATACTGACTTGTGATTGGACTCTTTTCCTTAGACTTTGGAGATTTTCTATTAACAACTTTTCTGGGAGACCCCTGACTTTCCTGAGAGGGAGTTGTGTGGGGTCTGACAGTAGTATGTTTGTGAATGTTTACTAAACAGCTTTTTAAAAAGCACTGATTTGAAGAATTTGTGGATTTTTATGGTGTAGTTTCACCACAGCCAATTTTGAGCTGCCACCATGACATGAACTTGTTTGCAAAAGTCTTGAAAGTTTTGCAATTGATTGGAACGACTTGGTACATAGCATCTCAACCACTAAAACTAGGAATATACTCTGATGTCAGGTCTTACTGGGCCTGGACTGGTGTCTTGTGGACCATTAAACTTTCCTGAGACCTTGAGTGAAATCCAAATTCACATTTAAAATCCATCCTCTGAATCTCATGCAGCCTTTGGGCCGCCTTGTTGGGTCCTCCCCATCACGATCCTGTACGTCACAAGGAGGAATGTCAAAACTCACCTGCTTTACAGGCTATTTTATCAAAGGAGAACAAACTATCAGTAACAACAGATTCCTTGGGGTTATGGACTGTTCCCACAGAAGAATTTTTCTTTCTGAGCCATCAGTCAGCTGGGACGTGGACAAGGGCAGTGCCATCAGTAGCCTTGTCCTTGGAGTGTCCTCACGGGGCTGTTGCAGAGGGTCCCATGCATTGTACACAGACTGGTTCCCTTGGCTGCACCGGGAATGATGCCCCCTGGGGTTTTCAGATGCTGCTGCCCTTTCTGTTTTCACTCACACATATTCCCTCTACTCAGGGGAGACGTTGATTACCAAATAGCTCTAAAATCAGAAATGTCTGAAGTGTCTAACAGAGTAGTTTCTCCCACTCAGATCTATAGAAAAGGGGTGAGCATGTTTAACTTGATGGCAGATAAATGGCAAAGATTTATTGAGTGGTTATCACATATAGGGACTCTGCTAAGTGCGATTATAACATCAGAATGCCCCAATGTGCCCAGCACAAATTTGCGGCTGCCAGTCGCCCTGTCGTAGAAGTCTCTTTTGGAAAGTAACACTTAGTGTGCTCTATTTTGCGCCCTACTGGGTGCAACTGGGGTAAAGAAGAGGCACTGAACATAGGCTACCTTCAAAGAGCTTCCTACCTTTTTTGGGAGAACACATGTGCACAAATGACATTCTTTGGGAATAAAAGAGTAAGCGTACCCCTCAGCAGTGACGTGCTGACTTTGTTTAAAGTCCAAACATATGGGAACTCATCTATCTAGATGAATGCTGTCTGCTCTAAACGAATTGCTTTTGGAAACTGTGTAATTATTTCAGTGTGCCTGCTATTGTCCCAATGGTGTTTGCATTTCCTCTTTAGGAATTAGGAATCCATGATACATTCTTTTGAATATCCAGTATTAACACACTTTTTGTTTTTTGCTGGTGGATTTAAGGCTAATTCTTTGGTAAACTTATAGGCTTGCTTATACACAGACTTTGAAGATGTGACAGATATTTTGGGTTGATTAATCCCATATTCATTCAGCCCCTGTCCCCTTACCTTCTTTTATTACAGAAGCTAGGAAGCTGAACTCTTCCATCTCCTGGCGTTTGTGTGCAGCTCCGGGCAATAGGGGTTGTGGGGAGGGGACAGGCAATACTGTCCTTGCCTATAATTTGTAGATAGAAGTTTTTGAGAAGGGTTCTATTCTCTATTGAAAATGAAAAGACTTGAGGGAAGACAGTTTTAGGCCCATTTGCCTTCTTCCAAGCCTGTGTGTCTTCCCAGAGTTCCAGTGGAAGTATCAACCAATTACAGACATGCAGACACCTTGAGGGCAAAAGCCACATCCTAAGGATGGTTGGGCAGAACATTAGGAGGAGGTGGGATCCTGAAAATATCCCAGAATGGCCATCCCAGCCCAGGACTTTGCTTCTCTGGACCTCCCTTTATGTGCAACACATACCTTTGATTATTAAGCACCTGCTCATCTGGTTATCCACGGCTTACAGAGAAACGAATTCCTCACAGAGCACTGAAGATAATTCCATAAGATGAATTCTAAACATGTCTTGAGCCATACCGTAATTACTGAATGAGCATTGCTTTTTGCCTGTACAAGGTTAGGATGGTTAGCATTTTGATAAATCGAGACAAGGGAGGGAGCCGATGCTTACTGAGTCTCCTTTGTGTCAGGCACACTTCAAATGTTATTTCCTCTAATGAGGTCAATGAAATCAGAGTTCCTATGATTTTCACAAACTGAGGTCTCAATGATTTCTAAGCCTGGGATGTGTGTGTGGGGGGAGTGAGGGGGAATTATGGGCGGGGAACCAAAGAGCATTTGAGGTGAGGGCAATATCGACAACAATATGCATAAGTAGGGAAAACAGTAAGGAGTGTGGCCTGGCTGGAGTTTAGAATTCATTTTAAGAAGTGCAGAAAGGTACATGTGGGCAGAGAAAAGTAGAGGCAGATGATGGAGGGCCATGAATCTTAATCCAGTGACTAGAGCCACTAGTTAGTAGGAAGCAATTGCATGTTCTTTAGCAGGAAGATGATATGCTGTGCTCTTGGAAGAGTTATCTGGCACCAGGTTTCACTATAAATAAAAAAGGAAATAGACTTAATCAAAACCAGGTTAGATTGCTTTTTAGGGGACTACTTTTGCCAACACTCTGTTTCTTAGACTGTAAACCTCAAATACCAGGGACAATTACCAGCCTGTTTGATATTCCATTCCCCTGCTAGAAAATTTAGGCAGGTAAGAGCACCAGGAAAGGTATTCATGGAACAAATGGAAGAAGAATTTGCATCTAGCCTCAATGAACTTTCAGCAACTTTGCATTCTTAGTGTTACTATTTCTCCAGATTTGATAAAGGACAGACAAGCATATTATATCTAGGATAGGAGTAGAACATTGGAAAAATCTTCAGTGATTTGAAATTCTGTATGACACAGATAGCAAAAAATTAAGTTCAACTGTCTGGGAGGCTGGTTTGGTAATGTTGAATACCTTATGCTTAATATTTAGACACAACCTCTTTCTGGCATAGTGATGACCCTGTTAACAAAGCAGTTAAAAGTTAACTGCTCAATAGGACTTTAATGAAATAGATAATTTGATTCAATGTTTTTGTTTAAGAGGTTATTTAACTTGGGAATTTACCTTTCTGAGATTTTGTCAGCTTCACTATAGCATGTATGACAATTTAACTATAGATGGAGGCTACTGAGACCAAAAGACCAAACGTAGAATTAAAGTTGAAAAGATGTGAATATAGTAAAATTTTTATGCACAGATACCAACGACTCAATCATTCTACCTTTCTTGACCATAATTACTCACATTCATTTTCTTTTTCTGCAAATATGTTGTCTGTTAAGTCTAGATTGTAGACCCTGGTATCATATAGAAGACATCATCAATAGATGTCTTTTTTATAATGTATAAGTGCAGTGTATTAATTATTAAGATATTAAGACATAATCTAGGCAGATGTTTGTATCAGTTTATTTCCTTTAAGCTAATTAATAGAATATTTTACTTCAGTTTTTAATACGTTATTTAAGACCTAGAACTATCTATGTGTTGCTAGAATCTAAGCTACATTAAAGCTCTATTTAGCCCTAGAACTTCTGACCATTTATTATCTGGAACTGCCCAATCTGCTCTGAAGTCTGCTGAGGGTGGAGAGAATTGCATTCCAGGGGCCACTGCTTGGCTAGAGTTCCTCTGTAACCTTGGGGTGAGGCAGCCCTTTATTCCAGGCCTCTCTTTACTAAACCTAAAGAGACATTAAGTGTTTGGGAGCAAGACATGGGACAGTTTTATTGTGGTGACTCTGTGACAGTGGTGGCGATGCTGAAGCTGTTAGTGCTTTTCGGAGGGCGTTGGATATTCCCCTCAAATACCTATTGTTCTCCCAGCTGATGTCCGGTCTTATCAGCTCACGTTGATGCAACAAAATACTGTAGACTTGGGGTGGGGAGGGGTGCGGGAACTTAAAGAATAGCATTTGTTTCTCACTTTTCTGGAGGCTGGGAAGTCCTAGATCAGGGTGTCTGAAGATTCTGTTCTTGATGAGGTCTTTCTTTCTGGCTTTTAGAAGGCGGCATCTTGCTGTGTGCTCATAGGAACTCTCATTTGTGTGCTGGAGGATCCAGTGAGCTTGGTGTCTCTCTCTCTCTCTCTCTCTCTCTCTCTCTCTCTCTCTCTCTCTCTCCTTATCAGGACACTAATCCCATTATTTTTTAAATCCTCAGGACCTCATCTAAACCTAACTACTCTCAAAGGCCCTAACTTTGGGGGTTAAGGCTTCAACATAAAAATTGGGGGGACACAAGCATTCAGTGAACCACATCTGCTCCCATTCCCATGTTTTCAGCCTCAAAATCTCCCCTCTTTTTCTTTACTATCCCTGTTCATTTAATAAAGTAATGGGGAATTTCCTGAAATGGCTTGTATTTTTATAATCTTACTTTTTTGTTCATTTATTGATGGAAAAGGACTATTGTAAAGGATTGTGGCCCCAAACCAGCCAAATTTTAGAGACTTTCAAGCTAGTGTTTTTGAGCTACACTATATTCCTCATGATTTAAGCAACCACATTTTGCTTATATCATTTTTTATTAAGCTATTTGAAATCTGACTTACAGAAATGGATCATTAGGTAGGTAATAGATATGATTACCAACAAATATCAGATTGCTTAGAATATGAAATGGGGAGCTTCAACCAGGTTTTGGCAGTAGGTGGTAACAACACTCCTGGTGACATCAAAAGATATTTTGCAGTTACAAAACAAAAACCCAAACAACCACAATTCCTGAAATAGTATATTCGTGGCAGAAATCTCAAGTTACTTAAAAAATATTTCCAAAGGAAAGTCATCCCAAAAGCTGTAGAATTGAAACAGGCACATTGTTCATTGATGTGGGGTTAAAAATACAAAGTATTTTTAATGGTAATTTTAGCTTTTAACTTTAGCTCAGAAATTCTGCAAATACCTGAAGGAACTTCAATGTTGCTCACCACCTCTCCTACACATCCTTGTCAAACTACAGGGATGCTATTGTTAACAGTTTTAGTACTTGTGTTCTTTTCCATCTGAAGACAGAGGTTAGACGTGCTGTTCTTAAACTACCTTGTTTGGATAATTCTTCTTCTTTCTGGAGGGGAAATGGTGGCAATATTCATGTTGAATTTATGGTCTGATTTTGTCTCCTTTCTTTTAGAACATTTTCACCCAAAGTGCAAAATACTTACAGTAGAATAAAACCTCCCTGGAGGTTAAAAAAAAAGGTTTGTTTGTAGGTGCTGGTGACGTGACCTATCCCAAAATAAGTTCCAATTCCATAGGTCTGACCTCTGTGAGGCTCAGATGAGGTGCTTTGCTTTGTCTTGTATCGATGTCTAAACGTCATTTGGAAGGAATGATAATCCACTTACAGAGTTCGGGAAGTAATATTTATTCCATATAAACCTCCTATTGATTCCAAAGTTCATGAGACTTGGAATCATGGTAGACTGGGCCTCTGCCGCTGCCTCCTCAGCAGGGTTGGAGATGCAGGGTGGGGTGAGCTGTATCCCAGAGGGCGGGGACGTTACCTTTGTCCAGGCTGCTGCTGGGAGAGGCTTGTGCCTCTCAGGAGAAATGGCTCCTGTGGGATAGGGGAGGGGGTTGACCGAGCACAGGTATCCTGGCAGCTGCTGTCCCACATCTCTCCCCAAGGCCTCCCATCCCAGACTCTCTCAGGCAACTACAGTCCCCACTGCCCTCCCTCTGCCAAAGCCCAGGGTGTGTGCCTGCAAACAAAAATCCTGTGCTCTGGCCCCTTAAAAAATGTGACTTTGTCTCTGGCAGGCTCTATCCCTCTCTGGTGGATAGAAAACTCTCCACCTTTTACCACTGACCTTCATTGATTTTTCACTGCTGATATTACGTGGGTGGCTATTCCTGGCTCTAACACTCAGGGCTGAAGAGCCCAGCCTGTGATGCAAGTTTCAAGGAGGTATTAGGCGTAGAGAAGGTCAGGAGGTTAAGAATAATGGGATTAGCCATTTTTCTAAAAAGAGGAAGAGAGGCCAGGCTAGAGAACTACTGTCTGCGGAGTGGGTTCTGCCTACAGAGAGTGAACATGGTGTGGGCATATGGACATGCAGGGTCTGAATTTGAGCACAGCAGCCCTACCTTCTTGGTAAAAGGCATGAAAATGTTCTTTTCTGGAGTGACTGCAACCTTTAGTAGAGCTCAAAGCTTTATTGAATGCTTGCCCGCTGTGTGCCAGGCCCTGTGGGTACTTAACAACAAAGGGTCCTGGGTGCCCTCACAATTCATTGAGGGAGATGACAATCTGCAAGGAAACCATGGAAGAACATTGGCCTACAATGATTTGGGAAGGTCTCTCCGAGGAGTGGATCTCACTGTAATGCCTGGGAAAGGCCCAGCAGTGGGTAGAACCAGAGGGCAAGTGCTCATAAACAAGGGGCAGCAGCCTCAAAGATGCTGAGGTCCTTTTCACTCTGGAAATGTACTGATCCGGGTCACTTCGTGTTGAGAGTACATATCTCCTAGGTAATTATTTTTCTTTAAGAGGCTTACCGGTGTGAGAAATAATTGGTTTCTGCTCTTGATTTTGACATTAGGTGTGGCTAAGTAAAGGGGCTTATTTTCAAAAATTATATTCTCAACTGAATAAAAAGAGTGTTAAGCTCTGGCTGAGTGGCTCAGTTGGTTGGAACTTTGTCCCATACACCAAAAGGTTGCAGGTTTGATTCCCGGTCAGGGCACAAACCTAGGCTGCAGATTTGATCCTGGGTTGGGGAGTGTATGGGAGGCAACTGATAGATATTTCTCCCTCACATCAATGTTTCTTTCTCTCTCTATAAAAAACAACGAACATACCCTCTGGTGAGGATGAAAAAGTGATTTTTAAAAAAGTGTTAAGTTTTCTGTTTTGTTTTGTTGTTTGTCTCTCTCTCTCTCTCTCTCTCTCTAAAAATCAACGAACATACCCTCTGGTGAGGATTAAAAAGTGATTTTTTAAAAAGTGTCAAGTTTTCTGTTTTGTTTTGTTGTTTCTTGTTTATTCTCATGGAGCTGCTTTTCAACCAGAAACAAAATATGATTTTAATGTGAAAATCTAATTAATAAGAAAACACATGTGCACATGCTGCTTTTGTTTTCCTTTGTTCTATCCAAGATCATGAATATAGGCTTATTTTAGAAGTAGGTGTGAAATATTAATTCATATGTCACTGAAAATCACATGTTTGAAGGGCTATAATCCTTCCCTTGAAGAAACCTATCAAATCAATTTTATAATAGAGAAGCTATTTTCCTTTACTTTGTTGTTTTTCAATAAGTTCTAAATAATTTTCAAAATAAGGTGGCATTTTATTTTTTGGATAAAGACAGTAATACATTGCTTTGAGTTTTGAAGTATGACAGTATTATTACTCAGACACACTTCATTCTTTTCTGCAATAACATAGTTCTTTTTCTTTCTTCTAAACTATTACAATTGAAATATAGAGTTACTCTGACAACAACACAGTTAAAAATATTGAAGTTTTAGAAAGTATTGCCTAATATGTTAAAGGGAAATTTGTATTTAAATTATAACAGTGATTCTGTGCTAAACTTATTACAGAATCTTACTATTATTTGTAATAAATGAATATTTATAAATTTGGAAATATGGTGAAATGTACTTTTCAAAACACTACCTGTTAGGGTTTTGGCCGGTGACATGGGCTGTGAAAGAATCCACAACTAAAAGAAGAGATGCAGAGAGGAAGTTTATTTTACTTTCCTTGAAGGGAAAAGACCAGTGCATTGCTAATCAATAGAAGGGCAAGAAATAAACAGTGACCTTTTCTTTTAAAGGGTAATGGCTGCTGTTGCTAGGTGACAAGGAAGGGAGGGGGATTTTGGAGTTGATATTGAGCAGACATCAGGGGGGTTGTCTTTGTTAGTTCTTCAGGAGATAGTCTGGGCAGATGTCCTAGGGAGGTGTCCTATCAGTATTTTGCCCAACCCTGTAAAACATGCTTAGAGTAAAAGTTCTGAAGAGTTCAAAAGATGCTTATTTGAAGGGGAGGAGGGAAGGAAACTTTCTACTAATTATCCCTGAGATGTAAAAACAGCAGGGAGGAGGGGTATGTATGCAAGAATGTAGCCTTGAGAGTAACTTATCTTATATTGCAGTTTGAACAGAGAGACTGTTTGAATCAGAGGAGCTAACAATCTTGGGGTTTAATTACCAGGTGCTTCTCATAAATTATGGAAGGCCACAGCAAAGAAAAAGAAAGGCCCCTTTTCCATCCCTACACTACCATTATTGGCTGTCATACCAAGGAACAAAGAGAAGGAGTACACAGATCCACGATTGTGAACTATGGATGGCAGGTCAGGTAATTCATCGTCAAAATGCTACTCTGTCAGTAGTGGCTTATCTTTTTTGGACCCAAAGGATCTATTTTCTCAGTGTACCAGCAAAAGGAAATGCGCAAAAAGAAATTTCCTCAGAGTGAGTTTGATTTTCTCAGTGTACCAGCAAAAGGAAATGCGCAAAAAAGAAATTTCCTCAGAGTGAGTTTGTTTTACGTTGTTTTTTTGCTTAGGGTGACAGATATTAGAACAGCTAAATAAAAGTGTCTGGGTGCAGGAACAGCTGATGCAAAGAGCTGATGTATTTTCCCCTTTTATTCTGCTTTCTGGGAGATGTGACTTTCATTTGCATCTCAGTACTGGGAAATTACAGTAATTTCTTTGTGCTTCTGCTTCAAAGCCTGGGCTTATAGAGACGGGAAGCAGCAGGCAGGAAGGTTAGGGGCCGGAAGGAAGGTAGCATGGTGCTTAGGATGGTGGCCTGTCAGCACCGAGGTCCTGCAGCATGGAGTTACTGGAAATTTCTTCATGACTGTCTCTAGTTCCTTAAGTCTCATTCACTCGGTAACTGATGGCAATAATCCACAATAATTCTGAAAGCCCTTTTGCTGAAGTTACCAGTTCCCTAAAGCTTTTCAGCGTTCACCTACCTGTGCACACTGAATCGTCCTCTCCTCCCCTGTCCACTTCTGGAAGCCACCTTGCTTCCACGGACCCTTTATGTGGGTTATTCTGAGTCACACCCTCAGTCATCTTTTAGGACATCTACCAAATCTGTATCAATTCCATTTCTCTCAGGTCCCAGGCCAAGGTTTCTAGTTGCCTACAAATTGGTTTCTCTTGGAGCTTTTCAGAGATCAAAATTAACTTGTCCAAAATGTAGGGTCCCCCCGCCTACCCCCCATCTTAAAAGTTATCTCTCTTCTTTGTTACCAATCATGGTGGTTGCCTGCCAGATAAACATTTTTTTTTGTAGTTAGCTTTGACTACAGCTTCTTAGTACTCATTGAGTCACCAAACCCTAACCGAATCTGTGGCATAAATATCCTAAATCTATTAAATCCCTGAATCTCTGCCTTCCCTTCTGCCTCCAATCCCTCACTTGTGTAGCTAATCCTTGCCACCCCCAACACACAGAGCTACCAGATTTTCTTCCCAAAAAGAGAGATGTGGTTCTTTTACCCTGTGATTGAAAATCTTCAAAAGAGTTCCCATCCTACCCAAGTTGTGTATAGGATGAAGTCCAAACTTGACATGCCATAGAGTCCTCTACAGTTGACCTCAATTACCTCTCACCTAAATTTGATTTAACAAATATTTATTGTGCATCTAATGTGTGCCAGGCACAGAGAAAATAAAGATGGATAAGACACTCTCAGGAAGCTTGCAGTCTGGAGGGTAAATGGACAGCTAAGCCAGTGATTCCTGGGACGAAGATATGCACCACTTTTTATACTCCAGTTACATTGAACTTCTGTTTCCACAGCAGGCTGAGCTCTACTGTTTTCTATTCATTTTCTCTTCCTGGAGTTTCCTATCATCCTTTTCTGAGTGGAAAATTCCTGTTCAGCTTTTAGGAGCCCAGAACCTCCTGGGTGAAGCCTTCCTTCTCCAGGGTTTGCTTCCTTGTTTCTAGGCTCCGAGTTCCTGGGCACCAGGCTGTCATCATCTTGTTCACCTGAGGGCTGGATCGCCTTTTTCTCTCTTTATTTTTTGTCTTCCCCATGTGCCTGGCACTTGTAGATGCTCAATGTCTGTTCATTGAATAAATGAGTTCCCTCATTAGGCTCAATGTCGCCATTAGACCCAAGTATCCTGCCTGGAGGGGTAAGCACCCCAACTCCCTGGAGATCATTAGCCTTGCGCTGACTGAGGTATCAGGTTACTTTAGAAAGCAAGACTGAAGAAAAGACAATTTTCTCCCTTCTCTCCTCTTTTCCTTGATTCCTTTTTAAAAATTCTTTTAGTACAGAGAAGAGGACCTGGAAAAGACTCTAGTATTTAGGGGCTAGAGGGCTGCCTGAAGAGAGGCGCTGGAAGCAGGGAAGGACGAGATTGTGAACTGAGTCAGGGCAGTCCCAGCCCCAGGAGAAGCAGAGGCTCATCCATGTGCACGGCTCCTTCACTTCATCGGTGCTGAGGAGCTTTCCTCGGGATCCTACGACACAATTTATAATGGCTGCCTCGTCTTCTGGACATGGATGTCTTGTAATTAATTTACCTGAGCCTCTATTACTGGGCATTCAGATGACTGTTTCTTTTGCACTTTTCCAAAAGAACTTCCAAGGGTTGTGAATGTTGGGTGGGGGAGTTGGGGACCCATGTGTGACGCCCTGTGCAGCACCTCCCTGGGGCCAGTTCTCTCCTTGGAACAAAGATCCAGAGCTGTGCCTCTTGGCTTTTGCAAGGAAGGCCACCTCTTATAGCCATTCTGTGCCACCCAGCCTGTCCCCTGGTGTCATTCATGCTGGCCCGGACATTCTTGGCTTTGTAACACGTGTCAGTACTTCAAAAGCCACTCTTTCCACTTTCTATTTCAGTATGAAATATTTGGGGGTCCACATTTGTCATCTCACCATTGCACAGGAAAGAATGACGAGGCTATGGATCTGTTGTTGAGTTATCCATGTCAAAGGAGGAGCTGCAGGTAGAAAATAAAAAGTGCACTTTAAAAATTCCAGGAATGAACACTGAACTCTCTGTGTATAATTAAAATTATACCAGTTAGAATACAATTACAAAAACAAATTGCGCCTGAATCTTTTGTGTCCAATTATGGGATTTAACGCAGCAAATTAAAAAAAAATTACTGCTCACTTTTATCCGTATCAAGCATTAACACCCACAGGTATTTTTAAGGGTCCATTTTTATAGTTACAGAGAAAAAATTAAGGCTATTGTAATGAACTTTCCCATGACTCAAAAACTCTGAGTAATGTGAGCACCAGCTGATATATGAGACACAGAATAATATATTGTCTTTTAAAAAATACTGCCAATTTAAAATAATTTGATAATTAGTGGTAAATGAAAGTGCTTAGGAAGAAAATTTCTGGACCCACCATGGGCAAAACTAAGTACAACTCAGCAATTGTTAAACTTTTGTTTATAGCTTTATTTGAAGGATGTTCATGATTCCAAGAGGCTAATTCATAAATTAAGGCAACAGTACCTACTAGTAATTCCATAAAATGGAATCTTGGAGAACCCAGTTCAACCTATATGACTAAGATACTCATTAAGATAAAAACATACGCATGGAATCAGAAACTCCAATAATTGGCGATACCTTAGAGGCCCTCTGTCTTGACTCCCCTCCAAAGCAGGTATCATTTTTATGGCATTCCTGTAATTTGCTTTGGTGATTTTTTTTGTGTGTGTGAAAAAAGCAACTGGTGACATGCTAAATTCTGAACCAGACTGAGTATATTGACTTGTTTTTATCAAAACGGTGTTAAATTTTTATTTATTTTCTCTCTCTCTTTATTGATTAAGGTATTACATATGGTGTTAAACTTCATTTTTTTCAGAGACAATATGCTGAAATCTAGGCTTTGTTTATGGTCAAAATTTCCAGTTAAATCAATAGGGGAAAAGAATATATTGGTTGTACAAAGAACTTATATGCATATAGGCACAACCCATGGACACAGACAATGGTGAGGTGAAGGCTTGGAGGGGTGTAGGGGGGGTAGAGGGAGTCAATGGGGGAAAAGGGGTTATCTGCAATACTTTCAACAATAAAGATACATTTTAAAAAAAGAATATACTGGTTGCAAACCAGTCTCATCATTTGATGTGCATATTGACACAGGAAGGAGCTGGAGGAGATGTTATTGAGTAGAGTTACCAGGAAGCAAGGTTTGAATTCTGTTACAGCGCTGTTACTCATCTGCTGAGGAACTTTGGATATCAGTTGGCATTATTTATGCCTCATTTTTTTCATCTTTAAAGAACACAATGATGCTTGTTTTGATGAATAATGCTTACATTTGGATGGCATTTTATTGTGTGTGTGTTTTTTTAAATGGTGCATGTTGAGACAAAATTTGTGTTTTTTATCAAGTGGAAATATCAGTCTTATAATTCTTATAGGCGTACAGTTTATAATGTGTTGTTGCAGGGTAAAATATCTGTAAGAGGTCTCTGAGGTGCAAAGCCACAAATGTGGAGGGAGCTGCCTTAGGAGGAAATAGACCCCCCCCCCACTCCCATGGGAGGCTGAGGGATTGAGCAGCTGATTGCAGAGGAGGCTCAAAGATCAGCTTGGTAATTGAATGTATCGACTCGTAAGATTGCTAGCAGGCTTGAGGGTATGTGGTAGTGTCTTTGAACATTGCAAAATATTGTACAAACTAAAAGATAATTGTTCAAAGGATGAAGATTAAACTGTAATCTTCTATGGAAAGAGTTTGCTCACAGAATCTGAAAAAAAGAATTTTTCCTTTGTAATCCTGGAGAAAAACATCTTGGGAAATGTAGCTGCATTTTTTTTCCTATGCATTACTTAACAGAGCTCATTTAAGAGTATAAACACAATCATTTCAATGCTTCCTTTCTTATGTATCATAACCATCTCATGTGTTCTCCATTCTTATTTGTTCAGCAACTTTAGGACATTTTGGTCATTTAGAGACAAGTGGGCTGTAGTCAGACTTTCTATGATCATCTTTGAAGATATGACCTTAGTCAAGCTATTTTAATTGGACTGTTTCTCAAAAAGTAAAAAACAAAAAACATTAATTTGCTGCTGTAAGTAAAATAAAGCATTCATTATTTCTTTAAGATCTAGGGAAATAAATACAAATTTTGGAAGAGATTATATTTTTTCCAAAACAAGAATATGACAGAGGATATACACATTACAAGTCCCAACTGGAACTCAGTCTCTTCCCTTGACAATGACATTGCATACAAAGTTTATGCTTGAGGAGGTGAACGGTGGTCTGTGCTAGAATTTGTGGATCCATGCCGCAAGAGAACCACTTATTTGGTTTCGATGACAGTTAGAGGAGAAAATCAAAGGCAGATACTCTAGCTCTTTTGAAATATCCGCCCTCCCACTCTGTGCCAGGCACTGTGCCAGGCACTCTACATGTATCATCTCATTTGGTCCTTACTCTAACATGTGTTATTCTCATACTGAAAGAACATATTCAGTGAAAGAGAGAATTGACAGCTTGTACTACTTCAGGAAGCAGTAGTAAGACTGTCGGGTGAAATTACTGAGGGCTATCATTTCACGCCCCATAAAACGAGGGGTGGCCTGGATGCACCATCTCTCCCCTAGCTCCGCAGAGCTAGGCTGTGGGTTGGCTGCCCAATCACTGCTCCCTCTTGTGCTCTCTTACTCGAAGCTCAGTCCCCCATCAGTGACCAATGAGCCCAGCAAAGAGGAGGACTGGTCAGGCAAACACACCCAGTGGCATCTGTCCCTTGCTGGGTATCCAGTTTAACTCACCATCAGTAGAAAGTTTGAAAAGTATAGTTTTCCCAACAGGGAACTTCCTTGTGACATAAATAATCTGTTCCCCAGCAATGTCACCACAGGCTGAATTGTGACGTAGGATGGAAAGTGGGACTAGACAACTTTTCTCAATATTTCTTGATTATATATTACTGAGAAGTGAGCAGGCTTAGTTACTTTACAAGTACTTCACTGGCCTCTTAGAAGAAGCCTCGTTACTTCCTGGGATGACTTTAGCTTGGCTCAAGCCTAATCATTTGTTAAGCCAAAGTGGCTCAGAAATAAGTGGAAATCACAACCAGGAAATATTGTCATACAACCTAACTGAAACACATTAGAAAGGAATAGGTCCTGTGCTATACAAACCACACTTCAAAAGCACAGTGAGTAGATTGTATATGCACTTTCAAGGCTTTTTTTTTTCAGTTTTCAGTTAAAGTCACACATAATATTTCATTTTTTGCCCTAACCAGTTTGGCTCAGTGGATAGAGCGTTGGCCTGCGGACTGAAGGGTCCCAGGTTCGATTCTGGTCAAGGGCATGTAGCTTGGTGGCGGGCACATACCCAGTAGGGAGTGTGCAGGAGGCAGCTGATGGATGTTTCTCTCCCATCGATGTTTCTAACTCTCTACCCTCTCCCTTCCTCTCTGTAGAAAAATCAATAAAATATATTTTTAAAAAATATTTCATTTTTATAGTGATTTAGATGAAACAATCGGCCATTTATTGAGCACAACAATCTAAAAATGCGGATGTAGAAATAAATGAACTTTGCTGTGAGGGCAGCAATAGAAGGCTGGAGAATGTTGGCTATTCGGAACCATCCAAGCTTTGACTCAGGTATTGGGTGAATGGGGCCAATTGCAAGAGCAGACAGTTTTATGAGAAACGGGAAAAAACTGTGGAATTCAGCTCTGCAGTCCTAAGATGGTGAGTTAAATACATAGGGCCTGAGGGACAGGGCCATGAATTCAGAATCAAGTAGGGATCAAGCAAAACTTTGATCAGAAGGGTAGGGTATTAGGAATTTGCTCCAACGTAATGAATCCCTTACGTGCCTTTGGTGCCTAGGGAATTTGTTGGCTGTGTGGAGAATGAGCCCCTGAGAGATTTGCCTTTAGAGGTCTTGGTCATGATAATAGGGTGCATGGTTGAGGATTCAGGAATGATAGGAAGCAGAGCAAGCAGCCAAGGGGTAGATCTGCTTCCTGCACGCAGATGCAAACACATGGCACAACCAACAGCTACAATAGAGGATCGTTGGAAAACTGGACACCAGGAAAGGTTATGGAAAGAGGTGGAGGCTGGGGGAAGTTTGAAAGCATGATTTGGGGAAGAACATCCCAAGGTAGAGGGGAAATAAGGAGTAAAAATATGTCAGTAATAGGCGAATAAGGCACCAAAAAAGAGCCTTATGTTGCCAGAGCACGCAGTATATAGAGAAGCTAGGAAAGCATCCTGAGACCATAATGGGGAGGACCTGAATTCTATGCTGAGGACTCTGAGCAGAATCAGTCCATCTTATCAGAATAGATTTAAAATGGGTAAATTCACTACGAAGTGTTTGTCATGTGTTATAACATAACAGAATAGTCATAACTGACAATTTTCTCTGGAGGATGGAAAAATTGAAGCATTACCAAATGAATGAAAGAGCAAAGGAGAGGAAAAGTTAAATTATTACATTCAAATTCTATAAAATGTGTCAATTTTCTTCCTTAAGGATTATAAAATATAAGACAGGACAGCACTGCAAATAAATGCAAAGCAGGCTAGAGACCCCCCCGCTATGCTAAACTCTCACAGACATGAAATGGAACCAAAGCAGCCACAGACAAATAAATGGTAATGATTTTTTCCCATCTTAAGTCCTTTTGGGAACAAGGCAGATGTTAATTTTAAAAGTGCACAGTTTAAAAATTCTCTAGGAGTAGCATTTACATTGTGATGCATTGTTGTAAAATACTGAATGCCAATTAGGTACCTTACACTCTTTATCAACATAAATACTTTGCAATGGTTTTCATGACACATGTCTCTCCATTCTGTAAAACCAAATCTTGTTTAGTGGGGAACTTGTGTCACCATTTGGAGGATTCCTTGTAATTAGAAAGCCCATTTTTACTGGAATCATTCTAGTTGAAAATTGTTCTTATTCTCATTTTCCCAGTTTCCGCTGCAGGGGCAAGGAACAGAAAAAGGAGAGGAAAGAGAGAGGAACATTTTATCCAAATAATGACCATGAAGAGGTGAACATTTAGCAAATCGGATGCCTTTGCTTTAATGAGTACACATGCTAATTTTTTGGCGGGAAAGGCAGCAGAGTTGAAAATGGGTGTTGGAAAGCCCAGGTCTGGGAGGTAGGGTGCATGGAGGGGACTGGATGAGTCCAGCTGGGGCCCGTTGTGCATTCCTACAGATGCTTTCTTGGGAGCGTTTCCTGCCTTAGCACAAACAGAAGCTTCTTGCCGGGGGCAGATGGTTGACTCAGTATGCCGACTTCTAAATGGTGTGGGGTTTGCCTAAACATTTTGCTTGGAATCCAGACTCTCCCATCTGTTTCTGCCTTTCTTCTATCCAACTTCTTGCTCACTTTATGACCTCCTCCCTCATTTTGTTCTTGGAATTTGTGCTTTCTAGTTCCCAGATTGCTATTTTACTCTTCTTCCCTACTACTCTGCCCTGACTTACACCCTAGTGCCTGGTACATAATACAGATTTATTAAGGATTTTGTTGAACAAATGGACCAATGTCGCTTTGATGTTTTCTCTGATGTACCTAAATGTCTGGCGATCCGAAGCTACCCCAAACCTCCCAGTGGGCATCTGTTCTTGCCTGGTGGACTATGCTGAGTATGTACCTGGCCTGGGCCTGACACTCTTTTTGTCTGTTTTTTGATTTTCCTTTTATCTATAGTTGACCACTGGGAACTTTGTAGCTGATTATATTTGACTTTACTGGTGGTCAAGCATTTGCGATTTTTGGTCCTAACCCTCTCCCTGGAACCTAGGACCAAGGTTAAGCCATTTAAACTTACAGCGTTTCAACTTCCTCTTCTACAAAATAGAAATGTCCCTGATGCTCTCTAGGATTCTGCAACTTCTAGTTCTAACATCTTGTCACTGTAAGAATTTCCCCTAAATCATTTCTGTCTCATCACAGTGTTTGATTATTTACCTTCAATGACATTGAGATAAATGGCCATGCCTCCTTTTTGCTTTGACAATGACTAATGGCTTCATGGCATGTTGTTTGTTTTTTAGAAAGCTTGAAGGAAGAATCATGAGGTAATGTTTTGGGTTTTCTCTTATCTGCAAGCTGGTTTTCTCATTCCACTTCATCAGTCATTATGATACCAGGAACGGGGATGGGACAGATGCCACTTTGGGGTGGATGACGTTATAAAACAGGGCAAGTGTCTTCTTGACAGGCTCCTTCTGGCCAGTGAATTGTGGGAAGGGGAAGGAAGGCAGCTACCAAGCCAGTGTATAGCATTAATCTCATGCTGAGCCCACACTTTACAAACAAGGGGTGGGTGGTGTTGGGCGGATGAGAGCACTGGGGCCCGGAGGGCACCAGGGGCATCCTGCAGCCACACTGGAATGCCAGTTGGGCATATTTAGGCAGAAGGGGGTCTGGTTTTAATGATCATGTGACTGCTTAGACCTTGAGTGTCTGGAGAGTCTCACATTTCTCACGTGCCCAGAGGAGAGACAGATGATTGATGTTGGAATCACCAGGTAAGCACTCAGGGGGCTTGCGGTAGAGAGCATTGTGGCCCCATCATCAATGGCTTTGGGGCAAATGAAATGGGACACCCAATGCTTGTCAGACCCAATGCAGGGCCATGTCAGCAGCTGGGGAGGATGTCAGGACAGACAGAGACAACCCCAGGCTTGAGATGTCCAGGAGCAGACGTAAGCAGCATGAGCAAGAACCAGAACTGTACATTTCCTCTCCACTCCTCTGGAGAACAGCAGAGCCCAGACAGCAGTTTCAGACCTGCTGGCCCACAGATCTCAGGCTTGTGTCCCTCACCCTCCCAGGGACGTGGAAAGCCATGCATCTCCCACCAACCAGGTGCCATCGTGGCAGGACAAGTGGGGTAAGGAGCATGCTTCTGAAATGACAGCCGTAACAACGAAGGGGGTAGTTGGAAACCTTATGACACTGCTATCGCATGAACTGGCAAGTTTCAAAGGTCTTTCCTCCTCCTGTTACAATGAGTGAGGGGGACACTGAGTAAGGACAGGAGAGAGGCAAGGAGGGACAGAAATGTAGCTTTAAAAATTGCCCTGCATTTACTTGGCATAGTGCGGTGTTCTCAGAATAAAAAGAATAACTGTCATTCTCCTTTTCCCGGGAGGCAAAACAGATTCTGTCTCTATGACGAGGCGCTCACTGTTCAGCCGAGCAGCTGAACATCTCAACAGCAGACTAGTTTCTTGGCCAGATTTTCCCCTGAGCTGGGGACAGTGCACCCTGGGGCAAGGAGCGGTTGCTCGCTTCTGAGCAGCAGCAGCTGGGACAGGAGTGTGTTTGGAGGGGAAAGGGTGGGAGTGTGTGTGTGTGTGTGTGTGTGTGTGTGTGAGAGAGAGAGAGAGAGAGAGAGAGAGAGAGAGAGAGAACAGAGACTTCTTTCTCCTCTCCACCCCAAACTGACCACATGCAATAGTACAGAAGACATGGGCGTTTTGAGTGGAGACTCATTGTGGTGTTCTTGATTGAGAACAGAGAAGAGTGCCTGGCCTTGCAAGTTGTAAAAGTATAACTTGGTTAAAAGGAAGACTGTGTCATTCCTCTTAGCCATCCCGGCAGAGGTACCAGAGGCTGCCTCTAGCCTGGGCATGTGCAAGCCCTGCAGTCATGCTCTAGAACTTGCAAAGGAGAGGGAATGGCATTACGACCTCAGGAACTTAATGTGCTGGTAGGTAGGAGGATGACATGTGAATTGTGCTTTTGAGCTCACAAAGTCCTTTCTTGTTCTTCATATTCACCCTGCAATGTTGCACCAACAGAAATTGTTGAGAAAATGGAGAGTCTCAAAGTCAACTAACTTTCCCACTCATCCCACCTATAAACGGCAAAGATGGAGTTTGACTCAAACCTGCTAACTCCAAATCTTTTGATTACATCATGTTGTTGCTTACCACATAAAGCCAGGCCGTATGACTCAACAGAGACCTGGTAGAGTACAGAAACAGGGGTCCCTGAGGAAACCCAGGAGACAGGATGTCGATGTGTTGGGTTGGGTTGAGGGCAATGTGTGTTGCCAGACCAACTGCTGAGTGTTTGCCAGGCTTGATGGGGCTGTTTAAGGGTTATTCTACATCATGTTTTCCCCATTTGGTCCAAGAGCTCTAAGTACTCCTCTAGTGCTCCAAGAGCTCTAGTACTCCTCTAGGGTTATTCTACATCATGTTTTCCCCATTTGGTCCAAGTGCTCTAAGTACTCCTCTAGTGCTACCCATCGTCTCTGTGTGGAGATGAGAGGTAACCAGGCCTTCAGCTGGCAGATTGGAAGTCAGTTTTGAACTTGCTCAGCAGGTGAACTGCCCTCCACAAACCGAGCAGCAGACACATCCTAGTGTCATGCTTTGATGAAATAATTACCCAACTCCATGGCCTTCTCCTGTATCCTCCTGTACCAGGGATTTTCAAGTGGCTGTTTCTCTCCCTGGAAATTTTCCTCCTTCCCTGTCTAGACACATTCTTCAAAGTCTAAACTGAGACACAGCTACTCCCAGAAGCCTCTGTTGGTGATGCCAGGCTGTGATAACTTTCCTCCTTTGGGTCCTCTCTATGTTCTATACCAATTACCACAAATCTGCCTTTACCATGGTTGCCTTAGAAATAATGTTTATTTCATTTTACATTTTTTCTGTCCTAAGTACAAACACTATGCTTTACATTGTGTTGGATGCCCCAGACCAGCATCTGGAAGGGGCTCAATGTTGTTTGCTTTGTAAAATGGCCTTTCTGAGATTCAGGGAGAACCTAGCTGACAGCACAATAACTGTATGTGTCTGTGTGTGCCTCTGTGTTTGTGGGTGTGTACTGTCTGTGTCTTTGTGTATGTGTATATGTATCTTTATATGTGTGCTGTATGTGAGTCTTTGTGAGTGTGTATCTGTGTGTGTATACCTGTGTGTATCTGTCTGTGTATATGCTTTTGTATGTGTATGAGTGATGATGGACAGTCACTTCCTGGTCCACGTCTCAGAAAGTAGGTTTAGACTACTATAGGTTTAGACAAATCTTCTAGAGTATCTATAGCCTTGTTGCCTTTAATATGGACCACGAGGGCCTAGAATGGTTTATATGCTCCTGTCTTTCCCCTGCTAGCCTGTGGGTGCAAGGACAGGAACTTGACCCAATTAACTCTGCATCCCAGGACCCAGCACAAAGCTAGCACACAGTGAGTCCCATGTAAACCCTAATCAGAATGGAATGGATACATTTGTAAGAAACATCATTTTCTCCCCTTCTCATCATCCTTCCTTCGCCCATAATAATAAATAGGAAGTTCCTCCCTTTTGCGAGTTTTGGAGGAAAGAAGCTCCCTCCTTTCCTAGCCCTGCACTTGCTGCCCCACGTCATCAATTGTGAGACTGATGAGAAGGACTTGGAACTTGGTGGCTCCCATCACCAGGGGGGCCTCTTCCTCAGAGCAGCTCGTCCTGGGTCACACATGCTTCTCTTCCCTGTGGAGAGACCTGCTGTGGTCCAGCTCCATCTGTGACAGGGCAGGGGGTGGGGGAATTTAATTCCACGGGGGAGGTAGATGCTATATTTTGTCCCAGGTGCAAACTGCATTTTTCCAGTTCAGCTTCCTTCACTACAAACCAGATATGTTTGTCTCCCTTTCTCAGCGGGATCTGAACAGGAAAAGGAGTGATTATGAATAATCATTCTCAACAGCTCATTAGGGGTAAGGAGGTAATAGCTTAAAAAGTGGTTCAGTTGGATTCAGAGGCATGGAAACATGGAACAGACTGATGAATCTCAGAGGGAAGGGAGCTGGAGGTGGGAAGAGTTTAACCAAATTTCTTATATGCATATATTGCATTACTTATGGACACAGAAAATAGGGTGGTGAAGGCCTGGGGTGGGGCAGGAACCCAGTGGAGGGGGGCAATGGGGAAAAAAAGGGGGGCATCAATGATCAACATAATTTGATGAACAAGAATAGATCCAGAGACAAATGGTGGAGCAACCCAAGGACTTGTATGCATGCATATTAGCATAACCAATGGGCATAGACACTGAGGCCGTGGGGGCTTGCCCGGCGTGAAAATGGCTGGGGGTGGGGGGGTCAATTGGAGGAAAAGGAGACATATGTAAAACTTTAGACAATAAAAAGGGGGGGACATCTGTAATACTTTCAACAATAAAGATTTAAAAATAAATAAATTTAAAAATGAAAAATAAAATAAAATAAATTAAAAAAACAAAAAAGTGATTCGGTTGAATTGCTGTGATTTCCTTTTCACTGCTTCCTTGTGTGTGTACCTCTCCCAGGTCTGTCTGAGCTCTCCCATCCCCTAGGGGAAACTTAGGGCTGCCATAGCCTGGCTGGATGGCAGGGGTTGATGCCTCTGGACTTCAGAGGAAAAAAAAAAAAAGCAAACACACTCTCCAGAGCACCCCTTTTTGCCTGGGCTGGTCTCCAGCAGCATATGTGAAAGGGGTCCTAAGTAACCATTTGAAAATTTGGGTGAAGCTAGGTTAGAAAGCGTGTATTGTGAACCTAGATAGATGTAGGTATCCAGAGTTCTGGGAGGAGAGCTTATGTATTAACCATGTCTTTTATTTTCTACGCTCATGTTTTGACATCATGGGGTCTTGTGTGCTGGAGAGACCACCCCTTCCAAGGTTAGCTAATTTGCAGAGATAACAAATAACTCCTCTGCAAGTTTTCCTTTCATATGCAAACCACCAATCCAGAGCCCACACTCCTACCCGATTTTCTATTAGTCTTTCACATGGGGGCTACTAGACATATGCCCTATCAACCCAGAGCCAGGTAACCGACAAGCAGGGATACTTGCCCCAGAGGCCATTGAAATTACTTAAAACTAGAGGCCTAGTGCACAAAATTTTTGCACTGGGGGGGGGTGTGTCCCTCAGTCCGGCTCATGCCCTCTTGCAGTCCAGGAGCCCTTGGGGGATGTCCAACTGATGGCATTAGGCCTGTTCCACACTGCCATGGAGGCGGGAGAGGCTCCCACCACCACCACTGCGCTCGCCAGCCATGAGCCCAGCCTCTGGCTGAGCAGTGCTCCCCCTGTGGGAGCATATTGAGCATCTGCCCCCTGATGGTCAGTGCGCATCATAGCGACCGGCCGTTCTGCTGTTTGGTCGATTTGCATGTTAGCCTTTTATTATATAGGAAATAGCCAATCTTAAGCCTGTTTACTCTATCTCACCTATTTTTTTCCTGTAGAAGGAAACACAAGAAAGGCTTTTGCCCACGTTTGCCCCTTGCTATATCTGCCTACTGACCTTGGTGCTTCCCCACGTGGCCTCCTATGGAAGCATATCCCCTCCTCTTGGGATTGTGAGTGCACCAAACTATCATCTCAATGGCAGTCATAGCCTGATCTGTAGGCCTTGCCATATCTAAGCAAGAAAACATATTTTAAAACAGATTAGAATTCCTGAATCAGGAAGAAAGCTGAGAATGAAAAGATGACAACCTGGCTACCTCTCCAGAAACCTCACTTTATGCCAAGCACTGCTTTTTAAGCATTTCACATGTGTTTGTTCATTCAATCTTCACACAACACCTACATGAAAAGATGAAATTTTCAGATCAGGAAAATGACTGGGATCAGAGAAATTAAATGACCTCCTCAAGGTGACACATCCAGGGAGTGGCAGATGAGGTGGAGAAGACGGTACACTTCTTCTGAACGGGAAGGAAAATGCTAGAAATGGCTGTGCGCTGGCTTCAGAGCAAAGATTCTTCTGTTTATGAGAAAAACTGGAAATCACTGTGGCATTTTCATGCAGTTGCTACAGATAAGCCATCTGGTTCTTCCACATTAAAGATCTCTGCTCCTGGTTTTTAATAAATGGGAATGAAGACCGATGGATTGGCTGCATTCTCATCAAAAGTCTTTAGCTTATCAACCGAAGACAGGGCCACACTTTCACAAAGCCCTGCCGATTTCAGACTCCTGATCTCACACCGCAGACAGCTCAGGAGATAACTAAAAATATTGAATCACATCAAGTCCTTCCCTGAGCAACACTCTCTCATTGTCTCGCTGTGCTTCTATTGCTTCAAAGCTCTAGGGAGTGAGCTGTGAAAATCTCAAATCCGTTTTACAGTTGAAAGTCAACTGTAATACCTTCCTACTCTAAGGAAGCCAAGAACTAAATTTCACAAAAAGTGAACTCCACAAACTGTAGCTTTGTTTAAATCATGTCAAAACAAGGAGATGAAAACTCAAGTTCAGCCGCTGCCTGCTACCTCCCTGCCTTTTTCATTTTGCTCTAAGAGAACTTTGCAATGGGTGGTGCATTTGCTTTTTGGCCAGATTCCTTGTAACTTAACACCAATTGACTTCAGTCTGATTAATATGTGTGGTGTAGACAGCCAAGGGTTTTCTGAATCCATATGAGCAAATTTCCGTACTTCAAAAGATACCCCCGAACAGGAAGCGTTAGTGTCTCCAAATCCAGTGTGAGTTGATGGTTAAAATCACATGGCAGCTTCTACAAAAGTGACCTTGGCTGACAGCCATTTGACCCTACCTGCTAGAACCATTTGGCTTTGCCTGTTTCACTGATTAAATACTTCTTGTTTCAGGAAATCCTACTTCAGCTTTTGTTTACTTGGGAATTTCAGAGAAAATCTTTCCTTCCAAAAAACATGTCTGAGGCCTGCAGAGTCTGGACAAGAGGAGACTTTGAAATCAATCTTACAATTTTCCTCACCATAGACCACCGTGTCAGGGATGTCCCTCTGCAAGATCTGGCGAATTCAGAGGATGGTGCTTGCAGTGCACAAGGAATTGATGGTTGCCAATTATGTCCCCGAGGAGGGGCCAACATCCCAGGAAGTTGGGTCCCAGATCAACCATTTCTGGAGTTGACAATTACTAGGTGGAGCTATGCAAGTTTGCCATTTTGATAGTTTAAATATGTCAAGTAGCAGTTTCATATGTTTGGACCTGATTCTACAGCGTTCCCTCCATCTTACTAGTACTGTTTTCTGGATGAGAGGGTGGCCAAACAACCTGGTCTGCCTGGGACTGTCCCAATTTTAGCCCTGAAAGGCCACATCCAGGGAAACCCTTCTGTCTAGGGACAACTCGGGTAGTTGCTCACTCTCCTGGGATACCAGGTTCAAGGTCCCCAGCTTGGTGTCCTGTCTACACCCCCTGCACCATTATGACTTCCCTATAAGGTTAAGCATAATTATGGTCACTAGGTGTCAAACATCGTACCTGACTTATTCTAGTCCTCCAAATGCCCCTTGGAGGCTCAGAGGATTGAAGCGGCTTCCCCAAGCTCTCCTGTATGGTGTGGGTGGAGCTCTCCCCGACTCTGAACCTCAGTACCTGTTCTGTGCCAGTCACTTCTCCAGGCCCTGGGATCAGAGTGCTCATGAGACAGACCAGCCTTCTGCCACCAGAAACAGAAAAATGCAAAGCAACTCCTGTTTAGTCTTTGGGTAGAATTCCTTTAAACACAGAGCCTTGAACTTCTATCTCTTCCTGGGTTTGTGGACACAGAAGCAGCTCAGAGATGCTCTGTTTCTGTGGGTTGGGTGTGTGGACAGGGTGAGCAGAGTTAGACCCTAGTTATAATGAAACCTCAGGGATGATTCCACTCTCACAGATAGGCAGAAGTTGTAAGATTGAGGTTCCACTCACCATCTGGATTGCTGGTTGGGCAGGCACTGGACAAGCCGATTGGCCACAGCCAGGTGAGACCTGTAGAGGTAAGACCCAGGCAAGAAAGTGTGGCACTGCTGAGCCCCGCACTCAAATGTTCTGGATGGCCATGTGTGCTAATCTTTTTTTAGGGTTCTTTCCCTGGGGATTGCTGTTCTTATGAACAGCTTTCCTCGGGTGTTACTGGTATATAATATTTTACTGAAAAAGAAAACTTGTCAGAGTAATAAAACAATTCTTTCGAAGACAGCCAGCAACCTCCTGACATTGATTAGCGGTATTCCTCCAACTGGGGTCTGCTGTGGTCCCCAGCCCGTGTGAGAAGCCACAGCACAAAACAGGGAGCATCTCTGAGCGAAGTCCATTTTACTTGAAGATTTAAGGAATTTTCTCATATCTAGCAAAGGTAGAGTGGAAAAGTCTTATAAATGCTTAATATAAAATATGCAGAATTAACCATTTTAAAGTTATTTCAAGGTTTACCGCTGGGCAGAGTTAAACTTTGAGGAGCACAGACTAAATTAATAAGTCATAGGAACTTGTGCTCACATGTCCTACAATTATCTTCTGAACTGGGCTTCCTCCTAATACTTTCTGTAATTTTTTTCTTTTGTCATGTGAGTCGCCAAAAATGTGGAATCCATTTAATAGAGACAAGCTACTTTTAATCAAAAATTGTAAGGCAGTGTGAGTGATCAAACATATGATTACAATTTTCTGAACTGATTTTGGATACCAGGTTTTGAAAGCATTTTTTAATGTCTACATCATAGTAGAGGCTTGAATTAAACTACTTTATACTCCATAATCATTGTAGTTTTGTCTCTAACATTATGTAAATTGACATTGAATAAAATTCTCCTTAAACAACTAGGATACGAGGTTGATTACAAATGACTAATTATTGTCATAATTATTATGCAAGAGCAGAAGGTATGATCTGCCTTAAAAAGAAAAGCATGGTTTGCAATTCAAATTGAATGGCTCAGAGTCATTAAGAAGCAGATGAGCACAAGATATAAATCATTTTTTTAAAGGGGGCCTATCTTTATTCCTATCTTGGCTTCATTTGGTAGAATTATTTAGGGCTGAGTGTTAGCACTAAGTATAAGGTAGGAGTTGGGCTCAGTTTCAGTTGATCAAGCCATTAAATGCCTGGCATTTGGAAGCTTGAGTGCCAGAAACTACAGCCATCCCTCGCAAGGACAATGCAATTTTTGTGTCCAAAATAATGAGGAAGTTTCTGTGGTATTGATCAGTCTCTGTGGAGGAGGGCAGACTAAGTCAGCAGGTTCCTGCCTGATGTTAGGGAAGATGTTCTTGTGAATGGATTTATGCTTTTAAATGTCTTAGATTGTTTTCATGAGGTATCCTTGACAAATAGGTTTTGTTTGCTTCATATCTCCCTTCCGTGTAAAGACTTTTACAGTCTTTGAACCATCCTATGTGCTGTGATTATTGTCTTTGTTAGGAGAGAGAAAGTTCATTGATCATATGTATCCTTACCATTTTCTCCATTGTAAACTGGCATTTTGTTGTGATGTTGTGTTCTGTATTGAGCTTGAAGGGACAATGCTATTATGAAGCATTGTACAATTATCAGGAACTAAGCTAGAGTCAAGCTCACCAAGACAGAATTGTTATTTGAAATTCAAGCTATGGACATTTTTCTTTGATTTTTATGGATTTCGCAACTTGTAAACAAGCAACATATCAATACTTATCTTCTCAGTAAGAGATGACAAAGCTTATGAAACATTTCAACAGCTTTGAAGACTATATTCTTTCCCTTCCCACAGAGGGTATGGGTAGAATGTAAAATCCACTTTAGAGTATTAACTAGGAAGGAATCACCAGGCAGTACGTTGGTATAGAGACATGTATTTAAAATAGGAAAATGTGAAGAATTATTTCCAATTCTGAAAGTTACTACTTCCTCCCCCAAAAGAGATTAAAATCATCCAAGATAGTTGTACCCTTGAGTTTCTATTGTTTTGCATGTGTATCCAGGGAATGAGACTAAATTAACAAGTGAAAGAAGTGAGCAATGGAAGTGGGACTGGACTGTGACATAGCTGCTTCTCTGTTTCTGCAATATTGACCAAGACCCCAGACTGTCAACAGAAGTGGCTCTGATTCTTTGAATTGTATCAAGAGAAGGGAAAACTGCTTTGCAGTCTGAGAGAACCTCCCCTTGAATCTAGGCTCTACCATGTACGGATTATATCAACTTGAGAAAGTTACTTAACTTCTTTGAGGCTCAGTTACCTCGTCCATAAAACAGGCTCTAACAATATGTACCTTGAAGATTTTGGGGGGAGAACCAAACCAGATAAAACTTGTAACACCTGCCTGGTTTCGGACACATGGTGGGCTCCCAGCATCAGAGATTATTATTATACAACTGCATCAACCCCTAAGGTGTAAACTCTGACGCTGACCCACAGAAACCCCCACCTACAGAAACATTCTTAACTTTTAAAACTTCTTTATATTAATCAATCCAACAGTTATTTATAACTGATACTTGACATATATAATTTAAATGTTCAAAAATCTTAAATTTATCTTGCTGTTAAAATAAAAGTAACATCCATGACAGTAATAAAAAAACAATAGGTAAGGCCTTAGCTGGTTTGGCTCAGTGGATAGAGCATTGACCTGTGGACTGAAGGGTCGTAGGTTCGATTCCAGTCAAGGGCACATGCCTGGGTTGCGGGCTCAATCCCCAGTAGGGGGCATGCAGGAGGCAGCCAAACAATGAGTCTCTCTCATCATTGATGTTTCTGTCTCTCTCTCCCTCTCCCTTCCTCTCTGAAATCAATAAAAATATATTTAAAAAATAATAATAGGTAAGCACTGTCCTCTGGTTGACTTTGGTTAGCTTTAATGGGTGGGAGTGTCATATAACATTTGTATTAATCCTTATTAATTCCTCCACGTACTAGTCTTGTTCCACTCAGGAGACAGAAACCACACGGAAATTTGAACACGGAACGTTTAAGGTACAAAATATTAACTGTAACAGGGATTGGAGTAAAGAGATCTGAGAGCAAGAATCACAGAGCACTTTACAGATTACAGGAATAGCAGCTCAAAGCAGCAGCCTCCACTGTTAGGCTGTGATGCACCCCCAGGCAGGGCTGAGGAGAAGAGTGCATTGGGGAGGGCACAGCCTTGGCTCACTGGATGGCAAAGCCATAATAGTGCCACAGTGGTGGGTGGAACTTGCTGGCAATTGCTTCTCTCAGGTGCTGCAGAGAGCTGTTTGTGGGAACATCTCCCCAGAGGCGCTGAGCCTCAGCCGCAGAACTGCCTTGAGGGCACTGCTGGGGAAGCTGCTGGGTGCTGCTGGTCACCATGTGGGAAGTGAAACTCTCCTGTAATGTTGCTCCAGAGGCTTTACCTCCCGGCTGGCAATGGAAAAACTAAAGTGGCCCAGAGCCATTTGCACAGAGCATGCAAAAGAGTGACTTTGGAGCTGAGGGCCGGTGAGGGGACAGCTTCACTATCAGAGAAACACTTTTCCAGAAACACAGATGGAACGCAAACTGCAGGCCTTACGGACTGAGAGAACCTAATTACACAGCGCAGGGAGCTTACCCCTCTCATTGTAGAGCCTGGACTGCCTGGTTTTCAGGACTTTGTGCATTTGTTTTCCTTACGATGGCCTTGGGCGGTGAAGCTTGAATGGAGGGATACTCCGAGAAACAACTTCATGAAACTTGCATTATGGCTATAAAAATATTGTTGTCATTCATCACGCTATGTAGGGTATTCAAATAAATAGTCTGTGTAGAACTTTCTGGTGGTGTTTCCTTAAAGAGGTGATACCTGATCCACTGTTAGTGCTTGTGTAACTGATGAGATGTGGAGGAGGTTTAAAAGAAGAAATTAACCAAGGGTGGAGGAGGTTTAGAAAGGAAACACAAAGAGACTAATACAAACATCAATAATCTAAGTATACTTCCCCTGGTGGGACGTAAATGTTGCCCTAAGCTTTCTTTCCAGCAGCCTTGTGAATTAATTGGTGTTTGATTGATTGATTGCAAACAACTGCAGTTATTAGCGATGTTGAATTAACTGGGAGCCACTGCTTGGGTTACTTGTTCAGGGCTATGTCTGCACAGGGAACCTGTGTGTATGAATTTAGTACAGGAAACGTCAAGAGACTAAAATTTCTAAAATCACTTAGGCTTTTTTGTGTGTAATAATTGGTTACTTAGTTAAGAAATTATGAGTAGGTATCTAAGGCATTATATCTTACTGAACAAATTCTACTTATAATAAAAGCTAAGAAATATCATTGAAAGAGGGGAAATAAAAAGAAAATGAACGGAAAGATTGCCTTTGCGTTTACGTTTGAGCTGTTGAAGTCTGGTGAGGGAGACATAAACGTCTTGCAGGCATCGTGTCCGCACTGAGCTTGTAGGCGCATTGTTTTACGTTTCTCTAGGTATTTCATGTTTACATTTCTTCTTCCTGGTTTCACATGAGCAGGAACTATGTATTCGCTGCTTAAAACAAAAACGCCTTGCAAAATTGGCTTAAGTTACACTTACCATAGAGATAGCAGGGAGAGCTAACTAACAAGAAAGTTTAGTATGGCAACATCTTGTTCATATCAAGGAATCTCATAGAATAGTGAATAAAACGTATGTTTCAGTAGCTACTTACACCTTTACTATCACGAATAGTTTAGAGTGGCAGGGTTTGTCACATTTGCCAATAACAGCTGTGCTTCCTATTTAATCTTTCTGATTATTTTCGTCAGTTATTAAATAAATGGATTCCCTTTCTAAAAAAAAATGTGCAGCATAATCCAAGAAATCTTTCTGGATTCTCAGTGGCTCAGTCCTACATCCCCTTCCTCATGGGATATGGATAAAGGAACTTGTGCTTATTAGGAAGGACACACGAGCACCTGAAACCAGTGTATGTCAAATAAATATAAATTCCAAATTAGTCAGAATGGAATCCCCCAAATAGCTCATGATCATAACCATGCCCAAAGCTGTGTTGAGGTTATCTTGGGAGATCTTATTCTGACAGTTATGGTCGACCTCAGTAGGTACACAGGCCCTTGGAGCCTGGGATGACTTTTTGGGAAGATAGATTCAAGTGCTTGTACTTAAATCTAGAGACTAACAAAGAAAATGTCAACTAATTCTAGAAGAGATTATCATTTGAATGGTCTGTTAGAAAAAACAAAGGAGCATTGTTCTTCTCAAAGAAGAAGGCTGAAAAGATAATTAGACACCAGTAGAATACCAACACTCTGTTGGGGAAAAAGACAGGGTGGCTCCTAAAATTCATAGAAATGAAGATCAGCACAGAGACCGGGCCGCTGGGTAGTACTGAGTGGTGAGATGACTACTAATGTCGATGAACAGCAGTTTACATTTCAAACAGTTCCAAATATTCCTTGGGATGATGTAAGGAATCAGAAACTGACACAGTTAGTATTCCCTTTCGTATTGAAAATAAGCAATACAATTCACTTTGCTAAGATATGCCTGAGTCAATATGCACACTTTAAAAAAGCCAAATTCGCCCTGACCGGTTTGGCTCAGTGGATGGAGCGTTGGCCTGCGGACTGAAGGGTCCCAGGTTCGATTCCGGTCAAGGGCATGTACCTTGGTTGCGGGCATATCCCCGGTGGGGGGTGTGCAGGAGGCAGCTGATCAATGTTTCTAACTCTCTATCCCTCTCCCTTTCTCTCTGTAAAAAAACAATAAAATATATTTCTTAAAAAAGCCAAATTCAAGAACACAATTTAGCACGAATTATGTGTTAGTTGTTGTTGCTGCTATTGTTAACACCCACCTTGTTCTTTTCCAGGGGGCAGGCCTAATTAAGAGACATACAGGAGCTTGAGAGGTGGAGGTCAAAATACCAGCTTCCTGACTTATCGAAGCCAGATGGGAGAATGGGGGTTTGTGTGTGGCTCAAAGGGAATACTCATTCTTCTCCTATGAACAGATTCTTTTTCTCAAGCTGCTGGCCCTCCCAGGGACAGAGCCTGTCAGGGGACCTCAGGCAAGGTACAGAGGCCAGCTCAGGAGTGCGGGCTCCCTGGGATGTCCCAGAGGGTGGAAGGAGAGGGCCTGGTGCAGCCCCCTCCCTAGTGGAGGACCTCTGCGGACACAGCGGGTAACAGCAACAGACCCTTTTAAACACAGACTAGTTTCTGAGGATACTTGTGTTTAATTTTCATCCTGATTGACTTTTAAAAATTCTTTATGTGGCCATGAGGAAATGGGGGTTTGTTTCTTTTAGATCACTAAACTACTTTTCGCCCCTCCGATTGAGTGAATTCCTTCTTCCCTCGGAGCTTAGACTCACTGGTCTCTAGGTTACACTAATTCTTATCTGGCCAAGGTAAGTAAAATAAAAAGAACAAGATATTAAGTAAAATATGATAAAAATAAGTAAAAAATTTTCTCATCCTTACCAGAATTTCAAGATATATATCTTTTTTTTTTAAACAAATGGCAAGAGACTTTTTTTTTTTATTTTATTGATTTTTTACAGAGAGGAAGGGAGAGGGATAGAGAATTAGAAACATCGATGAGAGAGAAACATCGATCAGCTGCCTCCTGCACACTCTCTACTGGGGATGTGCCCGCAACCAAGGTACATGCCCTAGACCAGAATCGAACCTGGGACCCTTCAGTCTGTAGGCTGACGCTCTATCCACTGAGCCAAACTGGTTAGGGCAAGATATATATCTTGAATATGACAGGCCCGGCCTCAGAATTTTCTTGCTCTGATTATAATAAAAATTGAGTGGCTAGTTTAGAGCAAAGCAAGAACCAGAGGCAAGTCCTCCCATCTCCTTATCTAAAATTCTTCCCTCTTCAAACATTTGCCACCTTAACACCTTAGCAGATAGGAGTCAAAGCTGAGCAGTTGGGAGCACAGACTCTGGAAGCAGATGGTGTTGAGTTTACTTTCAGCTCTATTCCTTCTAGTTCTGTGACCTTTAGAGAGGTCACTTACCTTCCATAGCCTTAGATGCTTCTGTGCAAAATGCAGGTCACAATACCTCTCTAGCAGTATCCATGTGTTTAATGAGATAATGCATTTAAAATGCACAGTGATTCTTGTCCTTTTCTGCCTATCTGACTTATTTCACGTAGCATGATACTCTCAAGTTCCATGTTGTCACAAATAACAATATTTTATCATTTTTTTATGGTTGCGTAGCATGCCATAGTGTATATGTACTGCGTCTTTTTTTATTCAATCATTGTTCAAAGAATACTCCTTGTAATAATTTAAGCAATAAAAAAAAAAGTAAAAAAAAAACAAAAAAAAAACAAAACAAAAAAACAGAAAGCAACAAGCGAACAAACAAAACAAATAAACTCATAGATACAGACAACAGTGTGGTGGTTACCAGAGGGGAAGGGAGCTGGGAGGAGGATGAAGAGGGTAAAAGGAGTCAAATATATGGTGAAGGTGAGCACACAATGGAATGCACAGGTGATATGTTATAAAATTGCACACCTGAAATTTATATAATGTTATTAATCACCCCAACAAATTTAATTTAAAAATGCCTGATGAAGTGATAACATTACCCATCATTAAGCTGCACTGTACATAATATGAATATTAAGTAGAGTCTAATTTTACACAAGTTGTAACTGAAAAGACAATGATTATGTTCACCATTGGAAAAGATACATCAGTTGTGCAGCTGCTTTCTTGCAGAGTACATCATCAGAAATCATCCATTTCTATTTTCTTTTCTCTCTTATGTTCTGGTTTGATTTCTGGCCACCTTGGATCAGTTTCTCCTTATGTGACTGTCCTGAGTCCACACGAGACCCCTGGGGCTTGGTTCCCAGAATCTTGTCCTCACTCTGCCCAACCATGACAATCTATGCTTCTCCTCAGGGCTTGACATTATTGTAAGGAGATCAAATTCTCTCTTCCATACACAACAGAAGGTACCATTCTAGCATCTCCAAACCTGGCTTTACTAACTCAGATTTTTTTTTGACTGTAATAATTTAAAATTATCTCCTTCTTTTTCCTTTCAGAAATGTAGTTAACAAACACTAAGTAGTGATTCGTATGTGCCATATACTTACTAAACACATCAGAAGTACTAACTCATTATGACATCTCTATGAATACATTCTGTATTTTATCTCATTTTCTATAAAACAGAAACCAAGGGAAAGAGACTAAATGACTTACCCAAAGCTAGGCAGCTAGTGACTGGAAGAAGCAGGATTCCAAGGCAGGGATCCTGGCTCCAGCCCCTGTGCTTTTAACCACTCACCTTTTAACACCTGTTGGACACCCTCCTGAAAACATCTTTACACCTGATGCTGCCAATAAAGGCATTCTAGGCTTAATTAGGTGAAGACTGAAGGATTTAAGAATGGAAGTTTTAAGAAGTTCCACAAACAGTTGTGATGTCATTGTCCACGGCACTAACAGGAATGGTGATCCAGGAGGGTGCCATTTTGAACGGTGGTTTTTGTTTTGTTTGTAGCACAGAGGAAATGAGAGAGTTTTGAGTCCCCAAAAGGAGGGGGAGCCAGGAATTAGAACAAGAAACGGGAGCTGTCAGAGCTGAAGCTGCAGAGCACAAGAGGGAAAGTTGGTCTGGCTTATGGGCTCAGCGCATGTTTTGCCATCATTGCCCAAAACAAAGCACAGTGAACATCATTTGAGATGAGAACAAGGAGGGAGATGCAGGAGCGAGCATTGGATAACATGGTATTGGGGACAGAGGGGCATTTGAGGCCATGTCTCATTGTCTGGGATTTGCTACCCAATTTCTCTTAGGATTTTCGCCTTTCTAAATTTGGTGGTGGTGGTACCTCAGAGGTGTGCTTTTGGATGAAGTTAAAACACACTAAAAATGAAATGTCACCATCAGAGTTATGAATGATCCTGATGAAGATGACAGCTGGGAAGCATCTACAGCCTGAAGCAGCCACTCTGTAAATGTAGAGTTTATCACAGAGCTCAGGAATAAAACGGACAGGCGCTAACCATAGCAGAAAGCCATCTAAACAAGGTGAAGTTTCACAGAGTGAAACAATTCTTAATAGTAGTGTTAGGAGCGTAACACCCAAACCAGTGGAAGGTAGCATATGTTTCTGACACTTGCACCTAATACCTGTGGGACTTTGAGCCAGTTAATTAAGCTTTCTGTGCCTCCATTCCCTCATTAGAAAACTGCAGAAAATACACAAGTGTCACTTGTTAAGTGTCTAGTGTCCTACACCTAGCACATAGTAGAGCTGAATGACTGATGGGAACTAAAAAAATATTAGTTCTCCACTGGGAAAATGTTACAGATTCAAAAGGCCCTACTTATATTGAGAGTTTGTAAAAACACAGGAGAGTAGAGAATGGCATATATTTTCACTTTCCAGAATTGATGATCATTACAAATTTATTAGAGTTGCTTTGTTTTCTGAATAAAGTAAAAAATAAATTATTATGCCTTTCCACCTAATGTTTGGATTAAGAAAATGTACAAGGAATATGGAGTTTCGGTTTTTGGGCAAGTAGCATAGGCTGAAAGATTGGAGAGGGAGAACATCTCTGCCCTATCTTCATTTGGCTTCCATTGCTTTGTGGCAAGTAGAAAGATATTCAGAATGGAACAAATATTAAAGAATATGAAGCTCCTTGTCCAGCAGCAGGAACAAGCAAGGATGCCCTTGGGTGTCACTGTCTATGTGATATTAGAGGAAGAATGGAGAAGATGGACGCTCCAGAGAAGTGAAGGAGGACAGATGGGCTGCTGTTTCAAAGGGAAGCCCTCTGTGAACTAATGATTGGAGACTCTACTCCAGGCAGCATTATGGGTCAGTTCTCAAACAAACTATTTGGAAGAACCTGGAAGAGTTCAGTACGCGATTACTCAGGAAAAATCTATTCAGAATAAACTTTTTTTGGATATAATTGTGGACTGAGAAATGGTAGAGCTGAGTTGAAGTGAAGGCTTGAAAAGTCCCCTTTGATATCTTGGTGGATAAAATGACACAGTGATGGGGTAATGACACAGGCAGACTGATAAGTAGGTGATTGAAAAATATTTGTATGAAATGCTAAGTAATGGCTGATGATAGCATACTAAAAAGGAGGCCTTCCTCAGTGGCAGTGAGCTGGTCATATTTAATGAAATAGCTTTGCAGAGAGGACATAAAGATTAGTCATGGGCTTTCAAAATTAACATTCAGACACTGCTCTACAACTCCATGTTTTCTTTTCGAGGACTGGTTCAGTTAATCTAACAAAAGTCATTTAATAAATATTAAAGGTCACCGAATGAAAGGAAATGGTATGTCTCTAATATTCAGTAATGAAGTCTTTATTGTAACTAACTTACTTAGAATTATGTTAAAAGTGCCTTTTATTAAAGTTTTAATTATTCAAGGCTAATATTTCGTCAACCTTTTATACTTTGATCTCATCCTACTCTACTGCATCTCCCTGGTCAATGAATTAAATTGCCATAAGTGCAATTATGGACATTTTTGAGGGATAAGTATATCCTTTTTGGTTGGTTGTGGTCCTCCATTCATTTAGCAAACAGTAAAGTCTCCTTTTGTTTGGGTAGTATGAACCCTCTGGGATTGAATTGCAATTGATTCAAAGTAATCATAGTAACTCCATTTCTTTTGACAATGATTGGCTCCTGGGTGTACATGGGGCCCAGTTCTAGCCAATGAGCTCAAATGGGAATTCAGGGAAAGATTTCTCTTCTTGATAGAAGAGATTGTGGGTAGAGGGACAGCTTCTTTTGGCTTCTTCCTCCCTTTGGACACTGCTGTGTGAGCACTTGATGTCTTTAAGGCAATAAGTCCAAGGACAAAAGCCCACATGCTGAGGAACATGGAGTGACAAGACTAGGAGTGCTGAGTGCTTGATGGGTTGGCCAGTGTGCCTGCCTGCCTGCCCCTGAATTGCTATTAAGCCAGTGATGCTTTAAACCGCTGTTGCATGCACTTGTCATTACTTGCTGCTGAACAGATCCTAACAGATGCAGAGGTATTACTAATTTTTGGTAGACCCCAGAATAATTTATTCCGGCTATTCTGGTACAAGGTAAAAAAATTCTGTAGATTCTGAAATAGTGTATCAGCTTTCCCTAGAAGTTAATGCAGCCTGTGATGTCCAACTGAGAAAGAAAACCTTGTTGGGCTAATTGAGAGAATGTTTTGTTTATTGTGTTTGCTTGCACACAATATGTAAGTAAATTAATTAAAAAACTCCCTCTTGAATGATTTGGAGATAATAGTAAAGCATAAAATAGACATATGTGTATTGAAAGAGTGAAATAAAAAAGAAATGGGATCTGACATCTTTTTTTAGTACATTTATCACTTTTATTCTCTAAGCCAGTTGATTTATTAAGGCTTTTTGACTGTAAGCTTATTGTATTGCAATTTTTCCCAGGGAAAAAACCCCACAATTTGAAGGTTCTTATGGCTGAAGGCACATTCTGATGGCAGGAAATCAAATAGAACACTGACTTTCATTTAAGATTGTCAGTGTGATTAATAGAATGAAGTTGACTTAAAACAGACAGGACCAGATAAAAATGATCTATTTTTAACAGGTGGAAGGCATGTGGAATGATGGATAAATAAAGCACATTTATTTACTATGTTTAGAAATAATACATTCCATTACTTTTGAACACACAGAATTAAAATCTGCTAAGATCTAGAATTTTACAAAGCAAATTTTCTTTAAATAATGCTGTTTTGATAAATTTTGAAATCATATACATAATTCTTCCTTGTCCCTTTGGTAGAAATTTTAATTCTTTGAAAATTATTTTTACCTAATTTGTTATTTAAAAAGAATCTGCCTTTTAAACCAATTTTATTTTTTAATTTGTTATAAAATTATAACTTTGTGTAATTAACCTTGTAGTTAGTGATTTTTCTTTAATCTAGTGCTTATGCAGGCTCTGAGAATCATTTACACAATATTGTTTATTCATCACATGTTTATGGTCTCTCTACTTTGTGCACTGTAGTAGGGGAGAAAGACATACATCAAATAATCACACATTGATATACAATTAGAATTATGAGACTCTATTATGTGTTTTTGAAGGAACTGATCTGGTTTGAAGATCAATAAAGCTTGAGCTGAAATCTAAAAGACCAACAAAATATTTTATATGTACCAATATTACTTTTCTCCAGTGGTTTTCCCCTTAGTAATTTAATCTTGAGTGTATTATGCTCAGATGACTCACCTTTGCTAGAGAACTGGTGTGAGCCCCAGATGGGGGGAGGAGGAGAATGAGCAAAATTACAGGGAGGCTTCAAGATAGTTATCTAAAATATCCCAGGAAGGGAAGGTCCCCCAGCATCCCCAGAAGAATCCAGAAGAGAAAGAAAAGCTCAAATGGCAGGGCCTGGGAAGGAATGTAAATAGCTCATTTCTGTAGTTTTGCACCCAAGAAAACAAAAATCAAGTTATTAATCTTACATGAGAGCATTTTCATTTTATTTCTATTTTATGTCATTCAATCATTTAGCAACTTGTAGAGTCTCCAATAACTGTTTGAGTGCATTAATTTGAGGAAGAGTGGACCCAGCATGGCACCTGAAAAAGAGGCAGTATCCAGACCTGAAGATGCTTCCTGTTGTCTCTAGCATTCATGGCTCTCTTCCTTGTGCCTGGAACAGGGCCAGGCATATAGTGAGTGTGCAATAAGTACCTGCTGAATGAATGGATGTCAGCTAAAAAGTGAAAGTGCCTTCCTATGCCTGTGCACGTATTAGGAAGGCCATTTCAACATTCAGTTTTCTATTTTTTCCTTCATTCAAAGTCCCATCTTCTACATAAAAACACAGAAATTTCCACCGTACTGTGAGATTCTGCAAAATAAGGACTATGCTTTCCTCTTGTTTTCACTGTCAGAGCCTCTGAACATAATGAGGGACATAGTAGTTACTCAATAAATTTATGCACAAAGATTGGTTGTGGGCACATCCCCAGTAGGAGGCGTGCAGGAGGCAGCTGATCGATGTTTCTCTCATCAATGTTTCTCTCTCATCGATGTTTCTAACTCTCTATCCCTCTCCCTTCCTCTCTGTTAAAAATCAATAAAATATATATTTAAAAAATGATTTTAAAAAAACACACAAAAAAACACAGAAATTTCCACTGTACTGTGAGATTCTGCAAAATAAGGACTATGCTTTCCTCTTGTTTTCACTGTCAGAGCCTCTGAACATAATGAGGGACATAGTAGTTACTCAATAAATTTATGCACAAAGACTGAATTTTAATACTGTGTTGGATCAATAATAGTCTAGGCTGTGGGGCCATCTGAATAGGTGTCCTTCCTAATAAGCACCAATTCATTGGACAAGGAAACTTCATCCATACCCCACCCCAGGCCTTCACCACCCTATTGCCTATGCCCACGGGTTATGAATACATGCACATAAGTTCTTTGGTTAATCTCTTCCTGTTCCCTCTCCCCCTTCCCTCTGAGATTCCCCAGTCTGTTCCATGTTTCCATGCCTCTGGTTCTATTACAGTTGTCAGTTTATTTTGTTCATTAGATTCCACATATAAGTGAAATCATGTGATATGTGTAAGGCTCTTTTTACATAAAAATTCCCTAGGGTTTGAGTGGGGGGGGGGCATGACATGCTTTTAGCATGAATTAGGAACACATTTGAGCTGAAAGCAACTTGGAGACCACTGACTACATATTATTCACTTAACAGATGAGGAACCTGAAACCCAGAGGGCATAAGTAATGATGCTGATGATGCTGGAGAAAAACATTGAAAGGGAGACACTGATAAGATGGTGGACATAGACCAGCGTTTTGTTTAGGCTTAGTTTCTTCACACATCTTTATCATGTGAATTATGAAATGCCTGCTTCCTTCACAGTTCCAGAGGCAAGTTCTTATTTACACCAGACTTTGTAGGGTTCTTTAGAGACTACCAGAATGCTTCCCTCCGTTCCTAACCTCACCAGCGAATAGGAAGCAAATGTTTCATTGTGGAGAAATGAATACCTCCCTGAGGATGAGCAATTTACCCCTTCTCCCTGGCGAAAACAGACCCGTGGAGCTACTGTGGCATCCAGGGCACCAGGGAGCCAGTTTGTTTATTTCGCTTATTGGTTGTATTTGCTAAATTCCTGTCTCTAATGAGCTAATAGAACTTGGGTGCACATAAAGTTCGTTTGTTTCCTTTGATAGGCTTACATATTTATAGAAAAACAAACCACTCCAAGCACTGACAGAACAAAGTCATGCAGCTGCTTAACATCTTTTAATTATGATAGAAACAACTCTTAGTTTTAAATCAGGGAAACAGCGTTAAGTGGAAAACTGAAAGTTCATGTCTGACAAATGTATTTTCCTGAACAGGTTGAGTTCTTTTGGATCTCAGACACTATTTTACTAGTGTTTTAAATTTAATCCATAGATTTTAAAAAACAATCCTGACCTAAGTAATTTCTTTCTTTCAGAAGCATTCGATTTATATCATTTAAGTTTTAAATAAAAATGAGAGGCTTTTGAATTTAAAAATTATTACAAACAAAGGCTATGTTTCTTATTGTAGGACACAAAGAAATATATTTAATCACACAAGTAAATTTATTTCAACAATATAAATTATAGTTTCATTCCCGTTAGTTTACATAACTAGTCTTTGTTAGAAAATACCAGTTTAGTTAGATTAAATTGGTACAAAGTTTGCACTCAACCTTTGTTTTGGTTGTTAATTGATTTGAAATTAGGCAAAAAAATTTTAAAAGTTAATTTTCTCGTGAATCCAGCAGGATTTGTATGATGTTTCATACAGGCCTTATTAAGTGAATTTAATTATTTTAAGTTCCCAATTTTAGAATTGAAATGTTTTCATCAGATTCCCTGATGTTGCTCAGTGCTAACTTGGAGAAAATGTCATGAAGGTAGACAATATTTCAAAAGAATAAAACCCTCCCAAATGTGTCTAGGACACAGTGCTCTATGTATGATAGAGAGGTGTTGAGATTCTATAATCTGTGTTGTTGCTTTTTATCCTCCTGGTCTCATTTGTACCTTGGGAGTAAAAGCAACTGCTTTAGGAAAGAAAAACCAGACCATCCTCTAAAAAGTATTTGAAGTTATTTTTTTTTTTCAAATAAAAAGGAAAAGAGAAGTGCTCTTTTTAAAAAATAATATTTAATTGATTTTTGAGAGAGAGAGAGAGAGAGAAAGAAAGAGAGAGAGACATTGATTTGTTGCCTTCTGCATGCCCCTCACTGGGGATCAAGCCCAAACCCTGGGCATGTGCCCCAACCAGGAATCGAACCAGCAACTCCTTGGTGCACAGGATGATGCCCATCCAACAGAGCCACACCAGCCAGGGTGAGAAGTGCTATTTTAAAAAACCTAGCTTCTGAAATACTAATTAGTAATAACAATAATAACCTTAATAATAAAAATCAAAGAAATATTTAGTCTCAAAATTCTACTTCTACACTTTAACTAATGTTTCTATTTAAAGAGTAAATTGCCATGGAAATTATTTTCTATATCGTGAAATAAATTTTAGAAAGCAGTCAACATTTTGGCTGCACCTAGTTAAACGTTATCCCTCCCTCTACCCCCCACCCCACCCCAGGTTTTGCAGAAACAAAACTCGATGCTGAGGGGCACTTAAAGAATTTAAAAAAATTTTTTCCCACTTAAATTCATGGCATCTTTAATATGTACCATAAAGTATATTTGACACTAGTTTAAATGACATATTGCTCGATGTATTTCAGTTTTACATATCCCTCCCAATGACCACCGTGAAACCGTGTGTGCCTGGAAGCCCAGGTGCAGCTGTGATAACACTGGAGTATTTGTTTCTATTTCCCTCTGAACCTACAGAAAGGGCAGATTGTAAACCGAGCTCACTTCCAATTCAGTGAGCTCACGGATTTATTACTCATTCACTGAATACATTCCACTAGGATTTCTTGAACGCCTTTTCTGTGTCAAGCATCCTGTTAGGCACTGGGAACACCTTGATGGAAAAACACAAACACTCCGGGGACAGAGGGCAGAGAGGGTGGAGGGCACTAGATCATTCAGCGTTGTCACCCGAGGCAGAGGACAAGCAATTTGTTACTTGTTTTTAGGAGAGCCGGTGGTCCTCTTGCCTCTTGAATTCTGCACACATTACCGGTTCTAAAGTTGTAGGACTACAGAAAGAAAAATCAAGAATTTAATTTTACCTTGTAAGAGCCAACCTGGCAGCAGTAGGGGAGTCCCAACATGGCAAATGATGTTCCTTTCGGTACTAGGAACAGAGTTTACCAATAGTCTAGAGCAGTGGTTCTCAACCTTCCTAATGCCACGACCCTTTAATACAGTTCCTCATGTTGTGGTGACCCCCGACCATAAAATTATTTTCGTTGCTACATCATAACTGTAATTTTGCTACTGTTATGAATCGTAATGTAAATATCTGATACGCAGGATGTATTTTCATTGTTACAAATTGAACATAATTAAAGCATAGTGATTAATCACAAAACAATATGCAATTATATATGTGTTTTCCGATGGTCTTAGGCGACCCCTGTGAAAGGGTCATACGCCCCCTAAAGGGGTCTCGACCCACAGGTTGAGAACCGCTGGTCTAGATGCACCGTGACAAGGTTAGGGTTGGGATGGAACCATCGTGCCCTGGTTGTAGAGACTGAAACCGCCATTGGCATTTGGGAACATTATTACCCAACGTTGATTCATATGATGCATTAAAAATATTTCATCTCCTTACTTTTATATTTCCGAGTATTTACTAAATATGTTGGCAGTTGACACTATCAGAGCATTGATTCATATGATGCATTAAAAATATTTCATCTCCTTTTATATTTCCGAGTATTTACTAAATCTGTTGGCAGTTAACACTATCAGAGCGTTTGATTTATTTAAATTCACTGTATTCCCAAGTTCCCAGTTTTCCCGTACAATATTGATTTAAATAAATATTTTACATGTCATATTTATTAATATTGAAAGCCTATGTGTGATTCCTGAGCAGCACAACAGAACATAAACAGGTTACTGTTTCTCATCAAACAGCCTTAAAACAAAGAGAGTTTTGTCTGTGATTATTGCTGGGCAATAACTTGATGTAAGTCTTCCCCCAACTCATCTTGTTAACACACAGTACTGCAGTTGGTTAGGAGTTGATATTTGTGTAGCATATTCTTTTAGGAACTCATTTTCAATATATCTTGGCTTCTAAGTGTTTACTTACCTGCCATTTCTGACCTGTCCCTGGTTTTGGACAGCGTTCCAGGAGACAGCGACATTTTATCAGTTTCTGTGTCCCAGAAATGCTGTTCTCCATGCCAGCGAAGCTCCGTTCCCTGGGATTTGCAGTGATAATTGAATATCTGGATTAGGCATCTGCTCTCGTGAATTCCTTGCTTGGAGTACATTCAGCACCTACCCAACCTCATCTCTCTCACAAACAGCACAGGCCCGGAACATCGTGATCTCTCTGATTAATTAAAGGGATTAGAGCTCGAAACCTGCTGCTCTGATAGAGTCCAGCCCAGCAAGGACTCTGGCGAATAGCTGATGCAGCCGTAAACACTGGCTAACCCTTTCCCTTCTAGGGTGTGGAGCCATCAGATTTCCATTCATGTACAGAGGATGGATAGCACTCAATTATAGATTTTCTCTCTACCCCTATCATAATGTTTCACTGGCACTGCAGCTGTGGGTGTAAACATGCATGATAGAAAATCCTATGTAGGATTTTGTTGTTATTCAGGCCTAGAACACATAGAGACAAGTTTAGTGTCTCTAGTCTCTTTTTTCTACTTTCTTTCTAATCTTTTCAGGTACTTCTCTAATGTCTATTTCATATTTGTTTTGTGGACTCTTAAATGTTTCTTTCCCAAGCTTTAGGTCCAAGAATTTAATTGCTAGTTGAACTTGGACTTTTGAATGTTTCCACCTGGATTTTTTAAAATTTTCATCTGAGGATATGTTGATTTTTTTTTAGAAAGAGAAGGGGGAGAGAAGAGAGAGAAAGAGAGAGAGAGAGAGAGAGAGAGAGAGAGAGAGAGAGAGATCAGTTGCCTCTTGTATGCACCCAGACCAGAAATCCTTCTTCGTGTTCAGCAGAATGCTCCAACCAACTGAGTCACCTGGCCAGGGCTTCACCTGGGTTTTTTTAATGTTTCCTCAATCTGAACATACCCAAAATCAAAGTTATAAACTTCCTCTCCATAGTCTTTCAAATCTCCATCTTTCTGTTAATGTTAATAATAGTTATCTAGTGCCTCAGACTCAACGTCTCCACCACACTTGCCACCTCCCTGTTCATTCTCATGTGTCCATACAACTGTAGACTGAAATCGTGACATTTCTTGTTTCCCTACTATAGACCTCATGACAACTGTGAACCTTTTTTCCTGGAAAAATGCACATGAAATTTTACTTAATTCATTTCCATGTCCTGGACGGGTGGGTGTGTGGATCCCGGGTCCTCCTGCCTTGCACTGGCAACTGTGGTGGATGTCTAGTCAGTGCCCCTTCATTCTCAAAACGGTTCCTATTTGGATGATGAGCGATGTGGGGATCTTAATCAGAGGCTCACAGGCTCTGTAACCTCACACAGACCTTCTGGGGTTGCACGGACCCACTTCAGGACCTCAGTGCCTTTGCTCAGGATGGTACTTTATCAGCAATGCCACTCTCACTCATTCTCAGCCCTCCACACCCCACTTCCTCCATCAAAGACCTACAGTAAGGCAAACCTCCTCTACATTGCACTTGTCTCGATCACTTTTATCTCTTTGGGCATCTCTACATTCTTCTTCTACATTTTTCTCCTATATTCATTTCTTTATTAAATTCATGGGATTGCTTTATATGTTTTATTAATCATTTCATGGGCCAGTCTTATTTCTCCAGTGAGAGAATGGCAGTGCGGAGAAGAGGGAAGTGCATGGACCATGTAGCAGCTGCACAAACTTGCACAAATTGCATAACCTCTCTTAGACTTGTGAGTTAGAGGTAATACCTTTCTGAAGAGTTGTTGAGATAATTATGGGAAAGCTGTACAGTTCCTGCCTCATAAAAATGATTCACATTATTGATGTTCAACCTCGTTTTTATTGCCCTCTTTCTCCCTCCCCCCTCACAAGGCTGAGTACTAGTTAGTGAACAGTAACTTTGTCAGAAGAAGAAGCTGAAGGTATTGTCTGTGGTTACTGATGAAATAGAAGCAGTGGTTTTGGGCATAGTAGCTAAAAAACCAAATATCTTTGCAGGGATTTTTGTAGTAATTATTGATGATGATCTGTTTTTCTTTTATAAAAAGGACCAACTGATTTTTACCTACTTTTTTGTTTATATTGCACACTATATCTCAGGAAGGACCATAGCCTCAAAATAAGATAAAATATACTCATTTAACAACAGTATAAGCTTTGTCATCTTGGCAATTTCATGGTACCTTGAATGTTTTCTTCCTTTTTATTTCATTTAAATATTCCACATCCTGAGCAAGTCCACACACTCCATCTGTTAGTCACACAATCATTCGCTTACATTCTCTACCTTTCTCTATTATGGCAGTACTTTTCTGTAGCTCTTCAAAGTCCAGTTTCTCCTGGTTTTTGCTTAAGAGGAACTCAAATGTCCTCCTTACCCTCTCTCTCCCTCCCTCCCTCCCTCCCTCCCTTCTTTGCTTTTTTCTGTAAGGGAAAATAATTCCAAAATGGCCCACTCATTGCTTTTTATTTTCTCTACTTGTTGTGTTCTGCTAGCCAGAAGTCCTTGTTCTAACCTCAGTTCCCTTCCTCTGCAGCTTGCTGACAGGTAATAGCCTAGTATAACACATGTAGCTCTCATCTCAGCTTTGTAGCTATAGTCAAACCTTCTGAGGAGAATGATGCATTGTTTTAATACTAGTTTTATTTCAAAACAAACATAATTATTATAGACCAGAAAAAGAACTTTCTCAAGTTCAAGCTGATGCTGAACTACGTTGTGGAGAAATACTAATATATACCAGTAGTTCATTTAACTTCACTGTGTTTTGCCAGGAACCTCAAACATTACCAAGCAGGCAGCTCATCGCATCCAGCAGTCCCAGTGTGTGTTGGTTACACACAGGAGTGTGTGTGCGTCTCGTGCCTTCCTGAGGTTCCCTTTGAACTCTTAGGAGAGTTGGAGCTTTGGACACTTGTCCTGCCCAGTTCAGAGTATTCAGAAACGAGTTGGCTTCAGCTTGAGCTCAGTTATTTATCTGCCTTTGAATCGTTTTGCTGGCAGCTTGTCTTTTCAATGACATTCTCAGGAATAGGAAAAAATCTCCAAATATCATGATTAGAAATACCACTTACAAGTGGTCACAAATATATTCCCCGAGTGTAAGCTGGGAAAAACAAAACAAAACAAACCAAAACCAAATAAACAGAGAAAAGACCCATGTTTCTACAGCTCACACTGGAAGGCACGAACGCCGTGCATGATGCTCCATGCTTTTGGTGTGGCTGGAAGAGCCTTATGCCAGGTGGTGCCTCCATGCTGCACCAGGCTCCCAGGGCACCAGGAAGTCACAGTGTGCTCTACCGAGTCATTAGAGACAAAGGCCCTGCCCTGAGGCCAGAGGCCTTGGCTTTGGTGGTGATCTCAGCACATGCAGTGCACTCTTTCATTTCAATTATGTTCAATTTGCTTAAATGCTGGGATTAAAGGAACACACAGGTTTACTGAGCTCCAAAATCTTTGCAGAGATTTTTTTTGAGAGAAATCAATTTATTGGTCCACTTATTTATGCATCCATTGGTTACTTCTTGTATGTCTCTGGCCTGGAGATTGAACCTGCATCCTTGGTGAATTGGGACAATGCTCTAACAACTGAGCTACCCGGCCAGGGCCTGCAGAGATTCTTTATTTAACATATATAGAAACTGAGATAGAGGTGGAGATGGAGATAGAGACAGGGAGAGGTGGGGGAGAGAGAGAGCGAGAGCGGGGGTGTGATTTGCTGAGGTCATTTAGTTTATCAGGGTTATAAGCTGTGCTTTGCTTCACTATTATTTCAAGACTTATCCAGATGAAGACTGTGGGCTCAAAGAGGCTCCATGGGGCTCCATCACAGACTCAGAGCCAGTAAGCCCGATTGGAACCAGGTTCGCATGACTCCATATCTATCCCTACACCTTCTACACTGACATTGTTGAGAGTGGGGTATTAACTTTTCAACAATTATTATACTGTTTCTCTATTTAGCTCCTTTACCCTTTGCTTTATATATTTAGGTGCTCTACTATTGGACACATGAATATTTATAATTGTTATATCCTCTTGATGTAGTGACTCCTTTATCGTTATATAATGACCTTCTTTGTCTCTTTTTACCATTTTTAGTTTAAAGTGTATGAGTGGGAAGAGATCAATCAAAGAAGTTGTATGCATATCCGCATAACCCATAGACAATGACAATAGGGTGGTGAAGGCCTGGGGTGGGGGGTAGGGCAGGCCAGACGAAGTCAATGGGGGGAAAAAGGGGACATATGTAATACTTTTGACAAAAAAAGATAAGATAGGCCAAAACCAGTTTGGCTCAGTGGATAGAGCGTCGGCCTGCGGACTGAAAGGTCCCAGGTTCGATTCCGGTCAAGGGCATGTGCCTGGGTTGCGGGCGCATCCCCAGTGGGAGATGTGCAGGAGGCAGCTGATCGATGGTTCTCTCTCATCGATGTTTCTAACTCTCTATCTCTCTCCCTTCCTCTCTGTAAAAATCAATAAAATATATTTTTAAAAAAGATAAGATAGGATAAGATAAAATAAAATAAAATAATAAAAAGTGTATTTATATTCTGATATAAGTATAGCTGTCCCTGCTTTTTTTTGGTTACCATTTGCTTGAAATGTCTTTTTACATCCCATTCATTCTCAGACTATGTGTGTCTTTAAGGTTAAAGTGAGTCTTCTGTAGGCAGCCTATTGTTGGATATTTTTATCCATTTAGCTATTCTTTATTTGATTGTAGAATTTTAGATGTTGGTTTCTGTTCTCCAATAACACCAAGGGGCATTTAAGAGTACTTAACATTGTCAGAAACACTGTCAAAATTACTTGTATTGTCACATGTATTTTAATCTTTACAGCAACCCTATGAGAGAGGTACTATCTTGGCCTTATTCTATACTCAAGGAAACTGAGTCACAGGGAGGTCAAGACCTTGTCCAAATGAGTGGCAAGGCTGGAATTTGAATCCAGATAGTGTGGCTTCAGAGACTGTTCTTATACCCATCTCAAAATACCTCCTCCCATCTCATCTCTATCTACTCTTTTTCATCCACTACTTATATCTGCTTTGTGACCATACCAGCTGCAGCCTTGCGTTTGGCCTGCCCACTCCAACAGTACTCCACACCCAGTGGAGTGAATCTGCCCCGTTCTTTCATGTCCTCAGGTCTCTGGAACTGGTCTGATTGGTTCTTCCATGATAATGGAGCTAAGGACACATGCAAGGAAATTAGGGAAAAGATTTGGGAGAAAAGCATTGATATATTTATTTATTTGTCACAGCAATTTCATTGAGCTTTCACTGGGTACAAAACATCGTTCTAGCCAGATGTTAGAGGGGAATACAAAATGATTTACAAAGTCCCAGCCTTCAAAAAACAGGATCCAATAAGAACAATAGGCATGAAGAGTTATATTTGCAATGGTAAGAGTTAAAGGTATTGAGGGGAGACAGGTCATTTGTAACTAGCAGAAGACATTGGGAAATGTTTGGATCAATTAGACTTTGAATAAAGACATTAGCACACATCCACAGCTATCCACATCTCAGTGATGGCGAGGCAGGGCAGGAGGGAGAGCGGGTCCCAGTTACTTTACTCATTGTCCTCATAACACTCCTGAGCTCCTGTAGATTGCAGTCTTGCTCAGAGAACCTCCTGCAAGTTTGGTCAGTGATGCCTCAACTTGAGAAGACATCAAAGGGATTGGGAACATGAGCTTCTAAAACAGCGGTTCTCAACCTGTGGGTCGCGACCCCTTTGGAGGTTGAACGACCCTTTCACAGGGGTCGCCTAAATACATCCTGCATATCAGATATTTACATTACGATTCATAACAGTAGCAAAATTACAGTTATGAAGTAACAACGAAAATAATTTTATGGTTGGGGGTCACCACAACATGAGGAACTGTATTAAAGGGTTGCGGCATTAGGAAGGTTGAGAACCACTGTTCTAAAAGAAGACATTCAGAAATAACGTCACACTTGCAGTGCTATTTGAATCAGACTCTAAAACTTTTGTAAAAGTTAAAAAAATTCTACAATTTTTTTTGTATTTCTTAGTAATTATCAAGAATATGACATTTGTCATTACAGTCTAAAGGACTGTGATTATGACTATGGTTAGTCACAATTTTGAGTACACTTAAAAATAATATTTAATAGTAGGAGGCAAAAGAGGTCACTGTAAAAAATAAAAGTAAAAGAGGAAAGTTATCTGGCCTGATTGTCAAGAGTACTATTGAAAATTCTGAGTACTTCTTAAAAATACTTTTCTCATTCTGAGAAATTTTGCCTCTTTATTTTCTTCCCTCATTAAAAAAAAATATTCTGGTTCCTCTGAGAAATAGTTATTTTAGAAGATTTAAAAATGCCTGTTTAAATCATCTGGTCAAGATTCTGAAAGCCTTTGAGATGACTTAGAAGTTGGGGTGCTAGATGTGACTTATTGAATTCCCCCCTTTTTATATTTACATGTGACTTCATTTGGTTGAAATGTTCTTTCTACCTGGTCTCAAGGTCATACGTGGAAGGAGAAGCCCTTTCTGGGCTTTCCTTTTAATGGGAACATGTGATACCAATATGCAGCTTCCTTAGCTTGCTTCGATTTCCATCTTATTGTATCATTTCTGGTGTGTGATTTCAAGTGCAATCACATTTCGGTAACTCTGCCTTCTTTCTGTTCAGACCTCTAGAAAGTAGAACAAATGGCTTGTTTTTTCTTGGCATGTGTCCCAGCTCTGGAAGTTTCTTTAGATAAGGGGGATATTCAGCCTAGGTTGTTGGTGTGGTTCCCTTTTGCATAGCCTAGTGGGTCAGTATCTAAGGATTTGAGTGTTGGCATCAGGGGTGTGCAAATGGAACTCTGTTTTTATAAAAGCACGAGCTGCTGTACTATGAATAGAGCTCACAATATTTTACTTAAATATTAGAAAACTGTTTCATTTGGAGTAAAGAATTATTATACACAAAACTAAAGACCATAATAATCACAAGCTCTCCATTTCTATGTGCTTAATGATGTGTATTGACATATCCAGCAGTGGGTAGAACTTTTTATCTTTTACTTGCCTTTAGAGAATACTGTAGGAATTATGGTCACTGTCATTCAGGTGGCTGTTGATTCACAGCAATAAGAAATACATTTTCTTTTTTTTTTTTTACATTTTCTTGATATTTAATAAACATAATGTTTATTAAACTCTACTGTATTTCTTCTTTTTTCTTCCTTTCTTCTTTCCTTCCTCCCTCTTTACTTTCCTCCTTCCCTCTTTCTTGTTTTCTTCAATCTCTCCCTACCTTTATTCCTTACTGATGTAATGAAATAATTACTAAAATAACAATCATGAATCTATAAAACATGTTGACCTTCTGTCCTCTTGCCCTGGGGCAACTAGTAACAGCATTGAGTAGTTTATTAATGGAAGCAAGCTAAATAGTAGTTTGGATCAGATGATAATAAAAAACAGAATGAGGTAGGGTGATTTTGTGTTAAAATATCTGAAAAATTTGCCCAGCTGGTGTGGTTCAGTGGTTGAGCGTCGACGCATGAACTGAGCGGTCACTGGTTCGTTTCCAGGTTAGGGGACATTCCAGGGTTGCTGGTTCGATCCCCAGTAAGGGACATGCAGGAAGCAGCCAATTGATATTTCTCTCTCATCAATGTTTTTATCTCTCTATCTCACTCCCATCCCCTCTAAAAATCAATAAAATATATGTTACATATATTTTAAAGGGAGTCCTTGACACAGAACAGTCAATATATTTTTGGAGAACAATTAAAAAAATCTGAAACATTTTTGAGTAGTAGACATTTTCTGCATAGTATTATTAAACTAAAGAAATAATAAAAAATATTTTCCTTTAAAACTACCTAAGTATTGGGAAGAAAAATCAATAAAGCAGCGTGTGTTACAGAATACATTTCTGTGAGTCCTATGTCACATGAACTAACAAAAATCGATGTGTTATCCTGAGGGAAATGATTTATTTGCTACAAGAATAAAAAATGGCCAGAGAGAGGAAAAAAGAAAGATGGCTTTTTATTTGATTATTCTGTTTAGTTTCTTTTTTCTCTTCTAGTCAAGTGGGTTCAACAGAAACTTATTGCAAGAGTAGATAAGGTCCATCTGGAAGGAAATTTCCAGTGCTTTCACCACGGGTCTGTCATGAAGAGAGAGACCTTAAGAAAGTGATTTCTCACTTTTTTTTTTCCTTCTAAATCTACCCAACATCGATGACTGCAGTTATCGTCAGCATTCTCAGTGCTTTTCCCCATGATGACACAGAGGTCTCTTACTTTCCATCCCTGTTCCGCTCCATTGACTAGGAGGGTGGGAGGGATTCGGTTAAAGCCACAATTCCTTCAGAGTAGCTCTGTGCCGTTGGGTCAGCATGTCCAGGCTCTCCTCCTCTCTCCCCATTCATTTCCTTCCAACACACATTTATGGGCACCTTATATCTGCTGCACTCATTTACTTCCTTTAGATAAGGAAGTTACAACTGATGGTCTCCAAAGCTTCTAGTCTGGAAGGGACTGAGATGAAGAAGCACAAAAGCAATTACAGCACATTCACCCGGCAGTTCCCAGGTGAGCTCCCCAGGATGATACTGGTTCTCTTTTAAGTACAGGTGGCTCTTGGTGATGGCAGGGATTTGTGGGAGGTGTAAAGTAGAGAGAATAATCTGGAAATAACATCCCAAGATCTCACAGAGAAATTGTTCTGCACATGGAAGATTACACTAGTGAAGATGCTCCGTCTAGTCAGGGATTGCTCTCTGCCAGGTCCATGAGTGGACTGACCCTGTCTTGGAGGACCACCACCTCGGGATGGTCTGGACTCTGGAGGGAATCACCTGGGCATGGCATGTTCCAGACTATGTTTTCCCATATTGCTCCCCGAGGCTGATGGTTTACTTCTCAAGCAACTTCACGGCTCTTGTTTCTGTAGAAAGCAGAATCATTTCTTGTGCAGATGAGAGATGATATTAGTCCTCATACTTTTCATAGGTTAGGTACTTTTCATGGGGTAAATATTTTTACTATATTATTTTGCTTTCTCTTTCAACCAACCTTTGAAACAGAAAATATTATTATCCTCAATTGACAGATGGGAAAACAGAGGCTTAACAATACTAAATAGCTTATCCGTGCTCTCAGAGCTATCAAGTGGTGAAGCCAGCATCAGAAGATGAGCAATCTGACTGCAGAGCCCACACTTAAAAAAACTACATTCTATAGTCTTAAGACTGTAAACATGAAGATATATGAGAGGAAAATACTGACATGTTTTGGTGCTAGTGCTGAGTGACACTCAACTAAATAGGGATACTAATTTACAGCTGACCAGTTTTTCAGATTCTATAGTCACACCTCAGAGCCCTTTCCCTAAAAATGAGGAGGGTTGATGAGGTGAGCCATATCTTTCAGCTAAAATAACAGTAATACCCAGGCCTTCCTGAGTTTGGGCAAGGCATGTTACACATGTCAACACCTTTTTTGATTCTCTGAATCTAATAATCCAAGGTGACAAAATTGTTAAGAACTGTTGCAATGAGATGCACATGTAGGATGTGGAGGCTCTGTTTGCCCTTAGTGATTAGGCCCATGACCTGGTGCTATGAGGTGCCTTATACAGCATGCCTTACTTAACCTGTTTTCACCAGGATTGGTAGAGACCAGGGAGGCTGTTGGGGACCAGAGGGAAACGAGCATCCAGTGGCCAGTGGCAGGAAGAATTATTAAAAATAAGACCATGCTTGTGGATAAGATGCTTTCTGGTTGATTTATTCTCTGAATGAGTCTATAAATAAGTGAGAAGAGAGTCCTAACACACACAGATGGGCCACCCTGATTAGGAGTTGATGGATTGTCTGCTCACAGAGCAATGGTGACAAAGGTGTCTGCGTGCGTGCGTGCGTGTCGTACAAATGTACTTACCTCCTGAATTTCTGTCATGATTCTTGTTTCTTAACTCCATTTTATTGATGAAGATAATTAAATGAATAAATCGATAAATGTAATTTATTTACATACCTTTTTTTTCACAAGTTGCAAAAATACATCATTTACCAGACCTTGTTTCCTAATGTTTGGTGCATACCATAAGGTGGGTGAGTTTAATGTGGTGTGACTTGCTCTCCAGGGAGCAGAGTGGCCTTGAGCTTTTCATAGATGCCCTGGGACTCTGGCTAAGAAGTGAGGGGATGGAGTTGAATCTGACATATTCAAACTATGTGCATATACTGTGGTTAGCTTTTATCCTGGACATGTTATGTTTCCTGTGTCCTTTCTGAAAAAACTCCTTGGTTTTCCTCAGAGCTGTTGGCAAAGCAAAAGCTTAAAGTGACTCCAGCAGCCTCAGGCCCTCTAGCTGCTGGCAATGAGTCTCCCAGCCCTCCCCTCAGGAATCTCCTGCTGACTTCATAAGCTAAATGCAGGGAGCACATGTTTCTCTGGTCAGTGGGACGCTAACTCAGGGCGGGGTGAATGCTCTGGAGAGAAAACATGTGAGCCCCAATGTCTCCCACACCATGTCAAAGCTGTGGACAGCTCCACCCATTGACACATGCTTAGCCTTAGAACTAGGACTGAATTCAGTGTTTGCAGTCAGACCCCAGCTAAAGAGAGAGTTGGGAACAACTGAAAATAAATCTTTTTGTTGAGAGAGGAAAGATGCCTTGCTGGCCAGTGTACCTATTTGTCATCTTAATAAAATATAAATAAATATTGCTAACCTACTGCTGTAATAGAGCCAGGACTACTGGGTAGACACTGAACTCACCAAAACCTCCAGAATGCATCTTTTAACCAGGACACTGGGGCACCGATAATGCTAAAGAAGCATTCCGATCTCTCTAATTGAATATAAATGCATGAGATAAAGTTTTAGAATTTCTCCCAATGTATTTTCCCCTCCATAGACATTTGTTAAGTTCTTTCCAACTTGAGGCTCTTCCAAAGGCTAGGCCTTGGAGTTAAGGAAAGAGGAGGGTTGAATTTCAAAATAGACTTAAAAATTCTATCATGAGAAAACAGTATGCACTTAAATAAATGAAAGGATTTTGTTTTTATTCAGAACTCTCAAAGCTGACTTTATTATAATAGAACCATAGAATTATTCCACTTGAGAAATTAAGAAGAAATTATGGGATTAAAGTAACACAATTTTGCAGTGCCTGATATATTTTACTAGATCTAGGTCAGTGGTTCTCAACCTTCCTAATGCCGCAACCCTTTAATACAGTTCCTCATGTTGTGGTGACCCCCAGTTTCATTGTTACAAATTGAACATAATTAAAGCATAGTGATTAATCACAAAAACAATAAGTAATTATATATGTGTTTTCTGATGGTCTTAGGCGACCCCTGTGAAAGGGTCGTTCGACCCCCAAAGGGGTCACGACCCACAGGTTGAGAACCGCTGTGATGACCATTGATGGGTGCTAAATTCACTGAACAGGAAGCAATTAGACATTATGTTCCTCCTTAAAACATAAAAAGAAACAGCAGGCTCAAAATGGAGTCACTTCAGGGAACCAAGACTTAATACCTAAGCTAGTTGCAGTTTCAGCCTCTCGTAGAATGGGACCTTTAACCAGTCAATCTGCCTGGTAGACCCCTTGCCATCCCCCCATGGAAGGTGACCTTGCCTGAAACAATCCACTCTTCCCCAGAATAACTTCCTTGCTCTGCCCCTTCTGCGTATGAAAGTCTTTCATTTTGTACAGGTCTTCAGAACTCCTTTCTAATTACTCCATGGGATGCTGCCTGATTCATGAATCATTGAAGAAGACCCATTAGATCTTCAAATTTACTCAATTAAATTTTGTTTTTAACACTCCTGTGGAAGAAAGCTGTATTTTAGTGCTGGTGGTGGTGGTGGTGGTGGTGGTGATGGTGGTGGTGGTGATGGTGGTGGTGGGGGGGGAGGAAGGGGATGAGTTTTTACAACTTTTAATTTATATAAAACAGGAATGTGTTAAACTACATTGGGGATGTGATCAGTAAAATCAGGCTATGAGACAATGTACAAGACCCAGAGTCTGGTTTCTCCAACAGACAAAAAGCATAGGAAAAAGAGGAATGGAGAGAGAAATTTTAGATAAAAGAATCTTAAAAGCCACAACCAATTGCAATGTGTAGATATTACTTAGATTCCAATTCTAAATAACCCATAAAATATGATACTTACAAGATAATTAGAAATTTGAACAATGGATATTTGATGATATTAAGAAATAATAATCACTGCTGTGTTTTTTTGTGTTAATGATATTGTGGTTATGTTAAAAATAAGTTATCTTTTTAAAAACAACTGAAAATTCAATAGATAAAATGCATACTGAGAAAAAATTACAGGTAAAATTGTATTTCTAGCATTTGTTTCAAATATTGTAGGAGGGAGGAAGTGGATGGAGGTGTAGTTGAACTAAGACTTGCTATGAGTTGATAATTATTACAGTTTGGTGATAGGTGCATGGTTATTATACTATTCTGTTTACTTTTGTATATCTTTGAGATTCTCCATCACAAAATAATCTTAAAAATGAAGTCAGTGATAAAATAAAATGGATACTGGATACAATAATAAAGCAATTTTCCATCCTAATGTTCAAGAAGAATCCTTATTTCAGGCTCCTTCGTGGGCTGTCACAATTAGATACTCGATGTTCTTTTACTTGGGAGAATATTACTCATTCCAAAATGTTGGAAGGTTTTGTTCATCTAACAGATTCATCAGGGTCATCCCCAGATTGCTTGTTAGTAGATCCCTAAAGTCAAGGGTGTTGTTATGGCTCTGTGAAAGAAGTCAGTAGAACACTAGACTGGTTCTTGCAAAGAAAAAGAGAATTTCAGAAAGAGAATACCAGCACAAACAGCCCAGCCCACAATGTGTACAAAACTCTAGAGCAGGTCACAGTAGCCTTCTTTGATCTGAATTGCTTGTACCTATTTCAGTCCCCAGGAATAATCAACCCCTAGATTTAAAATGCCTGCATCAAACAACACAAAGAAAAATCTGCAACCTTGAAAGCCAGGAATAAAATTAAGTAGCCTAAGAGGACTACAGGGCAGAATATTCAGCTATTAATGTAAATCATTATTAATGTTCAATGAATTACTCTAAGATATATTACCGACAGCTTTCCTTATTTAGCCCACCCAAGAATGTGTGCGAATGCTAATTAAAGGATTTACTGTTTATTTAGCATTTAATTACTAAAATTAATTACAACATTGCGCTAATTTTTGCCTACCATGTAATTGAATTTGAAGTAATTTCCTTGGGGTAAATTCTAGAAACAATAGACAGTATACGTTTTTAAAAATTCTCATTAGAGTTACTTCTTACAGAGATCTTTTAAAGATTTTCGAATCATATGATGGAAGGTGTTTTATGGCTACCTATGTGCTTGTTATCTATAATAATAAAAGCATAATATGCAAATCGACCAAATGGCCAAACAGGGGAATGACTGTCCGGATGACCACACTATGACACCCACTGGCGCCAGGCCAGCCAAGGCGTGTGCGATGTGATTGGTCAGAGGTCTTGCCATCGCCTCATGATTGCCCTGGAGAGGGAGGCCCAGGCCACCAGCCGGCGGGCTATGGTGTGTGGGCAGGGCCTCCCTCTGCAGGGCAATTGATTGCAGGGATCCCAGACTATGAGAGGGAACAGGCAGGGCTGAGGGACTCCCCCCACCCAGTGCACAAATTTCGTGCACTGGGCCTCTAGTTTGTAATAAGTTGGTGTCTTGCTGTTGCTGTTCTCCAAAGGCAAGAAACTGAACATCCTGCAAGTAGCTTTCATGATAGTATTCAATAGTCATTCTTTCAGAAGATTAGTACAGCTTTGGGTCTATAAGAATTCTTCCATTTTTCTCAGGAGAACTATGATGTTGACATTTTGAGGCTATTATATATCAATCCAAATGGATGGTATTTTTAAGGTACTTCCTCTGTGCTCAGGTAGACACATTGGGGCAAGCATATGGCATGGTCTCTGTCCTCTCTCTGTTCCTGTGAGGCTACACACGAGCATAGACAACAGCTTAGTATAGAATCAAGGTCTAACATGGACTGGCCAGATGATAATTGCTATTAGATTTCAGGACTGGGAGACATCTATGCTGTCTCAGGTCATCAGGGAAGAGTTTGTGGAGGAGATGGGCTTTGGGTTGAATCTGAGAGGATGTGCAATAATGACATAGGTGGAAACGACCAAAGAGGGCATTGTTAGCACGGGGAGGAAAGAGCAGGATATGTGCTTTCTGACAGCCTGTGTATGAATCAGCTATTTCCCCAGCAACATTCCCCCCCCCCCACCCACCTCCCCGTCAGTACTAATAATCTAATTTTTTGCTAGTTTGTTCCCCTGTCCTACTAGCATAGGTCCTCAGCTCATCTCCTTTCTGGGAATCATCAGTTGTCCCACAGATGTACAGGAATGAGTCCTTTCAGATTCCCCCTCCAGGTCTTGGAGTTGATGTCAGCTATGTGTAAGCCATCAACTGCCCCTCTTATGGTCCCCTCTATGGGAGTAGTGGTCCTTCCCAGGCATCAGATGGCTGAAGGACTGAATTGACTTCAAAGAAGGTGACAGTATCCATTTAGGGTGGCCCTACAGATTCTACTGCTAAAGAATCTTCAAATATATCCCCATAAGCCTGAATACAGAATTATGAAATGATTGATTCAGAGTCATGGCCAATTTTCTAGGCCTAATAAATTCATATAATGACCTACCTATGTGGGAAAAGAGCAAGCTGATCCACAGGATGCTAGGAAAATACCTGGTTGGATTCTGTGGCAGTTTAACCCTTTAGAGAATGTTCCATTAGATCCATTTAACACTTTTTTTGTAGTTAATACCGCTTTTTGCAAGTGCAATAAGAATAATGAGTGCATCGGTGCTGATATTCAGCCAGTACAGGTGTATGTCCAAATACTGTTCTAACTGTTGGAAATTGACCATGAGCTAAGACTGGCATTCGGTCTTTGTGTCAGTGCCCATGCCAGACTGGTGCTAAATATTTTTTCCACTGTTCCTAATTCAACTTAACACATTTTTGGTAAAACATACATACACAACATTTATAATTTTAACCATGTTTGAGTGTACAGTTCAGTGCATTAAGTATATTCACATTGTTGTATCTAAATGCTTTAAATGCACATTCTCATTTAATTCGCACAACTTTTAAAAGCCTTGTTACAAGCCATATAAGGAGAAAGACAAATTTAAGGGGTATATCAATGATCTCATTAAAAGTAAAAGCTACCAGTTGTTTTTCTTTTTGGCTTGTTTATATTTCACATTTCTGTCTAGGAATCAAGCCAAATTGTGCTAATTAAGTACTAAGTTCTTTTCCTAGAGAAAATTATTTTGTTAGACTTTTTTTCTCAAATTCAGGATTTTTAAAGTCAGTGCATTCAGTATATTTAAACAAACAAACAAACGTTTCATTTTACCATCTGATGACAAAGCTATTTAGCTGGATGTGACCAGGGCATCTCTCTGGCAACAGGAGGTTAAGTATAGATCAGGCTATTAATGGAGGCTGTGAAATTGCTTTCCTGGGAGACCTTTGTGAGCAAGAGGAGATACCGTATGTCTAACATGACTGATTTGGTCTTTCAGTGCTGAGATTTTCAACAAAAGTGCAATCTAGTTTCTTACCAGAGGGAAGCTCAGACTGATGTGGTCCCCTGGTGTGATCTGCCCCTGGGAAGTGTCATAGAAAGTTAATCCTGGATGTACATTTTTAAAGGGAAGCAGAATGGAAGTAGAAAACAACCCCACTGATCCGGAAGGCTGCTGTTTTCTTCATTGAGCCACATTGTCTACTCTGTACCAGTCTCTGTCATCGCTGGGCCACCCTGTTCCTGATGGGGCTACTGGAATCTGTCCCCTTGTTATATAAACAACCAATAAGCATTGTATTTATGAATTAGTTTTGTTGAGTGAAAGAACTTAGTCCTTAGTAATTGTAGACAACAAAATATGGATTATCAAAGTATTTCAAATGGTACTATGTCCCATGAAATTCCATGCCTGACTCCTGAAAGAAGGATGCTGGGTAGATCTCATTCAATTGTCCTTTGTTTATTCTGTCATTTATGAACACCATTTAGATGATACGGACTGGTTAGATCCACAGGGGATCTAATTGCAAGTGTGGTGTGTAGAGGGGGCTGGCCCCCAGCCATCTGTGGCTCTTTCTCTCCGTGAGTCTTCCTATACCCAAACTGCATCATTCAGACTCTCTCACATCTCAGGCTTCAGGTGGTCCAAAAATCGCAGGCCATCATTGAGTGCTGGGCGGCTGGAGTAAACCCACACCGTGCCTTTGCTGCATCCTCTCTGTGGCTGGCAAGCATGATCCTGAAAGTTTTTGTACTTTTTACATTAGCAGACATCCCAGCGGCCAGGTATTAGTTTCATGGGTGACGTGAGGCTGGTATGCTGCATTCAGTTTCTGCTCATTCTGGTCTAGAGGACAGGGCTGGCGCCACCGGGTCTGTGGGCAGCTTCCTGGATGGGGCACCACGGCTTGCGTTGCCATTGCACTACGGCAGAGGTGGCAATGCCATTGGAAGGCCAGCTCTGTGATATTGCATTTCCTACCCCCAAATCTGAAATAAAAACCCATACTTAGGATGTGAACAACTTTAAAAAATTATCAATATTATTTTGTATATAATTTTGATGCTGATAGGAAGATTTTTTGTTTGCAAATTATACATGCTCCATTTTGTTTCTTGATTTATTTTCACATGTATTTTTGAGTTATGTGATGTAAAATATTTCCTTTTTAAGGGAAAGCCATTTTTTTGGATGCCCTTGGTCCTTATTCAACAAGGGATTGGTTGTTATAACTGAGCATCTTTCACCGACGTAAGCCCCTCATTCATGACCCACTCATGGAAACAGTTTAGATGCTACAAAATCACAAGTTCTGCTGCTCCTGTTAGAAAAACAAACCAAGTGCTTTGAAGACAGAATACTTAGATTGTTATTGCAGGGACGGAAGAGGAAATGCTGTTAGTTTCTCTCATTAAAATTGAGAGAGCAAGGGAATTATCACGTAGGATGTAGATTTTATTCTTTTAAAAATTTATGTTTCAATTAGTCTACATTCAATGTTATTTTGTGTTTGTTTCAGGTGTATGATATAGTGGTTAGACAATCATATATTTTACAAAATGGTACCCAAAGATATTTCAGGTATCCACCTGGCACCATGCAAAGTTATTACAATATTATTGACTGTATTTTATACACTGTACTTTAAATCCCCAGGACTATTTCCTTACTACCAATTTGTACTGTTTTTATCTCTTCACCCAGTTCTCCAAACCACTTCCTCTATGACAACCATTAGTCTGTTCTCTGTATCTATGAGTCTGCTTTTATTTTGTTTACTCGTTTATTTTGCTCTTTAGATTCCACATATAAGTGAAATCATATGGTAATTAATTCTTGTATTCATGTAGGCAAAGAGATTTATGCCTTTGAAATGCACAGTTAAAAATAAAACAATTGCCGAAACCGGTTTGGCTCAGTGGATAGAGCGTCGGCCTACAGACTGAAAGGTCCCAGGTTTGATTCCGGTCAAGGGCATGTACCTTGGTTGCGAGCACATCCCCAGTAGAGGGTGTGCAGGAGGCAGCTAATTGATGTTTCTCTCTCATCGATGTTTCTAACTCTCTATCTCTCTCCCTTCCTCTCTGTAAAAAAAAAATCAATAAAAATATATTAAAAAAATAAAACAATAATTTTTTAATCAAAATAGACTAAAAAGGCTAGTATGCACCATAAATGTCTCTCTAAGTGTCCTAAGTGCCCTGTATAGATAGTTCTAAAAATCAGCCACGTTTTCAGGTATATGACTTAGTGAGAGCATAACTTTCCAAGGGGAAGGTAGGAGAGGGAAAAAAGGAATGAAAGGTGACTGATAGAAATTTCTATGTTCATATAATATCAGAGTAGATTTTTTTTTCAGCAGAAAGGTCATTCTGTCCTTGGAGCTCCGAGGGTCCTGATATTTCCTGTAAAAACATCACATATGCTTCTAGAAGTAGAAATCGGGGCGTTACTATTTTTAATCTGGTGCCCGGGACACGTTGACATTAACTCCTGGGTGTCAGGCGCTGCTGTGGGGCCTGGGGACGCAGCCGTGAACCTGACAGGGAAGCCAGGGCCTTTTGAGGAAGGAGACTGACAAGTAAAAAGAATCTCATAAAATAATGTCAAGGAGAGAGGAAGAAGATTAGAGCAATTCTACCCCAATTAAAATAAAAAGACTTGAATATACAAAGGGATAAAATATTCCTAGAAACAAAGACTGCAATTATATCAATTCTTCCCAGTTAATCTATACACTTTATAATTCCAAGAAAAAAGGAGATGGGTGCCTGAAGAAGATGATAGCAGGGTGAGGGCGGGTGGGGGGGGGGGCTGGTGAGGAAGGGTGAGCTGGCATGGGGGACGATTCTGTGAGGAGGGCACAGTGCTGCAGGGACCTGAACTGAGTGAGGAGCAAACATGGCCCCCTCTAAAGCAGATGGGCACCGCCGGGCCTCTGCGTCCCCTGACTTGGGCAGGAGCTGTGTGGGAAAGCCCCTGGGAACCTGACAGTCATATCTCAAGCACAGGGAGCCTCTCTTTTCTTTTCTGCCTCTTTACCCCCCAAAGCTATGGGAACCCAGCTGAGCAGGGTGTGTTGAGTGGTTGTTCATACTCTTGAATGGAAGGGAGGTTGCTGTGCTAGTTGATGAATAAATGCCCCAAACTCCCTTCTTTTAAAAAAGACACAAACATTGTTATTGATTTCAGAGTAGAAGGGAAAGGGAGAGAGAGATAGAAACATCAATGATGAGAGAGAATCATTGATCGGCTACCTCCTGCTCACCCCCTAATGGGGATCCAGCCCACAATCCAAGCATGTGCCCTGACCAGGAATAGAACTCTGACCTCCTGATTCATAGGTCTATGCTCAACCATTGAGCCACACCGGCCTGGCACAGCCTCCCTTCTAACCACTGAGCACACCGGCCTGGCACAGCCTCCCTTCTTTTCAAGAGACGCTTGGGAGGTGCATTTCTGATTTCTGAGGCCCTTCAGCAAGGCTGAACCCCATTGCCTACTCTGCACCCTCTCTTGGCTTTTCCTCCCTGCTTCCTTCACTCTGCTCCTGGTGCCCTGATCACCTTCCAAATAAACCACTAGCCCCAAGTCCTTGTCTCAGGGTGTGTGTTCAGAGAAAGCCAAACCCAGCTACCCGCCAATTAGTTTCTTATGCTGCTGTTTTTCTCTTCTAAAGGAAATCCATTTTTAATATGCATGACTCCCAAATTATTCTTACATTATTAGACAATGCTCTTTAGAGTATTCCCTCAAGTATTCCTTATTTATCTCTATTACCTAACAATCTCTCTCCATTTCTTCCTTCTTAACAAACACCAAATATGGACCCCTACTACCAGCACCAGAGGGGATCTTCATTAGAATAGGGTGATGGTTTATTTGAATATTTAATACATTATAAATGCCCTCCTATAGTGTTTCTATAGAACAGTGAAACATTGTCATTTATGCAAAGAAGCACAGCCTGCTCAGGTACAGGCCCCAGTACCATGAATTACTACTTACTGAATACTAAGTGCATAAAGTAGGTGCTATTCCATAGGCCAGCAAAGAGGGAAGGCAATTTTGTGGAAAGGACAACGTCAGAGAACCAAGCTGCAGTCCAGATGGCACAGGGCTGGGCAAGCAGAGAGCGTGTAATCATAGTCTCAATTTGCAGCCTCCTGTGGAAATGGGAGGCTGCTCAGTAGACTAGGAAATGAACAAATCTCATCCAATATTTCCCAGGGTGTCATGGGGGAACTCGCCTCATGAGAAGTGAATGTCTTCCACATTGCTGTGAGTGTTTATAGTCAAGAGGAACATTTCACAATCAATATAAATAAGAGCACAGGTGAAGATTTTACAGCAACAGCGCGACCCTCCTGACTTAATAGCTCCTGGAATATGAAAACATAGACCAGAATGCTTGACGACAGAGTATTTTTCTTAAATTGCGATTGCATCCAGAAGAAAAGTGTAAGGCTAACCATATCTCATTCTTCAGTATGTAGCTACTCAATGTGCCAAGAACTCCAAAAAGGAAGGAATTTACTAATTTTTAGTGTGTATTTTGTTGTTGAAAATTTTCCTCCTGTGATAAAAGAATGTGCGTTATGAAGAACACCATGTACAGTGGAAATGAGGATGATGGGAGTTAAAAGATTGGACATGGAAAGTAGGACCTCTCCTGTCATGCAGTGTCTGATTGGACCCCGGAGTGCACCCTGAGTTCAGGAAAGTGGAGGGGGGCTGGTTGTATCCCAATGTGTCAAAGCAGAATCAACACCTCTCTGTTGTTTAAAAAAATATATACTGTCAATATATATTATTGACAGTATTACAAATGTCCCACATTTGCCCCCCTTTACTCCCCTCCACACAGCCCCTACCCCCCAGGCCTTCCCCACTCTATTGTCTGTGCCCATGGGCTATGCATATAAGTATATAAGTTATTTGGTTTATCTCTTTTCATTCTCCCCCACCTTACTCCGAGCCTGAGATATGTCAGTCTGTTCCATGTCTCCATGCCTTGGGACTTATTTTGTTGGTCAATTTATTTTGTTCATTAGATTCCACAAATAAGTGAGGTCATGTGATATTTGTCTTTCTCTGGCTGGCATATTTCACTTAACATAATAATATTTGTTAAAAATATGTTTTTATTGATTTTAGAGAGAGGAAGGGAGAGGGAGAGAAAGAGAGAGAGATCAGTGTGAGAGTGAAACGTTGATCCAATGCCTTCTACATGCACCCTGGCCAGGGACCAAACCTGCAACCTGGGCATGTGCCCTGACCTGGAATGTAACCTGGTGACCTTTCGGTACACAGGACGATGCTCAGTCAACTGAGCCACACCAGCCAGGGCAACTCCTCTCTGTTTTTAGAAAACAAAAATGAAACCCTCCACATTGTGGAGTGTGTGGAACTCTGATGGAAACTGTGACAATTTAAGTGGCTGCTCTTGCCCTGGACAAGTGGCCCGTCAGAAGCAGATATGAGGAGTGGCTGACAGGAGACATTTCATAGAAATGTCAAGGGAGGAAGCATAGAGAAGGATGAACAGACCATAAAACGATTTCTGGTGCTGGGAGGTGCTGGGAACTGCACTGGGCACCCACCCAGGGTCCAAGGCTGAGATGGGACACACTGAGGTCTATGCTAGGCCAGCCCTTGACTCTATTCCTTGCTATCTGGTAGAAGACCCCCTTTCAGCGACCACGAGGCTTGGGATTCTGCCATAGTAAACACCAGATGTCTGCTGGCTCCTGAGATCTTGTGAGATTTTATCATCAGCAGCATTTTGGTAGTTAGGAGTGAATGCACCCCGCCCAGCCCCAAATTGAAAAACACGAGCAAAGACTGAAAAAGGGGAAACTCTTACCCTTCTCATCCCTGCTAGCTGCACTTTCCACTTGCAGATACTTGACCTGAGAGGTACCCTGCTTCCTCTCCTTTCCTCTGTGAGCTCCTGGCTTCTAAGAACATTTAGTTTGAATAATTTTAGTTTGAATAATTGAATAATCTTAAGAATGGTGCCGAGCACATGGCTATGCTCATGATTTGAAAAGTCATCAAACTCTACTCTAATAATTTGTTTTCTTATTTTAGTTATATTATGCTTTAATTTAAAAATTTACTTTAAATTAGGACATTTGGCAAGTATAATTATATTGTCTCAGAAAAGAGTACTCTTTTAAAATCATCAATTCACAATAAATTATCTAAATGAATTTTTTTAAAAAAATGAACATTCAGTTTGACTTCTTGGCCTTAGGTCATTTCACATGCTTGGTACCAAGATCTCAGAAAGAACCAGTTGATGAAATATGCATAATCTGGTTTTTCCCATCTATATTAATCCTTATTGGGGTCTATAATGGCCCCCCAGCCTTGGTCCTGAATGGCAATCTTGTGTGAAGGATGCATTTAGCATCAGGAAGAAAATGTCAGTCTTGGATTTGGCATTGAGCAAAGCAAAGGAGAGGCAGGAGTGAAACTACACTTGACAAGTTGAGTACAATTGTGCCCCCTTATCTACAGAGATGCTATCCAAGGCCCTCATTGGATGCCTGAAACTTTGGACAGTACTGAACCCTAAATATACTATGTTTTTTCATATACATACATGCACGATACAGTTGAATTTATAAATTAGTCACAGTAAGAGATTCACAACAATTATTAATGATAAAATAGAACCATCACAACAATCTACTGTAATAAAAGTTATGTGAATGTGGCATTAAGTAAAATAAGGGTGACTTGAACACAAGCAGTGTGATAATGTGATAATCGATCTGATGACCAAGACAACTACTAAGTGACTTAAGGCCAGGTAGTGTATGCAGCATGGAGATGCTGGACAAAAGGGGTGACTCATGACCCAGGTGGGATAGAGGGGGACAGCGAAAGCTTCCATCACTCTACTCAGAATGGCACACAATTTAAACTTATGAATTGTTTCTTTCTGGAATTTTCTACATAATGTTTTCAGACTGCAGTTGATGGCAAATAACTGAAACCAAGGAAAGTGAAACCATGGTTAAGGGGGACACTCGTATCCAGCACAGGTCCCTGAGCCCCTACATAGGAGGAATGCCTGCTGAAGCAGGAGGGGAAAAATGTTTGTTGAGGCCAATGGAGGGGTGACTGGAGCATAGGGTAGCTCTGTCCTGTCAGCACCCTATGCAGCTGGCATGTGTGGGACTGTGGGCAATGGGACCATGAGGGAGTGGCTGGAAAGAGGCACTTGCCCAGGGTTAGAGTCCTGGCATCAGGTGCAGGCGCTCACCTGTGGAGAGATTTATTTTTTTTATCTTGCTCCTTGGCTATTTCCTTGCTAGGCTGACAAAGCAGAAGATACCAGACAATTTAATTTGATGAGAGATAGTGTGCTTATTTTAATTAATTTGTGCTTTTATTTTTCTTTTCCCTTCCCTCTCATAGGGGGATTATATATACATTTTAAAAGTCTAGTAACTTATTAACATAAACATAAGGTTGGAATGAAAATTGGAACAATTAAGCGTTACTGAAAAGGATACCGGATTACAACTAGGTATTATCTTTTCAGAATCCTGTTCAATAGTATGCTTTATGTATGTGACATTTAATTATTTTAATGAATGCAAAACTTATCTGAGTCTTGGAAAACTCTGCCACTGAAATTTAGACTAAAACACTAATCTCCCTCTGCTAGCAGGATCCTGGAAACTTCGGTGAAGTGTTCAAGAGGTATAACTCCATGAGTGCTGTGAAGTATAAAGCTAATCCCATAAAATGAGAATAAAACCACAGGGAGAAAGATAATCAATGCAACAGAGTCTCAGTTAAATACTGAAGTGAAACCTTGTTTTGTGTTGAAGTTCCCAGTATGGAGCTGAGAGAAAACCTGTCAAAAGCATTCAGAGATTTGACATTCCAATAAAGCTGAGCTTCCTTGGGTGATTTTTGCATTAATTTCACGTTTGAGCTTCATGATTTTTACCAAAGATACTTTTTCTACTAGCCACAGGGCTAGGGTCAGGGTTTGGTTTCTTGGGACTAGAGCAAAATTACTGACCAAACACACCCTGCAGTAGTTGATGGGAGATGGTGGTTTCTGTCCATTCTCTCAGTGACAGTTGGGTTCAGAGGCTTCACACGGGTCATTTTGTGTTGGGTCACCTTTGTTCACTACGGATAAGTGACTCTCCTTTCCGTGGGTGATAATAATGAGGACCAACTGATACCTCGTGGTGATTAGGAAGCATCAGTTTGATTTGAGTGGAGTAAATTTTGAAAGATTAAATACAGTGTTCACCTCTGTGGTATCTGATGCAGACTGCCCACCTTTCCTTAGTGATTCATTCCTTTTGTTTGACCACTAAGCTTCTGTCTTGGTTCCACAGTCTGTAAATTTCCCTCAGCTCTGCCTCAGCAGTTACACAGAGCCTCACCAATGACTAGTCCCCTCCCATTGTCTTCATTCTGCCACCAAAGACTTGAGCTTGAAGATCCAGACCTGACTATCCTGAGCTGTTTTAAAACTCTATCTGAGGAGAAGAGAACATTAAGAACTATGTTAGCATATAGTCATTGTGAGTCTAGTTACTTTCATATGCAGAAAGTACTTCTAGGCTATAGTTTTTTCAATGTAAATCATATTCAGATTTATTCAGCTTTCAAATGATTATGAGCCCAAAATGAAAGTGCTGGTGATAGCCCTGGCTGGTGTGGCTCAATTGGTTAGAGCGTCATCCTTGCACTGATGAGTTGAGGGTTCAATTCCCGGTCAGGGCACATACATACCCATGTTGTGGATGTGGGTTTGATCCCCTGTTGGAATGTGTATGGGAGGAAACCAATCAATGTTCCTCTTTCACACTGATGTTTCTTTCTCTCTTTCCCTCTCCCTTTCTCTTTCTTTATAATCAGTGAAAAACATTCTCCAGGGAGGATTAAAAAAAAGAAAGTGCTGGTAAGTTTCAGGTACTGCCTCCCTTCCTGTAAAGCTGGCTTTATTTGTTCTATAACTTTGGAAATGAATTGAAAATGAAGGCCATTTTTCATTCTTCCTATCTGAAGCAAGGTTCTTAGACAAATTAGCTTAAATACCATCATAAAAGGAACATACACTAGTTTTATAGGGAGAGAAAAACAAAACCATTATTTCAGACAACAGCTTCTCTATACAAATGATTACGGGATTGTTTTACCCTTCATAATGTGGTTGCAGCTCCACTATCCCTTCTGCACTGCCTGCCCTCCCTTCTCTTATTTGTAACCTTCCCTCTCACATACTGACTCTACTGAGCTGTTTACCTAGTCCCAAGATAGAGAAACATTAACTATTGCATTACCTAGTGTTACTACAAGGTGATGGTGGTCTTATGGCTCTTAAAGGGAGGAATAATTTATAATTTTCTTATGAAAACAACTCTTTAAAATAACTAGTGTTAATTTGACATCGATGTTAAAGGGAAATATTAAAGTGCCATACAATTGCACGTCTAAGTTACAAATCAACAGATTTTATATTTAGAAATTTCCCACCTGTGTTTACTTGCTGTTCCTATTTGAAGAAATTTTTAAAATTGCTAAAACCACACGACACAGAGGCAATGCTATACAGAGAGCAGCTGAGTAATTATCAAGGAACAATAGCTCCTTTCACATAGATTGTCTTTTTGGATTTGAGAAAAGAATGGGACTTCAATGAGTGGCTGATCTGAAAAAGTACCATAAACAGCAAATGTTATGCATATATCCTCAATCATTTGCATAGGTTATAACCAGAATTAAAGGAAGTTTTATGAATAAAATTGCCTCCTAAGTTTGCAAATTATGTTGGAAAATTATACCTGATTTATTTAAAATATGAGTGAAGTTTTACATAAACTGCATATGCAGCATCACTAGCTTACTCTAACTCCTTGTTATAAGCAAGGTCACAAGGACATTTGAAAATTGTAGCTGAATATTAGCAAAATGACAATTTCTTTCTCTAATACAAACTGAGATTAATTCTCAAATTCTTTGAATTTTTTATGTGAGACAACATGTTCTTTTTTTAATCATTGCACAAAAATTTGTATTTATTCACTTACTCTTTCAATTTCAGAGATACATTCTATTTTCATATTTTGTGAACAGTTTCTTTTTTTCTTTCTTTTTTATTAGTTAAGGTATTACAAATGTGTCCTCATC
>NW_005363502.1:3431162-3457467 GCF_000412655.1 Myotis brandtii | reverse complement strand
TCTGCTGATGGGCACTTAGGCTGTTTCCAAATCTTAGCTATGGTGAATTGTGCTGCTATGAACATAGGGATGCATATATCCTTTCTGATTGGTGTTTCTGGTTTCTTGGGATATATTCCTAGTAGTTCTTAACTAAGATAAGGTCACAGACTCACTGAGTCTCTAGAGTTAACAGGGAAATTAGAGTTTAGTCTCATCCTCTCATTTTGAAGAACAAAATCTGAGGTTAGCAGCTCATCTAGGGCATCCCATGTAGACCAGTAGACTCAAACCCCAGCAAGCAGAAGCAAATTCTGGTTTTTCCAACATGTGTGTACACCATGAATGTTGAAGAGAGTTACCTATGAACATTTCCCTTCTCAATTTCATTGCCGCTGTCCTCATTTAAGTCTTTATCATCTATTTTTGGATGTAGTTTGTATTTAGTTTATATTATATGGCACCATGCCAAGAGCACAACAAAAATTGTGTTGATTTGTTACCAAAAATAACACATTTATCTTTATTCTTTCTAAAAAGATAGCTGAACTATCATTAAATACCAGGACACTCTTGAAGAAAAACCACTTTGTGATGTATTTGAACAAGCAGTCAGCAATTGTTTGTTGAGTTAATATATGAAATTATCAGCCTTTAAAAAGTGTTTTTTTTGGGGGGGTGGTTAAGAGTATGAAAAAGCTTGCCTATGTTTTTCTACTTAAATTCATTCTTCACATTATTTCCAGCTATCTTTTCAAAATATATATTTGGTTATGTCGTTGTCCTTTGTAAAAATGTTCCACTGTTTCAGTGGATAAAATCAGAACACCTCAGCATGGCACAAGCATGTCCCATGCATTAGGCTCCAACATTCTATATAGCAGTAGAGAGCATAGACTCTGGATTAATATTTAGAAAACCAAGATTAATATGAAGTTGGAACAATTATTGAAGTATAATTAGAGTTAACTTATTCTGTAACTTTTTAGTAAAAGGCTATTTATTAGTGATTGTAGTAGTCTTCAGTGTATTATACTGTGATCTCAGACTGCAGTCCAACTTGTATTAAAATTTGTTTTAAAGGACAGAATACCAGTTGTTTGCAAACTTTTATGGGCTATTATGTTATTTTGTGAGAGTGTCTGAATATTTAGCTGAATTAATGTCCGAATTTGTCAGTTCCCTCTAAAGTTAATGTGAAAAAATAAAACAAGGCAAATAAACCAACAAACCAACAATTAGAGTTGGTCTCAATTTGAACAGAGTTGAATTTTCTCACATAATTTCCCATATCCCATATCTGCACCACAGTTCATTATAGAAAAGCCTAAAATCATTTTTTCAAGGTTCTTCAAACTAAACTACATTTTTTACTGGTTGTGAATTGAAGATGATCACCTGCAGTCTTGGGAATCTTGGCTACTATTCTTAAGATGACCATGATCCTGGACTACAGATATATGAATATTCCTAAATCTGTAAGCTCTAACTTTGACTTGGCTTAGTTATATTCATTTGTATGCATTTCTGACTCTCTAATTGTACTCTGAGCTAATCTTCTGGCACAATTATCTTCTTAGTTGGATTTTGCATCATTTGTGCAGTGGGAATTGTTATTCAATATCAAACAAATGTGTTTTATCTAACATGGAATCCAGAAGTAATCTAGTTATAGAATAATTTTTTTTCAGGATGAAAGAGAGTAGAAAGACTATAAATATTAATAAAATACATTATCTCAGCTCCATTAGCTGTTTCCATTCTTAGGATAATTTCTTTACATTCTAATCCAACATTAATTTTGGAATTTGGGGAATCATAAAGAATTCACATAATCTCAGAAGAGTTTATTTCTAGTTTTCTCTATCAAAAAGTAATGTGCTAAGGAAACACAATGAGAAAACATATGCTGCTTTGTTTGTAAAACTAAATAGAAAATTATTTTCATTTATTCTTCAAAGGCATCTGAATTCTCAACACAAATGACCAAAATTTCTTTATTATTCCAATAGAAAAACAAGTATAGTTTCTTTATCAATTAAAATTACAATTTAGTAAAATGGTTAATACATATTTACCAATACAGAAATTTAGGAAATATAACACATGCACATTGTTCATGCATTCATTTTAAAAATTGATTCATTCTAACACAAGTAATTGTCAGTTATGACAACTATGTAAATGAGTAATATAATTTCCTGAAATCCCAAGAAACTAATAAAATTTAAATAGCAAAAATATTCTGAGATAAAGATAAAAACGTCTATTTTTACAGTACTGTAGTGATTAGCTATACTCAACTGACTGAAATTGCCATGCTTTTCTCAAGTTGGAAGTTTTTATAGTCTAAATAAGAGAGTTTATAGCTGAATTATGTCTAAATAAATTACAAATGACAAGCTTTTAATTTGTATTATTTAATTCATAACTTCAAACTTTTGCAAAGGAACAAAATAAAAATTCACATTAGTAAAATGAATGTCATTCTTATTTTGGTTTCTTTGTCATGGAAATCTTCCTTTCATTGCAAGAATCATTCCTTCAATTTAAAGTGAAATTGTATATGGCCTGCCTATAAGTGATTGAACACAATCGTTTTAGAGTTTTATGTGCTTTCAACTAAACATTTTTACATAACTGAAAAATAAATTTGAACAGTAATTTTGTTTCTATTTTCAAAGTCTTCTAATAGTCTGGATGAGAAGGTAGAATTTGGAGGCATTCAGGGAAATATTCATTGATAATTGATATTTGAATCTCTCTATTCCCTCTTCTTCATTAATATATTTATCCAAGCCCATAGCATGTACAACATCAAGAGTGAAACCTGATATAAACCATGGACTCTGGGTGATAATGACATGTCAATGTAAGTTCATGGCTTCCCTCTGGCTGCAGGCAAGCACCTGGAACCCAGGCTTCCCTCGCAGCCCCAGCTTGGTCTGGAAGGACGTCTGGTCTAATTAGCATATTGCGCTTTTATTATTATAGATGGATGCTTCAGGCTAACCATGCACCGGGAAAGGTAAGAAACAGAGTATCCTTTAGAAACCTTACTTCTAGGGGGAAATGTTTAAAATATTTTTTCAGGGAGTTATTCTTGATTTTCCATTTGGCTGTTTGTTCCTTAAGGGCACAGACCTCACCTCATGCATTGGACTTGTGCATCTCAACAGAATCTGTATGGCAAGAATTTGTATTGGATCAAGAAAGTTATTGTCTTGGTCAGAGTAACAAATGTCCAGACAATCTGTGTCTTGTTAATTAAAATAAATAAATGATACAGACAAAACAGTCATAGCAGAAGTTCTAGCAAATTTATTTTTTATATGTTTTTATTGATTTTAGAGAGACAGGAAGGGAAAGGGATGAGAGATAGGAACATCACTGCTCTACCCCACCTTATCCCCAACTACTGGCAACTACTGATATTTTTACTCTCCAAATTATTGTCTTAGAGAGTAAAAATATCAGTAGTGGGGTAGAGCGTGGGGTAGAGCAGTGATACTACTCTGTATGATACAATAATGGTGGATACATGTCATTATACATCTGTCAAAACCCAAGAATAGAATGAATAACACCAGTGTAAACTATATATAAAATAACAAGTACCTAAAGTTCAACTAGCTTCTAATCCACTTGGGGAAATACAATCTACCCACAAAACAAGAGGAAGTGACCAGTGTGGAAGAGATGTAACTTAAGAGCTATGAGCGTTTAGTGGACGGTGGCATTACACGCAACTGAAGACCACCTTACAGAACTGGATGTTTCCCAATGGAGTCCTCCTGAAGATTGTTGAGGAGTAGAACGTGACCAAGTGTATTATTAGGAAGATTAATCTGGAAGCAGGTTATGGTAGGACTGACGTAGGGACAGAGAAGGGGTCCCCTGGGTGCTGACCTCACTTTCTTGATAAAGATAAAGATGAGATTTGAAGAATCTAATGTGAGTCAAGAATGTGGTCTTATTTGGAAGTAGTCTTCGCAGATGTAATCAAGATAAGATGAGGTCATTAGGGTGGGTCCTGATCCAAAATGACTGGTGTCCTTATAACAAGAGAAGAGGACAGAAACACACAGGGAAAAGATGGCCGTGTGATGACAGAGGCAGAAGCCGGAGTGATGCACCTACAAGCCAAGTGATGCCAAGGACTGCTGACAAACACCAGATTTCAAAGGGAGTGTGGCTCTGCGGGCACCTGGTTTTTTGATTTCTAGCCTTAGGACCAGTGGGAGGAAAAAAATGTTATTTTAAGCCATCCAGGTTGCAATGCTTTGTTACAGCAGACCTAGGAAACGAATACAAGGCAATTTAAGTCCATTCCCATTACATGGGTCTCATTTTAGGGGAGTGGCTGGACTTACCCTGTAAAGAGTCCCAATTCTGGTCAGGAGCTTGTCAATCCAATGAGCAGAGGAACGAGTGGACTTGGGGGAAGGGGTCACATCAGATAATTGGCCTCTAAACCCCCAACTAAAGAATCAGAAAGTGAACATTTTCCCCCTGTGTATTCTACTTTTAATCTTTCATTTTTCCATAGAATTATAAAGAAATTCAGAATTGGACTAATTTTCAGTCAAGCTGTTTTCCCCTCTTTAAATATGTGATCATATACTTTCTTTTTTACTATACACACTCCTGGCTGACTTACCAATTGCCATAAAGTTGCTGTCTCCATACCTGACAGATTACAATAGTACCTGAGAGATTTGTGCTTCCTCACAAATACCTATAAAGAGACCTTCACCAAATGAACTGCAATTTGCATCTCGCTATTTTTTTTATAAGCATCACTGTACCATATGTAATTATATTTTTCTAATCAGCTCACATCTTCCTACTTGTCAACAAAAGAACTAAACAACAGTGTTGTGAGGGGTATAACTTAAGGACAGAGGGTCAATTTCTGTTTTTGCATGATGGCTGTGGAAGAAAGGGTCACAGTGGTTAAACTGAAATTGAATGTAACAAATCGTGCAGTTTGTCGTACCCTTGAGGCCCATCTAACATCTGTCGTCCATCTGCTCTCAGTGAGAATCCATGCTGTAGTACTAACTGCCTTTTTAAAGATATCTGAAAGAAAATTTTCTTAATTATTAATACAAATTTACCAATAGCTCCCTGGAAGTAGTAGCTGGTTCCTTGAAGATATTTGCTACAAAAGCTACTGGGAGTGAAGAATAATATTAACAACAGTAAGAAGAAGAACATCTAGCCCGTAGGGAATAAGTACTACAGTACTAAGTGCTTTATATTCATTAATTTGTTTAATCCTCACAATAGAAGCTGTTACTACCTTTATTATACAGATGAAGAGACTGAGGCTTGGAAAGGTGGAATAAGTTTTTCTGATTCACTGCTTGTTGGTGGGAGAGCCTCCAGGCTCTGAACCACAACTCTGGGTGGCCACTGGATGGCCATAGAAAGCATTTTGGTCCCTGGTTTTAGAGTTAGCATTCTATTGTGTGATAAACTTGAAACATAGTATTGACCATTTCCATATTTATTTTTTAAATCAGTAGATTTCAGCAAAGTAGCTAGATATTTATTCTTCAAGTTGTAAGCTAATCCAGTGTATTAGTTCTCTATCATTACTGTAACAAGTTACCCTGCTTAAAAAACAGAAATATATTATCTGAAAGTTCCGGAAGCCTGAGTCTGAAGTCGGTTCCACTGAATAGAAATCAAGGTGTTAGCAGGACCATACTCCTTCCCTTGGATTTGGGGAGAAGGGCTTCCTTGTCCCTTCTGGCTTCTGGTGCCTGTCAGGATGCCCTGGCTTGTGGCTGCATCTCTCTGTTCCATTTGCACATTGCCTTCTCTGTCTGTCTTCACGTCCATGTGCCTGTCTTCTCAAGATACCTTGCATGGGCCCACCTGAGTAGTCCAGGATCATCTCCTCCTCTCACATCTTTGACTTAATCACAGCCTTAAGGACATCCTGATCTTGCTGGGTCTTGATCTTGCTGGGTTTTCTTGGGTAGGCTTGGATTTTCTTGCACAGGGCCTGGCCCACAGTAAGCACTCAGTAAATGCTAATCTTTGTCGACTTGAGTCCATCTGTACTGTGAGGAGAAAATATGATGGGATTCTTTTCTGTTGCTCATGTATTCTATTTTAACTGATTCTGTGGAAAATGCTAGTCTTGACCTGGATATTTCCTCTTAATCTGGATACTACTGAAGAACATGCTGTACCAAAACCAGTTATTTAGGAATAGTTTATCATTCTAATTCTATATTTTATTGTTCTTTGCTTTTCACATAGGTTGCTTCAGCTATTTGAAATACTATAGCTCTTTCTAAAAAAAGGGACAATGTGTATATGCATGTACTAGTATGTGGTGTGTGTGCACATAGGTATGTGTGTACATGCTGTGTGCGCGCACACATAGGGGTGTGCATATGTAGTGTGTGTGTATGTGGTGTGTGCACACATGGGTGGGTTTATATGTGGTGTGTGCACATGTGTGTATGTGTGTATGTGGTGTGTGCATGTGTGTGGGTGTGTGTGTGCATAAGAGGTACAGTAAATACAGTTGGGTTCTTGAAAGGCCTCATAACAAAATCCCATCTTTAATTACCTTTTATTTTCTTTCTGATATGAAGAAGCACCATGATGAACAGGCAGTAGCAGTGGTTGAGATCTATTAATCATGTCCAATAGGGAAGCCATAACACTGCCCATGTGAGCTCTTTAAACTGTTTTAATTACAGGAGTCACTACAGTGCTACAGCACAGTGCTCGAGGGCTCTTCTGTCTGTCATCCACGGCACAAATTCAAATGCATCTCATCAGATGCTTTCATAGAACCATCTCATGTTGGGGAGTGACATGTGACATGGAGGAATGTTGGGGAGTTGGCCAATGGGAAGAGCTCTAAGATAAGTTACTTTTGCTCAAAGAATATTAATATTATTTACCCAGCTTGAAACATAAATGTGATGGTAGAGATAGAATAAATCAATAATGATCATTCTCTTAGAACTTTTATAATCAACTCAGTATGTTGGTTTTTTTTTTATTTGTTAAATTTGTGAGTAGTACATAGAGGAGACTGAGAAGAGAAACAGAGTAAATGCAGATTTGGGGATGATTTTAGTAGATTGATTTTCTTTAAAATATTTTTAAATGTTTTAAGTAAAAAATTAATAAATTATTGTAAAACATCTCAATAAATTTTCACAAGCAGAAAATAGCTATCTAATTACCACCCATGCAAGAAACTGAACATAACCAGCATCCCAGAACTCTGTCTTTGGACCCCTTTCTAGTCACTGCCCCCCACTCTGCCCCCAGAAGCACTCTCTCATAAATTTTTTTGAGATTGGAATGATTTGGGGACAATAAAGTGCTGGCAAATAAAAAATATGAAATAAGTATTCAGAGAGCTTAGGACCTAAAATCCCCTAAAACGCTAAAATATTTTGTGAATTGTGAGTTGGTTTTAATTTTGATAAAGTAGGAAGAATGAAAAGAGTTGACAAAGTAGAAGAGATCCATGAAATAATAGCAGCATAAAAATGATTTTTTATAGAAAAGATTTAAAAATGAATAATTTGTTAGTTGGTAAGTCATTTTATAAGTACACCTGTGGCCTTCTTGATAAACTGTGAATACTTTAAATATAAAGGCTGCTAGAAACTGTTCATGGTAGGTCTTCCAAAAAGCATTGAGATAGTGCTAATATATTATTTGGAATAACAGGGTGGCAGGTTAAATAAAGCCAGGGAGGACACGTTTAGGGCTAGAGAGGCAAAGCCTGTTATTTCAATGCCCATGGCAGTTGCCCCTTGGGTATGGATGGCATCAATTCCCGAACAACACCCCCGAGCAGAGTGAGCCCTGGGGTCCTGGATGGTGAGTGGGAGAGACGCTGAGGGGGACTTTCCACAGGAGGTTCTAGAAATAAAGAAGTTCTAGAAAGAGGAGAGTGACTCATGCACCACTGCATCCTGGTTTAACTATTTTGAGAAGTTACCAGTGGTAACTTAGTTTAGAATGGAGAGGTTCAAAGTGGGTTTGGAAATCATCAGTGTCCTTACCAGATGGAGTGTCTGTGGAATGGGGGTAGTAGTTGTGAGGAGAGGGTTGGCTAAGAAGACATACCCATAGCAGGTGTATGGGGACCACATGAGCTTTCCTAGGAAACATAAAGATATATAAGGCAACTTATGTGGGAGAAGTATTGCATATGTTCATAGCCTTTTCTTATTCACATAATGAGATATCCCATTGTTCCTTTCCTTTAAAAAATAAACTCAAGACTTTTACTTTTTTCTTTACTTTATTGAGGAACTAGAGGCCTGGTGCACAGATTCGTGCACATTGAAAGGAAATTAATTAGAAGGTGGCTGGCGGGGCAGGACTGGGCGAGATGGACCCGACACGCTCTAGAGCCAACTTCCTGCGGTCCCTCCCCTGCCGGCCACACCTAAGGCGGTGCTGGGGCTTGAAGGGCATCTGTGGAGTGAGCAGGGTCCCTCTGGCAGGTGGGGTCCCTAGGCCTGGCCTGCGGGGATCGGACTGAAACCGGCAGTCTGACATGCCCCGAGGGGTCCCGGAGTGCGAGAGGGCACTCTGCAAAGTTGCTGTTGCTCTGCAGCTCCTGGTGGTCATTGTGTGTCATACCTACCAGCTGGTCAGATGGTCGGTTGGTTGGATGGTCGCTTAGCCTTTTATACATATAGATAATTGGGAATAACTGGAAAATATAATTAGATATATTAAGTATTTTGGTTATTACATGCTCATTTGAAGCATTTTTGGCATTTATTTTAATAAAGTTTATTTAAATCTTCTATAAGAGCCATGTCAGTTAATGCAGTTCTTAAAAGTACAATACACACACACACACACACACACACACACACAAAAGTACAATACACAGCCCATGAAAATGCCCTTGTGGTACATACAACATATCTATGAATTATTTAGGGAAAGATCCAGTGTTTTATGATGCCTCTCTTCATTGGGGTGGAGAGGAGGTGTCTCACAGGGCTAGACTTGATGGGAGACACCCCAAATGTGATTCTTGAACATGAATCAGACTTTCTTGAGGTTTCCATCCTGGAGGTGTTTACAGATCAGTCTCCAAACTGAAACAAGCAGTCTTTGCCAGTCTCTGGTCACCTTCTACTTCTTTATTTCTTACTCCCTTATCATACTGTATTGTTATTGGAGAATTGCGTGAGTGGAATTTCTCCGTTGCTAGTGGGAGTGGGGTCCTTATGATATCTTGATGATTTTAAAGTAAAAGTACCTGTGCATAACTGTTGAATCTTATCTAATGCAAAATGAGTTTTAAAATTTTAAAATAAAACACTGGATATTATGCAATTACTAAATAGAGTGAATAGTAGTAGTTGATTTTAAAAGTCAAGATTATGGTTTCAATTAATCTGTGTAAACTATATATGTACATGTAGTGAATTTTAAAAATGTAATAATCACTTTGAGATGAATTTTATATAAATTGTTACAGCATATTATTAAATTAATTTAATAAACATTGGCAAGATGTGTATAAATTGCTTTAGGAAAACTTAATTTGATATATTACTATAAATGGTTTCTAAATAAGATTGTGGAACACTGTGTATAAAATTACCAGTATACTCATTAATCTTAGAGAAAAATATTATTTTCTTGATGTGAACTTTCAAATAATAATTAGAAGAGGCTTTTTAAATGAACTTAATAAATGTTAACTTAGGCATCATTTTAGAGCAAAGTTTAAGGATAACTCCAGAAATCTTTCTTCCCAAGAACATAAACAGATATCCTATTGGCAATGTTGGAATGAAGATCTCTGTACCTCTTATCCATGAAAGCAAAGCCAGGTTAGTGAGAATCACTGCCAAGTGCAAAAGAAGTTAGCGCAGGAAGAAGGGACTGAGACAGGGCTGGTAGATAGCAGAGCCCTCTGAAGTAAGTGGCCTCCCTGTGCAGTGAAACAAGTCACCGTGTTTGTCATGTGAGGGTCAGAGAGCATCTGTGGTTTGTTGGAGCATTCCTAATCTGGCAAAAGTTCAGATCTAAAAAGGAAAATGGATGGATATGCCATTTCCCCCCCAAAAAAGCAGCCTTTCTATGTCATACCAAAAAGTGTTAATGCAAATGATGAAATAGCTTCAGATCTTGTCAACTAACAAAAGCTCTGTTTCCATTTACTGACACATGTGTGCATGTTGGCACATTTTAAATGTTTGAGAGAACTAATTTCACATAAAAATGATCAACAAATTATTATCAAGATCATATCGTATATGAAATCAAAACAGAAAAATAAGGAGCAAAATAATTCCTTATAGTCAAAAAATATGCCAGGAAGTCATGCCTACAAAAACAATTTAAAACCTACTTTTCAAAAATGACCTCTAGGATGTTAAGAAATGCTCTTCTGATTGAGTGTTTTTTGCTTTCTCATATTTCAAATCGTTGATTTGATTCTCAAAATCCTCTGCTTCACTGTTGAATCCCTTTAAATGATTCTTTATTTCAGTTAGTGTATACTTAACAAGACCGTGCACACAGCCCATACAGGCGTGCACCTAGAGTGCCCAGCTCAGGTGACTGGGGAGGCTGAACCACTGGGCCCTACAGGACACCTACTACACAAGGCCACCCTACCAGCTCTACCCAATACATAAACAAATACAGGGAGCCATCCAAAATGGGGGTAACAAAGAAACCTTTCACAAATGAAAGAAATGAAAGCAAGCAAATACTGGATACAGAGTTCAAAATCAAGGTTACTCATAGATCTTCATGAGAGCAAGGGACTTGGTGAGACTTTCAAGGATCTTAGTGAGAATATCAAAGATATGAAAAAAGGACCAGTTAGAAATGAATACTATCCTTTCTTTAATCAGGACAGGGCAATCATGGTTAACAGAGCATGATTAATATTTCTTATAACTATAGCTAGTCCCCAATATTCCATTTTTGCCCCTGACAAAATCAAGATAATGGATAGTTTTTTGGTGGTAAGCAAGGGGATGAGATACAAAAAGAACATGAGTAAGTTCATGGTTTTTGAAATATTCTGGTTTATAAACTGATGAATAGGTTAGAAATTGTTTTGTGTGTATCGTGTATTACTTAATAATTTTAAAGTATCTAAAATTATGAGTTTGCAAGCTCAGTATGGCTCTCTTTTTCAGAGAAAAGGCATAATGGGTGATGGATTAAATATTGCTCAAGTCATAAAATCTCCAGCTTGAAACTAATCTGGGAAGAAGATGAAAAGAAATGAAGAATTTCTAAAAAATGTACGGGAACCTGACTTTGCTTTTCCTATGTTAAAAAAAATAATAATAGATGAAGCCACTCTAAAATGGAGCTGGAGCCACCATCCCACAGGAACTGCCTTATATGCCTTATACCTCAGATCTTTGGAATGTTAAAACATTGCAAAATAACCTTTGGACTGGACATAAAACAACTCTGTTCCCCAAAGAACTGTTTGCAAGGATAAAAGAAAGCAGATATTATGACTACTGGACCGATGACTATGGTACTAAAAATTAAGTAAATATCACTATATCATCTGCACCAATAGAAATGTCTTTCTTCCATCATTGTAATTATTCCCCTTCCCATTCTCATAAATACCCTTGCTTTGTCTCTTAATTGGAACATTATTTGGGCTTCTGCCTGAATCAATGCTTCCTGAATAGCTATTCTTATTGATCTCAAAGAAATGTTTTTTGCCGCTCATTTTATTTTAAGGTTGACACCAGAAGGCCAATTCCAATGACTAGAATGGTTAGCAGCCGGGTAAAGTACATCCAAACAGAAGCTTAAAGATTTGTTAAAGTGATTTTCATGTTATTTAAAGCACTCTCCTAGTAGGTCTCAGGCAGATAAATGAGATCTTACTTGAAGATTAAACAAATTCTGTTTCTAGAACACACTGACTGAAAAGAAAATGAAATGAGGGAAGGTGTGTGATTGAGCAAGCTCCTCAGCCTTTCTATGCAAATAGAACCCAGAGCATTCCTTTCATCCCCAACCAAAATGGAAAATGCCTACAGCCTCACTGAGAACAAAGTTACTTACTCTGAATGGACAATGGCAACCGTAAACAACATGTGGGAGAGTGGAAAGTGTGTGTTGTGTGTGTGTGTGTGTGTGTGGGTCTGTGTATCAGAATGAGAGAGAGAGAGAGAGAGAGAGAGAGAGAGAGAGAGAGAAATCAGGCAGGGGGAGAGAGATTTTTTCTAGATTTGAAACTAATTAATAAATCAATGGAATATTGGTCCCTTGTTCTAAAATTTGCTTCCTAAGATTTCTCATTTGTAGAAATATTTGTTGTTTTTTATTTGCTACTGTAACATATAAAAGTCGTTGCTTCCTAAGATTTCTCATTTGTAGAAATATTTGTTTTTTATTTGCTACTGAAACATATAAAAGTCATTTCATATGCCTGTTTGCCATTTTCTGGGACTGTATTCTCTGGATAAAGAGAACAGGCTTTTGGATTTTGACTTTGTCTTCCCAATTGAGTGTTCTTTGGGAAATGTTTGCCCCTCAAAAATATAAGGATGAGACTAATACCCAAGTCATTGGGTTTTTGTGAGGATTGAGTTACCATTTGTAGAATACTTGCTTGGCTCAATGCTCTGCACACCACAGGCATTTGGTAAATGCACATCCCTCACCTCTTCAGTCTTTTTAAAATTTCAAGTCCAGTTTAGAGAGTTGATCACAGCCTGAGAGGTGTGCAAGGCACTTTAATGATTATGTGTAACCTGCGTCCTCCCTTTAATATGCAAAGCTAAAATAATTTGCTGCAGGAAACTCAGCCAGGAGGAAGCAGACAGAGCTAGAACCCAATGTACCTCCCTCTACTCTCTGAAAAATACTTCCTGTGTCTCAGGGCAGGGTACAAAGTATTTGTATCTATGTGCCTTATGTTCATGTGATCTGAGAATTCTGCCTGAGTGGTCAGTAATTAAAATAGTTCTTAAAGGAACCCTTCTGCATGGTGGTCATTTTCCTAGGACTACAATATTTTCCCATAGTCCTTAGCAACTATCTGATTTGATAGCTTTATTCTGACTGAGAGCTAAATTCAATTTTTCCCCTTTAAGAAATACTCCCACTTTCTCATTTGTCACTATATAATTAATTTCAGCTGCCTTTAAAATTCTGACAATAGCTGTATTTCTCCCCACTTGTTTGTTCTGTATAACTCAGGTTTAATTCTTTTAAAAGTGAATGAGAAAGAGGTTTTTATTTCTTTTTAAAGATAAAAAACCTTGAAGTTCATTTATTCAACTATTCAATTACTCCTGAAAAAAGAAAGAAAGAAGAGGGTTGTCTTTTACTGTCCTATTTTTCCAGAGAATTTAGGAAACAAACATTTGTCAGTATTTCAGGATTCTAGAATTTATACATGGAAGTAGATTTTCAAAGTAAGTTAAGTATTTCTCCTGAAGGAAATTTGAAGTAATGATATTCTATATAAATTCACTTCCCTCTAATGTGCTGCCCTAAAAGAAAACAGCTTAGAATAATAGAAATAGAAAATGTGGATGGAAATCTCATGCCCAAGCTCCCAGGTAATGCAGCATTTTTCAAAATTATCAAAGACATGAACATTTGGGGAAATGGGTATATTTTTTAGTCCACAACTTTGACCCCTGTATAAGACATACTATAGAACCTGAAGATAATACTGATAATTGTTTCAGAGTTCCCTAGAGAAACCTCTTGGAGCACAGCATTTTTTAAAAAAAGTGATTTGAAAACATTTGTTTCAAGAGATACTAAAAAAGGCTCTTTTACAGAAATTGAAAGACAATATAGGTGCAATAATATTGTAAAATGTAAGAAACTATGTTGATGGTATTATGATGGTGATGATGACGATGTAGTTCTGTTGATCAAGATATTAGCTTTTAGATAACATCTCTATTGGAATACAGTTTAAAAGTAATTTAATCTTACAAATAGCAAGTGGTAATGACTTTTATTTCTACCTAGCACAGAAGATCTGTTATGATTGTTTTTTGGCAGAGCAAAAAGAACATGTACCATATTTTTCCGTGTATAAGACACTTTAAAAAAATCATTAGACTGAAAATTGAGGGGTGTCTTATACACGGGAGTCAGCCAAGGAGGGAGTCGTGGGTGCGTAGCTGCCCATACCTTGTCAAACAGGTTTCCTCCAATCACAAGCCTTATTGTTACTGACGTCAGCTGATGCTGTAATTGAAGATGGAGGTGGAGAGTGCCAGATGCAACAGGGACTGGAGTGTTCTGAGCCCATAAAGATGTCAAAAAATAAAAATATAAGTACCGGTAAGCGATTGTCTTACTCTGCAAAATTCAAACTGAATGTAATCAGCTCTGCAAAAGAGCATGGAAATAGAGTAGCAGAGAGACAATTTGGACCTCCTCCCCCTGATTGTATAATCAGACAGTGGAGAAAACAGGAAGAACAACTCCTTAAGATGCCAAAAAAGAAGGCCTTAAGAAAAAAACCAGCAACATGTTTAAAATATTGATTTCTTAATTTTGGAAAAAGTGGGAGGCGTCTTATACATGGGGACGTCTTATACCCAGAAAAATGCGGGAAATCTTTTTCAGATTCGAGTGGAGCTTGGCTGTGATTGTGGACACATCAGTTGGAGAATGCAATCCGTGCAGCATAAGTTTCCAGCCCTTGTGGCTTCTTGGTCTGAGGAGGTGATAATAGAGTTATCACTTGGACATGATTTATGAACTGCTATATTTTTCCACCTAACTATTCTGCATTTAGCATTCTTAATTACCTAAAAGCCAGGCAAGCATAAAGTCTGCTTGTAAATGTCAATACTATTTTTCTCTAAAATTAATTGATATTCAAGAAATTAAAGCCTACGAACCAGAGGGCTGTGGGAAGTCCAGGTGATTGGGAGATGGGGTGTACAGAATATTTATTCGGTTGGATATGGAAGCTCATCAACAGAGTGGGCAGGATTTCTATCCTTAGCTTTGGCTCTTCACTGGAGAGCACTTTGTAATATATAAAGGATGTCTGGGCATGTGGAGCTTACTCTCTCACCTGGACCTTGTGCCATATCTGGTTAAAGGCTAAGTGTATACTTGGACACTTTTATGACAGAAAAATATAAATATTCTTCCATTGCCACCTTCTTATTTTACCTTCCTTCCAATGTCTTCTTGTCCTATATACGTTTCCTTAATTTATTAACTATTTTATTTCTGTTGTCTGTATTAATATCTTTCCTTCTCCCCTAATCAATAGGCCTCTCCTCTGAATTCTGTTTTATCACTGCCCTGGGAAGGGATATGGGTGTTTCTCTGTAGTCAGAGAACCATTTCCAAGTGACTCATGGTACCACACATTCTATTTTAAGGTAGGGTGGGTTGGGCCATGTAGGGATAGAGTTGGGGCAGGATGTTGGAAGAAAAGGGTTCTAGTTGCTAAGCAACCAGAGCAAGCACAGAGTTCTCAGATGCCATCCCATGTGACATGTGAACAGAGACTAGAAGTGTAGTTAAGCATAATGATAATGATTTATTACCCAACAAAGCAAAACAAAACTGTAATGCTTCTGGTAAGAAATAGCATGTTCTTTCCTCTGTTCCCTTCTCTGAAACCCACAGTTATCATCAAAGAGAAAAGAACTACAAACTTACGTCTTCAGTGAAATCAGGAGTTGGCTAAAACTCCAGAGTACAGCTTTTGAAGAATGCAGCCAAATATGGGGAACCTTGGGCCAAACGGAGAGAGAACGCTGAGAGCCAGTTCGCACAGTTCCAGGTTTTCACTAGATTGCAGCAACTCCCATTTGGAAAAGGCAGACCGGCCACAGGAAAAGCTGGGAACAACCGTAGCGGCAGTCCTTTCCAGAAGAGAGGACAGGAGTAGTAGAAACTGGGCCAAGGAATAGTGGGACTTACGATTACATAATATAAGGTAATGTTACATAATATGGGAAAATAATTACTAAGGGTACTAAGGGTAGCTTTTGCTTACAATAGGAAGTATATAAGTGCCCTCACATCTTCACTTTTGTATTTGGAAGTAAATAAATGCTAAGATGACCAAATCATCACAGAGAGATTGAAGTAAAGGAAAGTTATTTTTTAATGACTAAAAATAGAAAGAATTTATATAGGGCCACTGTTAAAAAGAGGAACAAATACAAATATGTCCAAAAATAGTTATAAGCCTGCCAAATTATTATAATGAAAAATTCTACACAGAAATACACAGAGTAAAACAAAAGAACCCACTGAATGTATTGCAATTATACTGAAAAAAGAAGTAATAAAATCAAGAATTTATATTATAATATTTTTACAGTCATAGCCCAACTATTACAGCATAAATATAAATAAAACACCTATAAAAGTAGACTCTCAGGGTGACTTTAAAAGATATGAACTACAGGCAATTTAACAAGACATACTTGGAAGAAAATGCCACAGAAAGGTTAAAAGGTTAAAAATATGTTAGGCAAAAGCAAACAAAATAAAGCAGGGTTCATGATGTTTAGATAAAGTTGAAATAAAAACTCATCTAAACAAGAATGCTTAAAATAATATATGCAAACCCAAATGAGGAGTGTTTACTTATTTTCTTCCTACTACATAACAAAGCATTTAAAAGTGTAAAATGGCAGAAAATATACAGAGGGCTTAATGTGGAAAATATAGTAGTTATAATATTTAATTTTCTTTTTTTATCCCATAAAGCTCAAGTAGTGAAAAAATAAATAAGGCTATGAATCCAAATGGTATAATTATTAAGATTTACCAAACACACATACATCCAACTTTATGCACTAAAATTAGAGAATTAATTTCCTTTTTAAATGCTATTTAATTTTAGCAAAAACAAACACATATAGGCCCCAGAGGAATCTAAGTAAATTACAAAGAGAAAAAAGAACATCCAGGCAAAAATTTGGAATCACTGATACGGAATTCAAAATTGAGATGCAAGGTTTAACTCATCCAAGGTTGATTACCTATGGTAGAACATTCCAGAAAAGCAATTGGTCTGCAAATACCACAGAAACTGGCTTTGGCCCAACGCCTTCACAATCAATTCCGGACAATCATGAGTCTGGACCCATCTCTTCAACCATGCTTTGGAGAGAGGCTGGTGTTTTATTAAACTATGAATGCTGATGTACTCATTCTTGCACATCCAGCTGAAAACCAAAAACTTGGACCACAGCCCCTAATCATGCCAAGAACAAGGCTGATGATTCCTCCAGACATAAACGCTCATCGGGTAGGGCAGGTCTGGTGCCAAGAGTCTGCCACTTTGTATTGCTAGTGTGCCCTGGCATTTGGCCACACTAGCAGAGAGGCCCATAGTTCCCTACACATGCAATTTAAAAGCACTAGGGCCAAGGGTTGGGGTCACGTGCCCAGAGTTAAAAGCCAGCCCTTCTGAATCCTTGTGTGAGGCTCTGGTTGCAGTGGGCAATGGAACACCTGCATACCTGTCTCGGCGTGCTTTCTCCAATAAATTTGCGCCTGCTGGAAGATTTGTGTGTTTTCTGTCATCCTACCCTTATTTGTATATTAATAACCGAAAAAACATTAAAGTTTTTAAAAGATGAAATGTTACCATTCTCTCATTACTCTAGGTTATAAGGAAAATTTGAAAAAAACACTATATCACAGAATATTGGGTAATTAAAACGATATATTAAAACCTAAGTGGAGAGAGTCAACACTAAGCTCAGAGGAATAAGTATATTATGTTGCATAAGCATAATATGTATATTATAAAGTACTGATGTGGCCTAAAAGGAGATGATAATAAATTACTTAAGTCTTAATCTCAAGAATGAGGAAACATAGACTTAAAGAAAGAAAAAAATAATAAAAAAGAAAGTAATGTATTAGAAAGTAAACAAAAAGAATTAATAAATAAAACCAAGAGTTACCTCTCTAAGGAAATAAGTAATAAGATGATGAAACTGCTAGCTAGTTCTGTCAAAAATAAAGAACACACACATTTAAAAGAAATTAAAAATGAGAATGGGAAATTTTAAAAAATGTATTCAACAAATATTTTCTGAATTCCTATTACCTGTCAGGTACATTTCCACATAGGTTCTGAGTATATAACAGTGAATAAGACAGGCAAAATAAAAAAATACAGACCTCATGGAGACTGCATTCTAATAACAGAAAATAAATATGATAAATAAGCAAAGTGCATAGCATGCCAGACAGTGATAAAAATCACAACAGGAAGTGAGATAAGTAATGTGGCTATGATGGGGAGGAGGGGATTGCAGTTTTTGGTAGCGTGGCCAGGGAAGTGAGATTTGAGGAATAACCCGAGAGAGTAAGATCAGAGTCCACCTGGAAGAAGTGAGACAACTCAGGAGAAAAAGCAAGTGCAGAATCCTGAGGCAGGAGCAGGCCTGGCCATTGGAAGGCCTGATGCAGAGAAGTGAGATGATCGGACTTGCTCTTTTAAGATGATCAATTTGGTTGCTGGTCCAGAACAGACAGAACAGAAGGAAAAGATGAGAACAGGAAAATCAGCTTAGTGAAAAGTAGCATTACCACTGGGAAATAAGTGGGTCTCATTTATACAAAACAAGAAATCTGCAATTCACTCACACCCTTTCTATAAAGTGAGGATTGGATGGGACAGCATTCCAGGGAAGAGAAGAAGCAGTGACCCAGTCTGTCCTTCCTGTATAGGTGGTAGCGGCAGACCTCCTGGCAAAAAGCTAAGAAGTGTGTGCTGAAGACTGAGTGTCCTTATCTTTGGAGAGCTTTAACCAGGATGCACCCTATTTCTGGCACGGCTCATGATAAACAAACTTGGAATTCATCCATATTTATTGGGTATGACCCTCCCTGGAGACTGTCATGTATGCTCTTTTTCATGATCGAAGTCATTCCATTTGTGAAAATCAGGTTACTGTGGTCCTCACTGAAAACCTCATCAGTCATAGTGGCCTAAAGTATTTCTGAGCAATAAGGAAGGTTTGGAGGATTTACATAAGAGTTCGGGGCTTCTCCCTGTTTCATCGAATCATTCAATGTACTGGTACCCTTGAAATTATTATTAGTTCAGCTTGGTACTAAGTGACACTTTTGATTTGGAGGCCTTATTTGATCATCGGATTCTTAGTGTTATTTAAGCAATCATCCAAGAGAGAGATGATAATGGCTTGGCTCAGGGTAGTGGCAGACAAGGTGGTGAAAAGTGATTGAATTTTGGATATATTCAGAAGTACAGACAACAGAATTTTGAGAAGAATTGAACGAAGGGGTATGAAAGAAGCAAAGAATTGAGTGATTCAAAGATGTTTGGCCTGGGCAATTGGCACAATATACTTGCTATCCCAGATGGAGGAAATTATAGAAGAGTAGATTGGGCGGGGGTGGAATGAAGAGTTTAATGTTGGACATGTTAAGTATGAGAGGCTCAAAAAGTACCCAACTGGAGTTGTGCAAGCACTTGGCTATTGGGGCCTGGGATTCAAGGAAGAGCTTTGGAGCCTCAGCATAGGGTGGTATTTAAAACATTTTGGAGCCTCAGCATAGGGTGGTATTTAAAATCATGGGACTAAAAGGAGGTCCACGAGCAACGACAGAAAACAGAGGAGGCTCAAGGAGTGAGCCCCATGGCCCTCAGTGTTCAGGGGTCAGAAAAACACTGAGAAATGGCCAGCGCTGTAAGAGAATAGCCCAAAGAGTGGAGAACATGTCAAGAAAGAAGTGCCCTGAGGTCAAAGAAGATGAGGACTGAGCATTAAGCATCAGTGATCTTAACCAGACTTGTTCAGCTTAGGTGGTGGGAGTGAAACCTCACCAGAGTAGGTCAAAAAAGATGGGAGGACAGAAACCAGAGAGGGCAAGCATGGTCAACTCTTCTGAGTTTTGATGTATAAGGGAGTAGAGAACGGGAGTATCACCTGGAAAGTGAAATAGGATGAAGAGGATTCATTTTTCAGCTGGGAGAAATAATAGCATATTTGCAGAGTGGCGGGAAGAACATAATGGAGAGGGGGAAACTGTTTATGCAGCAGATAGGAGATCTGCCTGAGCCATGTCCATGTGTGAGCAAAGGGATGGGGGCATGGCCTTAGACTGGAGCATGGGAAGGTGTCTGTGCTGCAGGAGAGAAGGCAGAACACATGGGGGCATAGAAGCAGGAGGGGGTGGAACATTATGGAAGAAATGATCTCTGTGAGGTAGGAAGTAGAAGGAGAGAGAGAGAGAGAGAGAGAGAGAGAGAGAGAGACTCCTCTTGCGAACAGAAGACATTATGAAATAAGCTAGGAAAAGGGTGAACTGAAATGGGTTAGTGTATTTATCAGGCAGCCATTGGCCCCACAGTGATTAGTGGTCTGGAGTTGAACTGTGAGGTAGGAAGAAGAAGGAGAGAGAGAGAGAGAGAGAGAGAGAGAGAGAGAGAGAGAGAGACTCCTCTTGCGAACAGAAGACATTATGAAATAAGCTAGGAAAAGGGTGAACTGAAATGGGTTAGTGTATTTATCAGGCAGCCATTGGCCCCACAGTGATTAGTGGTCTGGAGTTGAAAACGAACCCTCAGCATGTGTTTTATCTCTAGTCACATCCAGCTGCAGGGTGGATGTATGGAGTTGACAGACCATGGCTTAGCATAGACGATATGACAAAATGGGAGAGAGGCTGGGAGACACAGGGGTATGCCAGGGAATGATTTATTATTTGACCATGGATGGACTTTAAGGTGGGTAAGGAGAGCGTTAAGGACAGGAGGAAGACTCTGACACCTTCTGATATTGAAATCTCGTGTTTTCTGTGTACTTCTAGTATCTCATCAGCTTGAATACACTTAGATTTTTGTGTGTATTTTATGTAATTATTAGCTGATAGGGTCTACAGATTTCCTTAGCCTGCTCGGTAAGGCTGGACATAATTGCTGTTAAGACACCAGAGAAATGTAGGAATCCACCCTTTTTGAGGGTATTTGAAAGGGAAAGCAACCGCATAGCCTCTTATTATAAGTATTCAGTTCTCCGTGGGGAAACAGAAAAATCTATCCATACAGATTCTTCTGTCTCTTACATAAGCGACAGAAATATTGCTTTTTGCTTCTGTGGCTTAGAATTTTTTTTCTTTAGCTTTATTCACACCTTGTGAGAGATTATTCAGAGAACCACAAATTTAGCTTCTTAAAAATGAATTACAATTTTATTTTTAGTTATTATTTAGTATAATATGACTATACTTCTAAAAAAGAACAGAGGCCTCAGAATTGTCATTAGAATTAACATTTGTTATGACAAAGCAATGTGGACTCTCTCAGTGTTTGAAGATTAGATGATAAAATTCTATGATAAAATTTTCTAGTTGGAAAAGCTAGTGTGTCTGCATTACTACATGTCTTTTAAACACGTTTTATTTTTCAAATAAAGCCCATTTCAAGTTATAGTTGGCATATCCTATAGAATAAAGAGCTAATATGCTAAATAGACTGAACAACACAACGACCGTCCAGACGACCTTCCGGATGAAGCCGAGGCTGCGAGGGCTGGCAGAGGCTGTCAGGGGCTGCAAGGGCCAGCTGGCACTGCGAGGGCCAAGCCCCTTGCACGAATTTTATACATCGGGCCTCTAGTTTATTTATAAAAGAACGACAGAGATTCTAAAACAAAATCAAACCTATTCTTAACTTCTTTACATATGTTTTTTCTGACCCAACAAACTTAATCTTACTACAATGTTTACATGAATGCTATTTTAAGGTGCCTAATGTTTGTTTTATTAAGGAAGGGGTTTGGTGCTAAAATTGAACAATGTTCTGATATCATGAGTCCAAATGCAGGACTCATGATATCAGTTGCTGAGTCATTATTTCAAGTAAATGATTTTCATCGTATTGAAACACACTGCTTCTTTTCCATTTGTTAATGAATGCTGATGAGTGAATTGACTACAGAGGTATGTTGACACAATTTACTAATTCACATAACTATCATTTATTGTGCGCCCATTGTATACAGGTGCTGCACTGCATACAGAGGATACAAAGATTAACAGGCCTTGGACTTCACCCTTGAATTTGGGAGACAGACGCACATCCCTTTAATTAGACAACAATAGAATAAGTGCCATTAGGTAGATTTGAAAAGTGGCATAGGAAGAACTAAGATAAAATACTGGAAAAGTGGCCTGATATTAATAGAATACCAACCACAAAATTTTTTGTATAATTGAATTTTTTTTTTCAATTCAGCCAAGCATTTAGAGAACATATGGTAACAATATTTTTGAAGCAACTGTGCCTTGCAGATACAATTATACTGACAGTAATCTCTTTTGGAAGATGATACACATATGTGAAAAGCAATGTAGTACAATCTAGCAACATAATGCTAAAAAAACTGAAATAGAAGAATAAGTGTGGGTAGTGTAGTCAGGAATTAGTTGGAAAGTTGGGCTCTGCATTAGAACAATGTTATTTAAAGGAAATGAAGGAGATAGGCTTTCAGGAGTTTATTCATCTTCTGATATTTGACCTTAAACAATTAAAACACTTCTATCACCATCTCTTAAGACATTCTCCTTGGAGCAAGCCAACAAACAAAAAAGGATTTTAAAATATTTTAAAACAAGGTTTTGTGGGAGGTTTTATCTACTTCTCAAGGTACAGATATTTCTTATACCAAAACCTGATGAAGATAAAATATTCAAAAATGAAAACTATAGGCTAGTTCAAGGTAAAGCTGATATGTGGGCATGTTTAACTTTTTTTGTGCTTATTCTAGATTAGGTGTAAAAAGAATTCAGTGCCCTACAGAAAAGAGAGAAGCCTGACTAAATCCTGAGAAAGACGAAGAAGAGAGCAAGACATGGGTAACTGTGAACTTGATCAGACATTGTATATACATTTTAAATATCTTACATTATTAATGCAATACAAAATAGGTTAGTGTGTGAATAATTTTAATGAAGGTGTAAGGTTATATGATGAAAAGTATGAAACTGGCAATTAAGAACATAAAAGAAAGCCAGGATACATTCCATGTTCCTGCATGGCCAGCCCTAATGCCATAAAAATGGATATTTTTATCAAATTGGCATTTATGATTAATTCAATCAGAATCCCCCACATTTTTGCAGATAATATGCTGATATTAAACTTAATATAGAAAAATAAACATGAGAGCATAATTTAAAAATATGAAGAACAATATTTGGTGGAGATTTGCCTTACCAATTACAGTGTCAATAGCCAAAACAGTATATTACACCCAGCTAACATAATATCTAATGGTGAAAGGCTAAATGCTATGTACCTAAGTTCAGAAACAAGACAGGAATATCTACTCTCTCACTCTAATTAAGGATTGTATTGGAGGTTCCAGTAAGATCAACTACACAAGAAAAATAAAAGACATCCAGATCTGAAAGAAAGAAGCAAAGCTATTTCTATTCACAGATAATATGTGCAAGTACAGGGCAGGGCAAAAGTAGGTTTACAATTGTTCATATGAAAATAATACAATAATTAATAAATAATAATTTAAGAATTCACTCTGTGTTTCATGTCTTCACAACTGTAAACCTACTTTTGTCACACCTTGTATATAGAACATAGTAAGAAATTCTCTCTTTCTCTCTCTATCACACACACACACACTCACAAACTATTTATGCCATTAAGTGAGTTTAGCACGGATTCAGACTATATGATCACTATACAAGAATCAATTGGCTTCCCACATCATAGGGTTGAGAGTCAGCGTCCCAGTCAAGGGCACATACCTGGGTTGCAGGTTAGATCCCGGACTTGGTCAAGGCACTTTTGAGAGGCAACCAATAGATGTGTCTCTCTCACACTGATGTTCTTGATGTGTTTTTTTTTTCCCTCTCTCTCCCTCTCTCTTTCCCTTCTACTCTCTCTAAAAAGCAATGGAAAAATATTCTTAGGTGAGTATTAACAAAAAAAAAAGTAAAAATAAAGAGAGGTTGGGCTCTGTAAAAAATAATCAGATAAACTTAAAGGTGACTAAAGTATAAAGTAAAAACATTTTGCATTTATTGGTAATTTCTCAGTATTTCCAAAAGTCATAATGTTTCAAATTTCCATAGGTAAGCACAATTTCCTATTAGAGTGATTACAATTATATATGTATTTTTTACTAATGAGACACAAGCTGGGAAGCATATTATAAGGGTATAATTATTGTGGCTGTTGCTCCTGCTGCCAATTTAATTATTATTATTTGTCTTTTAAAGACAAATCATGGTTTTCCTGGTCTTGGAGAGAAAGTTATGGTTGCACTCTGCTTGAGTTCTTTCCCAGATGAAGAGAGAGAACAATGATTAAGTAAGCACATCGAAGTCACATTATCTGAGTTACTCTATAATCTGCTCCTGCTGACAGGAGGCACTTACACTTGCATTCATATGGGTTGAGGAGCGATGAGATAAAATGAAGATTTATTCCATTCCATCTGCCATAGACTCTTGATGGAAACACAGCCTTTGGCCCATATAATGGGTTTCAGCTGACAAGACGTTGTTTGTCTGATTGACTAAATATCAGCTTATTTAACTTTAGATATCAGTTTATCGGAATATTATTACTCAAAATAATAACAATATAATTGTTTATGTATTTTCAGCTCATAATGCATTTTTATGTACATCATCTCATTGGGTGTGAGATTCTTGAGGAAAGAGATCATGCTTGTACAACTTTGGTTCCCCAATATCTAATATGGTTTCTTTTCTTCCTAAAAATAAATACCATCTTGGATTTCTAACACTAAAGTCTTGCCTGTCTTTGAACTTTCCATATTGGAATCATGTATGTACCAATTTGGGTCCAGCTTTTGTCATTCTATATTATACTAGAGGCCTGGTGCATGGATTCGTGCACTGGTGGGGTCCCTCGGCCTGGCCTGCAGGGATCAGGCGGAAACTGGCCCAGTGCATGGATTCATCCAGGGCGTGTCTGGCCCGTCTCACCCAGTTGGAAGGTCTATAAGGAGGATTCTCTGAAAGGTCGGAGGCCTCTGGGGGACCTTGCTGAAGGCGGCAGCCCCTGCGTTGACTTTTTCAAACAAGTCTGACCCCCCAGGTATTTTACTAGCATCTTTATGTTTAGTCTTCAAAATGTCCTTGCTTAAAGGATGCATGTGTTTTCTCAAGGATGCTTACCCTGCTGATAATATCTAATAGTGAATTTTAGTTCAAGCTGTTGTTACAATAAAGACCAAAGGAGGCAGGAAAACAGGACTACTTGGTGACGATAGCCAAGTAGTCCCTTAGCCTCTCTTTCACAGAAACATGTGTCAGAATAATCATTCATCCATTGTTCAGGGTCTGCCAGTCAGTCCTGGCAGGGCCCAAACCTAGTAGATGACAGGGAGGGATTCATGGGCGTGACTCCAGTGCAGTCATCCAGGACCCTGTGCTCAGAAGAGGACGCCAGGCTCAAGGCTTAATTCTTTGTAATTTTATCTTTGGGTTTGTGTTTTGTAAGTGAAGATAGATGGGACCATGTGTTAGGGACTTGGGACCTCTCTGTCGCCGTGGGATGGGTTCTCTCTACCCCTGCTCCCCTGGTCCTGCCCAAGGAGCACTGCTGCCTGCCCTAGCAGGTGGAGGGGTGGACACACAGAGGGTGGGGTCAGACCCTGTGCTCTGAGTCACGGAGTGTGTAGAACTACACCTGTGAAGGTCTTCACATACCTTGTGAGTTGCCCCTGCCCAATCAACATGACATTAAATAGCAAATAAAGACCACCATGGCAAGTAAAGTAAAGGGATACCACTGAGGAAAAGCCTCTTTTCCCTTCTTTCTTCTTTCAAGGCACTTAACATTTGCATTTTGCCCCAGCCTGAAAATTATGTAGGCAGACTTGGTAGATTTTATTTGGTATATTATTTGTTGAGATCCATTTTCTTTACTTTCATATCTTAAGCATGAAAAATATAGTTTTCTAATGTTCAAAATACACAAGAATTTCATAGCTCCTACATAGAATTTGTAATTTACTGTGGCATATCCTATATAATAAAAGTGTAATATGCAAATTGACCAGACAGTGGAACTACCAGTTGCATGATGTGCACTGACCATCTCGGGGCAGATGCTCAACACAGGAGTTGCCCCCTAGTGGTCAGTGCACTCCCACAGGGGAAGCATCACTCAGCCAGAAGCCTGGCTCATGGCTGGCAAGTGCAGCAGCCCACTCCCGCCTCTGTGGCAGCGCTAAGGACCCCTCGGACATCCAGTTGGACATCCCTTGAGGGGTCCTGGACTGCAAGAGGGCACAGGCCAGTCTGAGGAACCCCTCTAGTGCACAAA
>NW_005363502.1:3413489-3430232 GCF_000412655.1 Myotis brandtii | reverse complement strand
GTCATAATAATCTGGCCACTCACGTTCAAATATATCCCACGTTCAAAGGCTGTTAAATCGCGTTGTTTACCCATATCTTCAGAAAAAAATCACTTCTACTGTCGTGGTAAACAACCCGCTTCCCTATTTATAATGGTCTGGCCCTCTAGCAACTTCAGCATGAAATTATAGCTATTTGCCTACAAATGTCAGGTGGTCATAATAATCTGGCCACTCAGTGTGTGTATATATATATACTCACTTTTGTTTCCTGAATCCTAGAGTGCTATGGGGGAAATAATATCCACCTTATGCAGAGAAATAAGTGGGTGACTCAGGGTTTCACACTGAATGAGTGGCTAAACTGGGGCTTGAACATAGGTATTCTAATTACAATAACAGTTTTCTTCCCAGTAAATCACAACTCGCTTTAAGAAGGCATCATTTTGGATGTCATAGAGGAAGTTTTATGTCCAACATTGGCTGTGGGATTTCCACATTGCTTCTTTAGGACAGCTCCTTGTTGGGTACAAGCTTGACTAACATGTTTTATTCACGTGGCACTTTGGTGCCAGTTTTACAATGTTTTCAGCCACAAGCAAAAAACAAGTAGCTGAAAGTGGGTAATTAGGATTGCACTGGGAGTTTTGAAAGTGGGTGGAATGTCCTCAAAATTGGAACATCTGGCTGTTACACTCAGTGAGCAATAAATGATTAAAGCGTTGCTGACACCGGTTAGCAGAAATATGTTCCAAAGCTTCGGTTTATGTGATTTTTGTTTTTAAAAGGGCCGATGGAAAAAAAACATAAAAGTAATATAAAATGTGACTAATCCACATTACTTGCCTCCCCCTTGTCAGTTCCTCCTTTTTAGTATTCCGCGCAGTGCACTGAAATGTGTGCTCAGTGAAATGGTGCTCTGATCGCTGCTGGGTCTGCAGTGCCCCCAGGCACATCCACAGATTCCCTCCCCGGTAAATCACCCGGAAGCCCATCAGACTGCTCACTGAGAACAGGGATAAGACTGCCTTTCTTCTTATGGTGCTGCGTTTTCACTAGGTAGACATACTGAGAAACTCAACTCACTTTTTACCTGTGTGCTCCATTAACAGGACCAAAAGGCAAGTTAAAGTTATAACAAAATATTAATTTTATAGTAATAACAATGCTGAAGGCAAATAGTGGGAAAGCTCGATTACAAAATTATCTTTTTTCCTTAATTTGCTGTTTATTTCAGGGTACTCACCAGAACTGTTGAGTGCTGTTTGTGCTGTTTCTTTATAGAAGGCAGTGAGAAGTAGTATCCCATGTATGGAATAACTGCATAAAATCAAAGGGGTGGACTGTCCCCAGAGATCTTGAGCATTGCCTTCTTATTCAGAAGAAGAATTTGGAAGAGGAAAGGCAGGATGAGGGAGGTGGGGGAGAAGGGGGGGAGATACAACAAAGAACTTGTATGCATATATGCATAACCCATGGACACAGACAATGGGGGGGGGAGTTAGAAGGGGTCAATAGGGGAAAAAAGGGGGACATATGTAATACTTTCAACAATAAAGATTAAAAATGAATAAAAAGGTTTGATTTTGCCCAAAGGAGAGTTGAAAACACAAGTATGGTAAAAAAAAAATTCCTTGGAATATAAAACAAAATGTTCAGAATTTGAAGCAACTGATCTGTGGAGTACAGAGAAAAGTTTCAAGGTAGGATCATAAACTATTATTGGGGATCTGGAGTTGGTAAAGGAAAACAATTTGGCCTGGACTTATAGGATTCTAGAGATTGGAAAGGAAAAGATGACATATAGTAAAGAAGTTCTGAGACTTGCCAGTGGTCTCAGCAAGTTTGATTTTGTTTGTTTGTATTTTTTTCTCTCTCTCTCTTATCCTATACTAGAGGCCTAGTGCATGGATTCGTGCACCAGTGGGGTCCCTCAGCCTGGCCTGTGGGGATCAGGCTGAAACCGGCTCTCTGACATCCCCCAGGGATCCTGGATTGTGAGAGGGTGGTTCTTGGGTGACACACCCCGGAATTGGGTTCCCTCTTCTTTGGTTCTAGGTGTGTCACCCGAGAACCGCAGTTGCCAAGCCACCGCAGTTCAGCTCCTGCATTGAGCGTCTGCCCCTGGTGGTCAGTGCACATTATAGCTACTGGCTGGTTGGCTGGTCGGCCAGTCACTTAGGCTTTTATATATATAGATAATAAAAGGCTAATATGCAAATCAACCAAATGGGGGAATGACCACCAAGGGGCAGATGCTCAATGTAGGAGCTGTCTCCTGGTGGTCAGTGCACTCCCACAGGGAAGCACATCCCCCGAAGGGTCCTTAGCACTGTTGAGCCAGAAGCCGGGCTCATGGCTGGCTAGTCCAGTGACAGTGGCAGGAGCCTCTCCCACCTCCGCAGCAGCACTAAGGACCCTTCGGGGGATGTCCGACTCCCAGCAGGCCTAAGCCGGCAGTCAGACATCCCCAAGGGGTCCCAGACTATGAGGGCACAGGCTGGGCTGAGGGGGACCGCCCCCCCCCCGCAGTGCATGAATGTCATGCACCGGGCCTCTAGTTTTATTATAGTTAAGAGATGCTAACGGCTCTCAGCAAACAGAGTTGATGAAGGAGGAGTCAAATCTGGTGTTAGATTAAAGTAAGCCTGGTTGATAACAGAGGAGTACTTTGGACAATTAGTTAAATGGCTTTCTCTGGATCAAGGATTTCTGTGCTCATGGCTGCACATTTAATAAAGAACAGCACTTCACCTGTGTTCTCGCCTCCACCCACAGATGCACGCTGTGCATACTTTTATTATAGCTTTATGGAAAAGTAATTTAGCAGAAAATCATACAGGCAATCAAAGTTAATACAATATGTGTGAAAAGCCCTCAAGTTGCTCTACTCCCAGGCTTTTGCTCCTGATGTCTACAGAACAGTGTCTGCTCAGGCTTCCCCCAGCTCTGCCAGGTGGCCAGCTGCTCCGGCACACGGCCTCTCCCGCTTCAGCCAGGGCTCCTAAGCGCTCCTACCAGTCCATCCAGGGAGCCAAGCTCAGTTCTGCTGCATCTTCAGTGCACCACTTGTCTCTCTGATTGTATGAGAAATTCTCTCCATGTCTAGGACAAAGAGAAGTAGCCCACAGATGACTCCCCCCAACACCCCCTCTTTTGAGCAGTAGCTTTTAGGAGTAGGAACTCAAGTGCTGTATGGAAGTGCCCTGTAGCCACTTGTCCTGATTGAGGGTCCATAGATACTGAAGTAGCAACAGTCTGATGAAGACTAAGCTGAAGTCTTTCTTCAAGAAGAAAAGTGTTCCACAGAGAAAGGGCAAATTAATCATGTAAATAAGTAGAGAATATACTGGTTAAATGTCTAAGAGAACAAGTTCTTAAATGCTATATCTCAGAATCAGCCACTCATGCACATAACTGATGTGCTGACTTTACACCATCTTACTCTAGTCTAAAACAGTCCATTTATGAGCTGTTTTAGGCAAAATTGTGGACATATGCTATTTCATTCAGTTTGAGCTGCTGTAACAGATTACCATAGACTGGGTGGTTTATAAACAACAGAAACAATTCTGGAGGCCAAAGAAAGACTGAGAAGTCCAAGATCAAGGCAAAGGGGGATTTGGTGCCTGGCGAGGACCTGTTTCCTGGTTCATAGATGGCAGTCTTCTTGCAGGATCCTCATATGGGGAAAGGGAGGGAGGAGCTCTCTGGGGTGTCTTTTATAAGGGCACTAATTTCATTCATGAGGGCTCCACCCTCATGATGTAGTCACCTCTCAAAGGCTCCACCTCCAAATACCATCCATTGTATTAGGGATTAGGATAGGACATATGAATTTGGGGGACATATGTAATGGGATGTGCCTGGACCTTAGAATTCTCAACTCAGAGTTTGTGCAGTTATTTGCATAAAACTTCAAGTTTAAACATAACTAAAACAGAGAATTAGAACAAAGTCTGTCACACAACATCTGGGTATTCAAGCCATCAGTCATAATAATCTGGCCACTCACGTTCAAATATATCCCACGTTCAAAGGCTGTTAAATCGCGTTGTTTACCCATATCTTCAGAAAAAAATCACTTCTACTGTCGTGGTAAACAACCCGCTTCCCTATTTATAATGGTCTGGCCCTCTAGCAACTTCAGCATGAAATTATAGCTATTTGCCTACAAATGTCAGGTGGTCATAATAATCTGGCCACTCAGTGTGTGTATATATATATACTCACTTTTGTTTCCTGAATCCTAGAGTGCTATGGGGGAAATAATATCCACCTTATGCAGAGAAATAAGTGGGTGACTCAGGGTTTCACACTGAATGAGTGGCTAAACTGGGGCTTGAACATAGGTATTCTAATTACAATAACAGTTTTCTTCCCAGTAAATCACAACTCGCTTTAAGAAGGCATCATTTTGGATGTCATAGAGGAAGTTTTATGTCCAACATTGGCTGTGGGATTTCCACATTGCTTCTTTAGGACAGCTCCTTGTTGGGTACAAGCTTGACTAACATGTTTTATTCACGTGGCACTTTGGTGCCAGTTTTACAATGTTTTCAGCCACAAGCAAAAAACAAGTAGCTGAAAGTGGGTAATTAGGATTGCACTGGGAGTTTTGAAAGTGGGTGGAATGTCCTCAAAATTGGAACATCTGGCTGTTACACTCAGTGAGCAATAAATGATTAAAGCGTTGCTGACACCGGTTAGCAGAAATATGTTCCAAAGCTTCGGTTTATGTGATTTTTGTTTTTAAAAGGGCCGATGGAAAAAAAACATAAAAGTAATATAAAATGTGACTAATCCACATTACTTGCCTCCCCCTTGTCAGTTCCTCCTTTTTAGTATTCCGCGCAGTGCACTGAAATGTGTGCTCAGTGAAATGGTGCTCTGATCGCTGCTGGGTCTGCAGTGCCCCCAGGCACATCCACAGATTCCCTCCCCGGTAAATCACCCGGAAGCCCATCAGACTGCTCACTGAGAACAGGGATAAGACTGCCTTTCTTCTTATGGTGCTGCGTTTTCACTAGGTAGACATACTGAGAAACTCAACTCACTTTTTACCTGTGTGCTCCATTAACAGGACCAAAAGGCAAGTTAAAGTTATAACAAAATATTAATTTTATAGTAATAACAATGCTGAAGGCAAATAGTGGGAAAGCTCGATTACAAAATTATCTTTTTTCCTTAATTTGCTGTTTATTTCAGGGTACTCACCAGAACTGTTGAGTGCTGTTTGTGCTGTTTCTTTATAGAAGGCAGTGAGAAGTAGTATCCCATGTATGGAATAACTGCATAAAATCAAAGGGGTGGACTGTCCCCAGAGATCTTGAGCATTGCCTTCTTATTCAGAAGAAGAATTTGGAAGAGGAAAGGCAGGATGAGGGAGGTGGGGGAGAAGGGGGGGAGATACAACAAAGAACTTGTATGCATATATGCATAACCCATGGACACAGACAATGGGGGGGGAGTTAGAAGGGGTCAATAGGGGAAAAAAGGGGGACATATGTAATACTTTCAACAATAAAGATTAAAAATGAATAAAAAGGTTTGATTTTGCCCAAAGGAGAGTTGAAAACACAAGTATGGTAAAAAAAAAATTCCTTGGAATATAAAACAAAATGTTCAGAATTTGAAGCAACTGATCTGTGGAGTACAGAGAAAAGTTTCAAGGTAGGATCATAAACTATTATTGGGGATCTGGAGTTGGTAAAGGAAAACAATTTGGCCTGGACTTATAGGATTCTAGAGATTGGAAAGGAAAAGATGACATATAGTAAAGAAGTTCTGAGACTTGCCAGTGGTCTCAGCAAGTTTGATTTTGTTTGTTTGTATTTTTTTCTCTCTCTCTCTTATCCTATACTAGAGGCCTAGTGCATGGATTCGTGCACCAGTGGGGTCCCTCAGCCTGGCCTGTGGGGATCAGGCTGAAACCGGCTCTCTGACATCCCCCAGGGATCCTGGATTGTGAGAGGGTGGTTCTTGGGTGACACACCCCGGAATTGGGTTCCCTCTTCTTTGGTTCTAGGTGTGTCACCCGAGAACCGCAGTTGCCAAGCCACCGCAGTTCAGCTCCTGCATTGAGCGTCTGCCCCTGGTGGTCAGTGCACATTATAGCTACTGGCTGGTTGGCTGGTCGGCCAGTCACTTAGGCTTTTATATATATAGATAATAAAAGGCTAATATGCAAATCAACCAAATGGGGGAATGACCACCAAGGGGCAGATGCTCAATGTAGGAGCTGTCTCCTGGTGGTCAGTGCACTCCCACAGGGAAGCACATCCCCCGAAGGGTCCTTAGCACTGTTGAGCCAGAAGCCGGGCTCATGGCTGGCTAGTCCAGTGACAGTGGCAGGAGCCTCTCCCACCTCCGCAGCAGCACTAAGGACCCTTCGGGGGATGTCCGACTCCCAGCAGGCCTAAGCCGGCAGTCAGACATCCCCAAGGGGTCCCAGACTATGAGGGCACAGGCTGGGCTGAGGGGGACCGCCCCCCCCCCGCAGTGCATGAATGTCATGCACCGGGCCTCTAGTTTTATTATAGTTAAGAGATGCTAACGGCTCTCAGCAAACAGAGTTGATGAAGGAGGAGTCAAATCTGGTGTTAGATTAAAGTAAGCCTGGTTGATAACAGAGGAGTACTTTGGACAATTAGTTAAATGGCTTTCTCTGGATCAAGGATTTCTGTGCTCATGGCTGCACATTTAATAAAGAACAGCACTTCACCTGTGTTCTCGCCTCCACCCACAGATGCACGCTGTGCATACTTTTATTATAGCTTTATGGAAAAGTAATTTAGCAGAAAATCATACAGGCAATCAAAGTTAATACAATATGTGTGAAAAGCCCTCAAGTTGCTCTACTCCCAGGCTTTTGCTCCTGATGTCTACAGAACAGTGTCTGCTCAGGCTTCCCCCAGCTCTGCCAGGTGGCCAGCTGCTCCGGCACACGGCCTCTCCCGCTTCAGCCAGGGCTCCTAAGCGCTCCTACCAGTCCATCCAGGGAGCCAAGCTCAGTTCTGCTGCATCTTCAGTGCACCACTTGTCTCTCTGATTGTATGAGAAATTCTCTCCATGTCTAGGACAAAGAGAAGTAGCCCACAGATGACTCCCCCCAACACCCCCTCTTTTGAGCAGTAGCTTTTAGGAGTAGGAACTCAAGTGCTGTATGGAAGTGCCCTGTAGCCACTTGTCCTGATTGAGGGTCCATAGATACTGAAGTAGCAACAGTCTGATGAAGACTAAGCTGAAGTCTTTCTTCAAGAAGAAAAGTGTTCCACAGAGAAAGGGCAAATTAATCATGTAAATAAGTAGAGAATATACTGGTTAAATGTCTAAGAGAACAAGTTCTTAAATGCTATATCTCAGAATCAGCCACTCATGCACATAACTGATGTGCTGACTTTACACCATCTTACTCTAGTCTAAAACAGTCCATTTATGAGCTGTTTTAGGCAAAATTGTGGACATATGCTATTTCATTCAGTTTGAGCTGCTGTAACAGATTACCATAGACTGGGTGGTTTATAAACAACAGAAACAATTCTGGAGGCCAAAGAAAGACTGAGAAGTCCAAGATCAAGGCAAAGGGGGATTTGGTGCCTGGCGAGGACCTGTTTCCTGGTTCATAGATGGCAGTCTTCTTGCAGGATCCTCATATGGGGAAAGGGAGGGAGGAGCTCTCTGGGGTGTCTTTTATAAGGGCACTAATTTCATTCATGAGGGCTCCACCCTCATGATGTAGTCACCTCTCAAAGGCTCCACCTCCAAATACCATCCATTGTATTAGGGATTAGGATAGGACATATGAATTTGGGGGACATATGTAATGGGATGTGCCTGGACCTTAGAATTCTCAACTCAGAGTTTGTGCAGTTATTTGCATAAAACTTCAAGTTTAAACATAACTAAAACAGAGAATTAGAACAAAGTCTGTCACACAACATCTGGGTATTCAAGCCATCATCCACTTAAAATAACTGTCAACTCATTAGCAGTAAATAGGAGATGAGTAGAGAATTCTAAAATACTCTGTTGCTAGCAGAGTATTTTCAATTCTCTTGTAATATTTGGTATCTATAATCTTAGTTTGCATTAGTCAATGGGCTGATTCAGAAGACAAACAAGATGGTACAGTTGCACCTAATTGAATCACCACCATAATAAAATCTCTCATCTGCTTTTGCAAAGCATGAGTATCTACAGTGAGCAATTGAAAAAATGCATAATTCAAAGCATTTTGTAAACTATAAAGCACTAGACAAATGTAAAGTATTATTATAGTAAAGTAAGTTTTTTTGGTCTTTTTATTTGGTATTTTTTAACTTCCTAGAATGTAAATGTAAACAATTATGGGTCCAAAATGTCACAATTAAAGAACTTTGTATATTTTTACTCTAAATTAATTTTGTAGATTTATTTTCAATTTAAATATCCAAAACAATCTCCCCCATCTCTCTCTCTCTCTCTCTCTCTCTCTCTCTCTCTCACACACACACACACACACACACACACACACACACACACCTCACAGGGGTTAATTATGCTATTAAATACTGAAGACCAAAATGATTATTTTCAAAACAACCTAAGATTGCATAAGTACCAATTCCTTCCCATATTCACTTAAAATAAGCATTACATTTCTATTTTTTTCATGTACCCATAATGGTTGCCTGTTAGCAAAATAACAGAAAAAAACATGGTTTAGCCTCAAGTCTACATTTTTAAGAACTGAAAGAAATAATTGAACATAAAAGAAGTGTTTTTGGTAGAGCAGCCAGAAACACTGAGTAGAGGTAGCAGGTGCAATGATTTCATTGTGTTTAACACTTGACATTGTTACCCTTTTCCCAAGAGGCAGCTATTAAGCCTACTGAAACAGCAGTCTACTCAACCCGAGAAGTTGACTGTGGGAGTAACCAGATGTCACTGCTGTTGTTAAAAATTGCAAGTATTTTGAGATTTCTTATCTTTTTACTGAAACATAAAGGTTCTTCTGTAGGTGGAGGAACAAATGCTATGCAGAAGACATAGCTGCAAAGGGCAGTTGATATTGATTGACATTGTTATGGTAGTTTATAGCTTATTTTAGGTGCATTCACACACATAAACTAATTTCATTTTGAATGTAAAGAAAATAAGTTTAAACTATTTATTTAAATGTCTGATTTCTAAACCTTCACACCTAAGAAAATATATATAATATTAGTTTTATTTATTCAGTCATTAAGATCTTTAAAATTGAGAAACACTCATACTTTCTGGTAGTGTAAATTTATATTTTAGTCAGTAGGTAAGGAAACCCAGAGGAAAATAGGAACTCTGTTCTGGAAACCTAGCCCTGTCTCTTGTGCTGGCTTTGAATCAACCGCCCCCCCCCCCAAAAAAATAAATAAAATAAATGAAATACAATTTATATGTGCTTCAGGGAACCATACATACAGATAAAAGCAAAACAAAACTATGACGAACAACAGCACAAACCCCAAGAAACTATAAAGGTCTTATTTAGCACTTAAGGGAAAATAAATACATTTATTCAATTCATTACTTAATTTTGATAGTTTTGAAACAAACATTATGCAGAAATTTCACTTGAATTCGAGATGGCATTAAGGGAAGCTAAGAGGAAAAAAGTAAAGTTCCCTAAGTAAGTATTTCTTTCCGGGAAGCAAATGGAAATCTTAAGTTTTCTAGCTAAACATTGTTTGCAAATGTTCTAAAAGACCCAAGACTATTGAGTGTAGAGAATAGCTCTTCATCATCCGCAGAAAGCCACAGCTTTCATTGGGATAAAATGACTTGTCCTAACTTTTAATCATCTAATGAATCAGCTATGACCTGAATGAAAGTCCAAATACATTGGACAGTAAATTGGAAAGTATGGCACACTTTTATATAATTATGTCCATCCAATGAGAAAAAGGCTTTCACATTTTGCCTGAAAACTGACATGAATTGACACATAACAGAACCATATCTAACAAACATGCATAGGAGCCCCTAGAAGGTGGGAAATCCTGATTTTTAGTGACCTGACAAAAACCATACATGGAGCTCTCTTCTCCCTCTCCCTCCCTCTCCTCCCTCTCCTCCTCCTTCTTTTGCGTGTTCCTGAATCTTATGTATGTCTTCGAACATCATCTTAATGTTCTTTTCTTTCTTTTTTTTTTAAATTACTTGAATGAATAGAAACTCATTCTTCCTTCTCTGAAGCAAATAGAGGAGAGTGGGGGAAGGAATGACCTTTTATTTTTAACTTACTCTTTTTCCTTCCCTTTTCTCTTTGTCCCTCTTGTTCTCTCTAATGTGGATCTATTAGTGAGGTGGAGATGAAAGCACAGAGGGGAAAGGGATACCCAAGGCAGAAACTGCAGGCATTGTGTTCTCAGAGAGCATGGTCTCAAATGGCTGCCATGCTTCATTGTGTTGAAAAGCCCCTGTGCGGGCACCGTTGGCACTCTGCCCACACACCTGGCCACCCCGAGTCTCCCTGAAGCTGCAGTGAGTGGTTCTGGCATGTTGACAGCTTTCCACTTCAAGCTTAGAGTGTGTTTTTTCTGGCCAAGGGCTTCCTCTAACACCTTCGCAAGCCACCAACCTGGTTGGTGATGATAGCGGTCAAGGAGGGTGCAACACCCATGGGGAGCCCTCCCCATCCTCTAGGAATCAGTTCTGAGGGATGTTCCGTAAGGTTTCTGTTTGGTGTCCAGTAGACGGAGTCCCAGTTGCCCACAGTGGTAACCAGCGTGTTCATGTATATTGATTAAAATGTCTCTTTCTTTTACACTTTACCCACTTGCTTTGCTGTACTTCCTGAGGTCACCTTCTAACTACTTGTCCCCAAGTCCTTTGACAAGAGTTTACTGTAGGGGGAACCCATGTTGAGATGGTCACTTTACTGATTATCACTGAACACAAACAGGCTTGGAAACATTCCTTAAGGACAAAATTCACATTGCACAGATATGTACATTTTAATGGGGTTTTCTAGTATGTCACAGTTAGAGAGTGCTTTGTAGTTACCTACAAGCCTCCAGACATTATTTAATTTGATTATTAGAAGTTAGTGGTGCATGCTATTGTGACTTACATTTTGCATATAAACAAACAGGTTCAGAGAGAACGAATGACTTACCTAAAGTCACAGAGAAGATCTGGGAAGAAAATCCAAGTTTCTTTTTACTATGTACGTGTGAAATGCTATTCTATAGTTAGACCATTTGTCTTTATGGAAAGAGAATTTTACAAACTTTAATTTAATTGTGCCCGCGGTCATTACACTGGCTCTCTACTTTAGGCCTCCAAAACTGTAATACATTTGTTTCCTCCTTTTCCCAGTGGGGAATACAAATGTGCCATTTAGTTTTCTAAATTAACAGCTATGGGCATGCCTACTACATGCAGGGAGGGAGATGATTCAAAGGTGAGTGGTCTAATCCCTGGAAATAGCTTATTAGTTGGGAAACTCAGTTACATAGTTGTGTGCTGACTCTTTTCTCTCTTGTTCCCAAAGCAACCGTCTAGGGGAGATGGGATGGGGGTGGATGGGGTGGGAGTTGCAATGAAAAGATGAATTATGTGTAGCAAAAAAGCAAACCTTGGGTGATTCATTTTAGATTGCCTATAAAGACTGTCCTCTCACAAGAAAGCCTATTCTCATAAGACTTCCCGACACACTCTGCAGGATATTAAAGAAAAATTCCTTCAAGATAAATACTTCGTCTTTGAATAAAGAGTAGCACTTATCTTACTGAAAAGACCAATTCATCAGGTCGGCAATTCTTACTGCCGAAGCCTCGAGTTAACACTATGGTGAAATTCTCAATGCTTTCCTAAATAACTAGGAGATAAAAATTCAATGCGCAGCTAGAAGGGCACATTGCTTGCATTCTGTACAAGTTAGTGCATAGTTAATGCTATAGTTTATCCCTGGCTTTAAATGAGTATAAAGCTCAACTAAATCCCTTAAGTTTTATAACACTGTCTATTTTAAAGGTAGCTTTGGTAATTTCTGAAAATAAATGGCCACTGTTGACAACATTTCCAAAATGAACCTTTAGCATATTTAACTTGCTGGTTTCATTTAAGTTGCAGTTTGGGATTTGTAGTGAGGAGTTACAGTGTAAACCACAAAGAACCTAGAAATGAATTAAAGTCTGCTCCAAGAAAAGAGCAACACTCACTTATCAATCTCTTCATTACAGAGAACTTGGATAATACCTGGAGACTTCTGAATTCTTGTTGAAATCTTTCTAGGATATATTGGCCTTTCTCATCCATGGGTCTTGAGATCTCTATGCACCTTTCTTTAACATGAAAATATTTACTTACTTATTTATATTATTATTTTTTAGATTTTAAAAAAATGGAGCTATAATTGTCATATAACAGTATTAATTTCAGGTGTACAACTTAATGATTTGATATTTGCATATATTGCAAAATGATCACCACAATAAGTCTAGTTAACCCATTTGTTACCACACGAAGGTACAAAATGTTTTTCTTGTGATGAGAACTTTTAAGATCTACTTTCTTAGCAACTTTCAAATATAGTATTATTAACTATAATCACCAAATTGTACATTAAATCCCCAGGACTTATCTATTTTATAACTGGAATCCTGTACCTTTTATCTCTTACGTCATATCTGGTATTATAATCAAAGCAGGAGTAGCTTCTTTTCTGTTTCTCAGCATTTTATCCCTATTCTCACTTTATTTTCCAATGATATATTTGTGTAAAGTAATGAAAGTTGTCACTTTCTATCTCTGACTGACTTTTGGTATTAACCTAACACAAAAAAGGTGGAAAGTTGGAATAAGTATACAGATGATTCAGATACTTCCATGAACATAAGCAGGTAATTGAATCAAGTATTTTATTTCAATTTTACTTATCCAGATAATTGCTTAATTTCTAAAATTAATTTTCCTTGACTAGATGTAACCTTCTTGAAGACCATGTAAACATTCTCTTTGAACTCTTGTATATGCTTTGGCTAAATGATGTATTTTCTTCATGATGCAAGTATAGATTGTGTAAATTCCATTTCAAAGGAAGAGAATTCTAAAATCTGAGCTGTTGGGTTGGGAATTGATTTCATTTTTATACTGATAATACTCATTAATTCATTCTGAACTTTGGAGATGGTAATTTTAGGCCCGAACTGACATAAATTTTATCATCAACACAGACAAAAATACTTGGCTATTTTTGTTTTGTTAAAGTTATTTTTAAAAAATTGTTTGTTGTTTTTGTTGCTTATTTGGGGTTAGGAACGTGAAGAAGGCAATACTTGGTGACTTATTTCCTTCATTTAGAAAAAATACTACTTATTGTGAGAGAGATTTTTATTTCTGGAAAACATAAAAGAGAAAAGAACATTTTAATGGAAATGTTCCAATTTCTCTTTTAATCTGGAGTCAGGAAACACTTCTAAAAATAGGTTCAGATTTGACATGTATAGTTGTGTAGGAGAAACTAAAGTTGGGCTGGAGACTTAATGAGTCAGTGTGGAAAATACATTTTTCTACATATGAAGAAAATGGAAGACTTCTATTCATATTAATAATTAACTCCAAAATTCAAAGAAGTACAAATTGCCAATTATAAAATTAGTCATGGGGAAAAAATTAAAAATTTTTTTGAAAACCACTCAGAAGACTTAAATCTTGTAGGGATAAGCTGCTTTTTATATATACAAGGGTGTAATTATTTGAAATTTTAAGTTAGAAGGTTCGAGTTAGTACCTACAATTCCTTTCTCTCAATACTTTCATTTGCGAGAACTCGGATTAGCAATGTTTCATTCACTTGCAACATTTCACAGTATCTAATTTCATTTCTAATGCCACTTTTGCATTTGTAATTGACAGATTATTCTTATAAAGAAGGAGGAATTTTGAATTTCATCTTCTGACAGGTAGAGTGTCTTGGAATGAAAGAATTAACATTGATTTGCCAGCATAAATGTAAAAGTCTCCAAGGACTTTTTTTGAAGAAAATACATTTCTATCAACTTGACTGTTCATTTACCTTTTATTATATTCTGAATTGATTACTGACAGAAATCATTGGGGACAAGAAGGCCACCATTTTTTAGATCTAGTATTTGCATGATAATAATGAAACAACCTTCTGAATATTTAAGAGTATATCCCATTAACTAAATTTTAGCAGAGAGCAAGCTTTGCATTGCCTAGTGTGTCTAAGGCAATTTTGGTTGGAAATACTGATTTGAATTTTGTGTCAATGTTGCCACAGACTAGTCATGTGATGTTGAGCAATAATTTCATTCTTCTGGATCTCCACTTCTTCATCTATTATGCAATGGGGGCTGAGTTTTAATCTTCATGGTGCATCTCATCTCAATATCCTCTACTCTACAAAGACTTTTTCACATGTGGGGGAGCCAGTACATACACAATCCATGGGTATTGCTGTCAGATCCTTTAGCATTTTTCAAATAAAGACTGAATTCTGTATTCAAATCTGATGTGAAAAATATTAGCAATGACAGACAGTCATTTTTTCCCTCTTACTGACTAATCCTTCAGGAAAAGGAATGAATATAATGGAATCCAAATCATCCTGAGCCTTGCATCCTAACAATACCTTCAGATAAAATTGCAGCAGTGGGAGGCATTAGGAGGCAACCACAAAGATCATGGGAATGATAGAGGCAAAGTCAAAAATAAAGAAAGTTTCTTAAACAAGACACAGTCACAAGGAAACATTAATAATTGGTCTACATTAACATAAAAACTACTGTATGACTAAAGACATCAGAACACACCTAAAGACCAAAGACAAATTGGAAGATATTTGCAATGAATGTAAGAATTAATAGTATATGTGTGTGCATATATAACTTACATAAATTCCTATAAAATGAGTATAATATATTTGAAAGGTAATTTAAAAATGTAAGATAAAGAAATAGTTAATAAATATATTAAAAATACTTTTTCATAACTAAATTATTGCAAATTTAAGTTTCAGAGAAAACTTCTTTCACCTACTAGATCATTAGACTTTAGAAAGAATGGTATCATGTGGTAAAACAAACTCTTGAAATTGGTACAATATTTCTTGAGATAATTTAGACAAATATATTTAATACTAGAAGGCCCGTGCACAAAAATTTGTGCACTGGCAGGGGAGGGGGGTCCCTCAGCCCAACCTGTGCCCTCTCACGGATCACGCTGCTGCCCACCCCGCCCACCTTGCCCACCCCGCCCAAGACAGGGCAGGCCAGGATCTTGTGCTGGGGTGGCGCAGCGGGATCTGCCTGCAGTATGCAAATCTGCCGCCTTTGTTGGTGGTTAATTTGCATATCTCGCTGATTAGCCAATGGGAGGCGTAGTGAAGGTACGGTCAATTTCAATCTTTGTCTATTATTAGATAGGATAGGAAATTATGTACATTATCAAGGCTTTAAAAGTTATAGATCATAATACACTGTGTGACAGGGTATTGGTAAAAAAGGAGAGAAAGAAAGAAAAAATAGACATATTTATTTCCTACAGGTGAGGAGAAAAGAGACTGAAAGCCTGTAAGTCAAAATGCAGTGACCAGTTATCACTGGTTTTTTTAATTTTGATTATTTAATTTTTTGGTGTGTGTGTCTACATTTTCCAACTTTTTCACAATAAATTTATATTCTTTTTGAAATAGGGAAAATAAAATAAACAATAAAATACCCTTAAAGATTAAAATAAAGTTAGTGTTTTTACCATTTATCATAGCTATTCCACTTCTAATCCTATATAATAAAAGCCTAGTATGCAAATAGACCAAATGATGAACGACCAGTCACTATGATGTGCACTGACCACCAGGGGGCAGACACTCAACACAGGAGCTGCCCTCTGGTGGTCAGTGTGCTCCCACAGGGGAAGCGTCACTCAGCCAGAAGCTGGACTCACCGCTGGCAAGTGCAGCAGTGGAGGCGGGAGCCTCTCCCACCTCCACTGCAGGCAGACATCCCCCCAAGGGGTCCTGGACTGTGAGAGGATGCAGGCTGGGCTGAGGGGACCTCCCCCCCGCCCCAGTGCACGAATGTTGTACACCAGGCCTCTAGTAACTTTTATAAGAAAATAATAGATATGTGGAAAACATTTTATGTGACTGTTCATCAAAGTGTTATTTAAAATGGAGAAAATATGAGGAATGGTTAATGAATCATGGTACCTCCATGCAATGGAATTATTATTCTTATTAATATAAGAAAATCCTAATATTTCATGAAGTACATGCAATATAGTAAGATACCTATTATGAACAACAAAAAACATTTACACAAACATAAAGAAAAAAATATGACTGGGTAAGCACACACATGGAGTTTACTGTCTGTCTATCTGTCTCTCTCATCGCCCCCCACCCACCCCCACCACATACACCCTTGCCTATGACCTGTAAATATACACACATTCAGACAGACCAAACTGTTCATAGTGTTTATGTCTTCTTGATGGGGATTATGAATGGTTTTAATTTTCTTTTTTATATGTGTTTATATTTCCTAAATTCTCCTCATTGAATACTTATCACTATTTTAAAACACCCCAGACTACACTTAAATGTCCTTAATTCCTGACATAGGTTTAATGGTGCTAAGCAAAAAAGTATACCATTACATAAATTTATTGCCATTAAATTATTGTATTTTCTTTTTCCTGCAATGTCTGCATTAAAAACAAGCTCCTCTTGCTCTGACTGCTCAGCTCTCACTGCCCTCCCCCATCCCCCTAACCC
>NW_005363502.1:3374464-3413410 GCF_000412655.1 Myotis brandtii | reverse complement strand
CCCCCCACCCTTCACCCCTGTCCCACGCCCTCTCTCTCCTTTTCCCACTTAGTTTTAGCTACACTTTTAAAAAATTGGGTTTTGGATCCATTTTCATGGAGGATTAAGAGAATATTTCTCCATGATTATCACCTCATAAAGACTATACTCATTGAAATGTCAATCGCACAGGGAAAGGCAAGGCAACTAACTAGGAGCTCTAGGATTCTCTGAGCATTTCTAAGAGGTCATAGGGACAAAAAAGTGGATACCTTTATATGGACGGATTGAGTTAAAGGCTCTATTTCTTAGCTCATAGTATACTTTTTAAAATTGAAAATAGATTTAACATCTTCTCAGGAATACTCTCCTACAAATGTGCAAAATTTTCATAGAGATTACTTTTTTAATGGCTCATTTGTAATACTACTACCTCTGGGTTGTCTCTCTTTATCCCTTGGGTCTGCAGTAATGACATTATCCTTGCAAACACAGTGCCTAGATCAGAATTGAGTAAAAATTTCATTTTAGTGCCACCTAACTATGCAGTGTTGCATTTTTTTCAGCATGTTCTTGAAATACTGGTTGTTTCATACAAATCGAACTTAATTTTTTGAGAAGTTTCACTTCCCAGTATAATATTTTGCTAGAGTATACTTTTATTATACTAGAACCAAATGTCACTCGTTTCTAAATTATAAAATGGAAGATTTTCAACCATTGCTATCTCCAAAGCAAAGAGCTGTGCAAATAACTTTTAATTAGATAAATCACATACAAAATTGGAAAATGAGAAAGAAAAATTATGTTGTTTCATCTTCCAATCAGGGACAAATAAACATTAATGCATTTCCTTCTTCTCCAAACACAATTTCCTTCTGCAATGGAATTTTGGTGCTTTCTTAAAAATAAAGTTGTTTCAGAAATCCAAAATATCTGTTTGATTTTTAATGTAAAATTTTGAATTCTTAGTATATAATATTGAAAAATAAACTCAGAATTTTATAAAATTTATAGCTCAGTTTAATCAAGCAAGAAGATTTCTAAATAGGCTTAAAGAAGTAAGGTTTTAAACTCATACTAAATACTGGGTATTGGTTTCCCATAGGACTTACGTATAGTAGGCGCTTTGTAAATGCCTGTTAAATAAATGACAAAGTGAATGAATGTTTTCCCATACTCAATAATAACAAGAAATATCATTCAGTCTCAAGGACAATCTAATCTGCTATGCTATTTATCAAGGTCAACACTAGGGGATTCAAGCAAGGAAAGACAGCACCAGCCCTGAGCCAATTACAGGGCTATCCAAACCAAGCCCTGATCCACCATGCAGGTTGCTCTTTATCCTTTGCTTTGCTTTTTAAATTTTATTTGTCTTTTATTTTATTTTATTTTTTATTAAATTTATTGGGGCAACATTGGTTAATAAGATTATATAGGTTTCAAGTGTACATTCCTATGATACATGATCTGTATACTGAATTGTGTGCCCACTACCCAAAGACAAAATGCTCCGTGCTTTTCTTTTATCCTCTCATCTTTATCTTTCCTTCGTAGTTCCCAGGAAGCTGAGCATAGGCCACCAAAATTGAATATTAAATCTAAAAGCAATTTTTTTTTGGAAAATTCTTAAATTTCACTAAATGAAAATGCTTGTTAGCCTTCAGCACACACTCTCACCACTAATACTATCCACAACAACCTTCCATTTTCATGTTCTACTTCTGGCTTCTTTTTCCTTTCTTTCTCTTTTTCTTTCTTTCTTTCTTTCTTTCTTTCTTTCTTTCTTTCTTTCTTTCTTTCTTTCTTTTTGCCAGTTGATGTATTTAATTGGAATTTCCTAATAATACTTTTCAGTTTACTTTCTTTTGAAAGCTTTTATTTTCCCTCATCTTATCAAAACTCCCTCTATTAAAAATATGATCTTTTAAGCAAAAGAATTTGGATGTTCTTGATGGTTCTTCACATATCTTTGTTAGTAGGGCCACCAGGCTTAAAGTTCATGCAATAGAAACAATTTTATGAACAAAAGAGCCACAGAGTAAATTTGGGTGCTGATATTAATGGTGGTGTGTTCTCATGGGAATTTTGTTTTTTACGATCTCTTTTTTCCCCATATGAATAAGATATACTGTGTCTGTGACAAGATAGCATTCTACCACTTGTTAACAATTTAAGCTACACAAAATGATTTTTCAAATCAATTTAGATTTCTGGCTTATAAATTAAATTTCATATGAAACAATATAGCATTTAAGTTTTGCTAAAAGGAATCACCGGAGATTGCCATCTCTTTTTTCATTGTCCGTTTTCAAAGTCATCCTTATAGTAGCATGAACTTATTTCCTACCACTACAAAGTGTTTCCAGAAGAGAATTGAAAACCTTAAAGCGACACTCACATAGCTGGTATTTTAATTCAAAGTCACCCCGGGCATATCTATGTGAGCTGTGCAGACGTGTATTTGCACATGGGACCAAGAAGCATCCTATGAGAAAACTCATAGTGAAGGAAAACATCAGGTTCAATGAACCTAAGGCTTAGCCTAAGCCTATTAAAATGTTTCCAATAACACGAGGGTTGAGAGAACTTCTGATTTGTATGGTGTCTGTCCACTGTCTCCCAAACCCCAGATGACTGGATCCGATGGAAAACAAGCCAGTGCAACTGAAAGGAGCAGTCTCAGGGAAATCTCTATAGCAGCGCCTCTCCATCGAAGGCACCATGTCACGAGAGCTTCCAGCATCTTAGGCCCTGCACTTGGCAATAGCTGGGACCCAGCATCAGAGGAGCAGACATGTGTAAACAGATATGCTAACATCTGCGACTTCCAAGAAACACCCACGGGTCATTTGGCATCAATCTGAGATCCTTTTGGCAGATGAGGTGAAAACCAGTGAAATGAGGTTACGGCTCTTTGTAGAACCCCACCTGGTGACTGGTGAAGAAAAAAGGAAGATCCCAGTTTCACATAATCTACCCAACATACTCAAGCAACAACAACAAATAACACATACACAGTCACGCCTCAGATTGTGTTTTACCCTTTTATGATTGTTCACAGCTCTGTTGCATGGGTAAGCATAGAAGAAGGCCTTCCTTTTACAGGTGCAGCTGAGTATAAACAACTCAACAGTAGTTCTAACAGTGATTTTATTCTGTGTTCAGTATCAGCACTAAATCCGGTAGCAGGTGGTGAGTTTACAGCTGTGCTTTCTTATAGCACTGTCCTCGGTGAAGCCAAAGAAGCATCACTGGCAGTTGGGTGTAATCCACATTCACTGAATTGCTGTTTGGAGCAGTGCAGGGCCTGAGGTACAGGTGTACACATCCGGGCCTGGGGAATGGCATCTCTGGTTATTGCTGTCACTATTTTAGCTTCCAACAGTGGTTCTCTCTGAGCCTTCTGTAAAGGGCCAGTTGGTGCAAATAACTTAGAAAAGGTACAAACATTTCTGAGGATTGCATTTGGCTCCGAAGAAGGTTTTGCACCTGGTATAGGAGTCAAGATCCACCATCTTTTCTCTCATCAATGTTTATGCCCATATAGGACCGTGTCAACCAGTTATGAGTAAAAGATTACCAAGGTGAAAGAAAGGTTGTCAGTCGGACCGTGTCAACCAGTTATGAGTAAAAGATTACCAAGGTGAAAGAAAGGTTGTCAGTCGTCTACAGGAGTGTTTGTCAGACTGTAACGTGCAGAGAAATCAGCAGGAGGAGTCTTGTTAAAAATGCAGATCTGACACAGTAAGTCTGGGGTTGGACCCAAGAATTTGCATTTCTAACAAGCTCTCCGTCAAGGCTGATCCCAGTTCTAGACAAATGTCTAAGACGAAGTCCAGGGACTAAGATAGAGTGCTGCTACCTCACATGCCAAATTAAGGGGTTTGCGAATTATTCTGTGGCAACACAAAACTACAGAAAAATTTTATGTTGAGAAATCGCATGTGCAACTTAATGTTGGGGGGAGATGAAGTAAGTAAAGATGAGTCTGCGGCAAGTAAAGCATAGTAATAGATACAGTGGAAATTTAAAAAAAAATCTAAAATATCTTCTCCATTCTACACAGAGATTGCTACCTTTTAAGTAACAAAGGACATTGAGCATCCATATTTTACTACAAGCCAAATGCACCACCAGTCTATGAGCTCAAATAACAAGAGATACACTTTCATGTTCAAATTCCATGGGCTGTAGTTCTTACCTATTGGGATTGCACAAGTGCCCCCCTCCCATTATTTCCAAGTGTGTCCCATATGTCACATATGTTCAACTCTCCCCTTGTGTGTTTGGTTCTGGTTTCCTTATTGATTTGAGACTAAAGCCTCGTCCCTACCAGGGCCCTCTGCAACCTTATGTGCTCCTTGTTAGGCTGGCTCCTGGGAGCTCAGGTCTGCAGGGCTGTTGGTGCAAAGGTTAGGACGTGATTTATTTCTTGCTCCTGAGGGTTTTCTTTTTCATGGAGAGGAACACCAATTAATGTCACACACTCTTCTCCTCGCTTCTCTCTTCATTCCAACTTACCTTTCCACCAGGGAAGAAATGTGGGAGGAAAAAAAATGTGTAGTCTGGATTCTTTCTTTTCTCTGTATCTAAAATAGAGATTCTCAATGTGTTGACTTTGAAGCGGCACATCAGCACAACTTAGAACTTGTTAGAAATGTAAATTATTGGGCCCACACCAGACCTACAGAATTAGAAACTCAGCGTGGGGAGTGAGGTCCAGTGACCTATGATTTAAACTCCTCCCCGGCGTGGCCCCCCCGTGCAGTGGTTCTCAAGCATTTGGGTGCATCAGAATCACCTCCACGGTTTCTGATTGTGGAGAAAGAACCATCTTTAGGAAATATGCACTTGCCAGTATCCTCAGGGTAAGCTTTTGCTTTCCTTAGACATAAGTTATACAAAGGCAATGCCTCTGTACTCTTCATATAGCAAACAGATATGTGTATCGGAAAAGTTGAATTTTAAGCCCAAACAATGCCCCGTATAAACACCCATTCTGAAGAATAACAAGACACAATTTGTGAAGAAAATTTTCTAGCTGCTGAGGAGTAAGGCCACTCTTTCTGACCTAGCTGCGACGTAACCAGGAAGGAATGGCTTGTTTATTTTGGAAAAGAACAGAATTCTGCACTTCTTTATGGGAAGGAATTTTTATGGGTAACATTAAACTTAAGTGCATGGCCTTGAAGAGACTCTAATTTCGGAATTTATTCTGCTCTTGAATCAGCTGTGTTTCTTTATTTATTGTAGAAGAAATTACAACCCAAACAGGACCTGCTGGGGAGACGGTGAGAAAGAAGCCCTGGTAAATATCTGTTATCCCAGCCACACGTGAGCAGTGTGCACATAGCTCATAGAATGTGAATCTTGGCACTTCCACAGAGAATGCACCTCCAGAAAATATTTAATTCATTTGTCGTTTTCATTAAACAACTCCAGAGACTTTTTTGAGTATCTACTAGGTGCTAAGCTTTCAGGTTATAAGACATTTGGCTACATATGTAAAAGTGTTTTGTCAGTCATTTTATTAGCAATAATGTGTGTGTAATTGACCAAATGCATTTACATGTACTATCTCAACCAGCTTTTCCAAGATAGGAATCTATCTGCTTTCTATGGAGACACTGACTGAGACTCAGGCACATTATGGCCCTTGCTCCATTAAAAAAATCTTCATCTGAGGATATGTTTGTTTATTTAAAGGAAGAAGAGAGAGAGAGAGAGAGAGAGAGAGAGAGAGAGAGAGAGAAAATCATTGATCTGAAAGAGAAACATCGATTGTTACCTTTTTAGTGTATGGGACGACACTCCAACCAACTGAGCAAGCTCCTTTTAGATGATAGGTGATAAATGGCATTATTCCTGGGAGTTCATTACGGTAACTGGAGTGGATCAAATGGTGGTTCTTCCCAAAAGGTTCACAGGTCTCCCCAGCACCTGTGAATGTGACCTTATTTGGAGACAAGGGCTTGGCAGGTGCAATTACGTTAAGGATTTCAAGATGAGATCATCCCAGCTCCTCCCTATGGGCTGAAGCCAGCCTGCACAGGCCCTACTCCTACCCTTTCCCCCTCGAGTGACCAGAAGTTGCACTTTCCTCCTGTACGCAGTGGAAACTCCTTCGTAACCTCTGTTTTCATAAACAATTAGGAGTCATTGGGATTTTTATTTATTTATTTAACTTTTGGCCAGGGCTGTTAGGGGGTAACTTTTTTTTTAAGGATGATTTTAGTTTATCCTGGAACTTGCTACCCTGCCTGCCGGGGAAAGACATCGCAAATTAATAAAATGCTTGCATCTCCTCTCGCATCTCCTCCTTTCTTATCCCCAAAGAAACCAACTTATCCCTGTAATAAATCAGCGTGTATTTATAGGGGGGGGGTATACTGTCATCCCTATAGGCCCTAAATCCCATGACAAGTGTCTTTATAAGAAGAGGAAGAGACAGACAGAAGAGGAGAAAACGCAGAAGGGGAGGCCCCGTGAAGACAGAGGCAGAGATTAGAAGGATGCTGCCACCAGCCAGGGAGCACCTGGAGCTGCCGGAGGCTGGGACAGGCATGAGGCTTCTCCCCCGGAACCTTCCCAGGGAGTGTGGTCCTGCGACACCTTGATTCCAGACTCTGGCCTTCGGAGATTCAAGAAAATAAACGTCTGTTGTTTTAAGCCACCAAGTTTGTGGTACTTTGTAAGAGCAGCACTAGGAATGTAACAGAGCAATTTGTTTCTTACATTTCTTTACTCTCCTTGACAACTCTAAGCCATGCTCTCTCATGACAAATATGAATCTGTCACCTTTCCCCTATCTCCTGATCGCAAGAACTCCTTTTTCACAGCTGCGTGTCATCCTGGAGCAGAGACCGCGCTAATCTCTCTGTGTGGTCGACAATGTTAGTATGTGTGCTGCCAAAGTGAGCACAAGGACTCCTTTTTCAACAGGAGCCTATTCTGTGAATAGCTTTGCCAGTGAGGCATCTTTGAAGAAGAGCTTGACATATGGCAGAAATTTGGGGATTTTTTTTGTTGTTGACACTGTTACAGATATCCCCCATTCTGCCTTGCCCCTATCTACCCAGGCCCTGCGCCCCCAAGGCCTTCACCACACTATTGCCCCTGTCCATGGGCTATGCATATACTAGTACACATATAAATTCTTTGGTTAATTTTTCCCTGTCCCCCCACCTATTCATCCCGCCCCCCACCCCCCAAGGTCTGTCAGTCTATTCCATACATCTTTGCCTCTAAACCTGTTTTTTTCATCATTTCATTTTGTTCATTAGATTCCACATATGAGAGATATCGTATGCTACTTGTCTTTCTCTGACTGGCTTATTTTGTTTAGCATAATAATCTCCAGATCCATCCATGCTGTTGCAAAGGGTAAGAGTTCCTTCTTTTTTTTGCAGCCCTGCAGTATTCCATTGTGTAAATATACCCTCTCTTTTTCATCCACTCATCTAGTCATGGATACTTGGGCTTTTGAAATACTTAATGGACATGCAATCATCCCCAGAAGATGAAAAAAAATGAGATATGTGTGTGTGTGCATGTGTGTAAGTGTGTGTGTGTGTGTGTGTGAGAGAGAGAGAGAGAGAGACTTCTAATTAGTTGCTTGAAATTACTTGACATTTCTAATCGACTTTATTCTACAATTAACTTTTAAGGTGATTACGTGTTTAAAGTAATCGTGCTGATTTCTTACAGAAGGAAATGTATGCACGCTTGGGAAGGGGCTGTGTGCCCATGCTGTTGTCACACCTCCAGGAGGCGTTAAGCAGACTGGCATCACCCCGCTCCCAGCAGCACTCCCCTTTCCTGTAGCCTAGACTGATCCCATGCCGGTTTCCTAAGCCTTTAATCAGGGTGTGCTTTCTTTCAGGCAAGGCTCGCTGAGAAATACAGCTTTGTGCAAAGCCTCACCCATGGCTTTTCATAACTGTCTTTTATTCACTATAAAATGAAAGAAAAGCAAAATGGAGTGATTTTGCCTAAGTACCTTATGCACAGTGCGCTACACTATATAATTAGGAACTTATCATCGTAAGTGGATGCAGGCTGATATTTTAATTGCATTTTTGGCCAGTCAACTTTGGAGATATGTATTAGAGATTTAGAACATAAAAGCACATTTACAACCTACTCAGCTCTTGCCTCATGCCTCTCATCGATGTGGGTGACTGAATTTCTGAGATGGATTTGCTGAGAAGGACACAAAAAGCTATAGTGTGCCCTTGCTCTCTACCGCCGAGGAAAACCACATAAATGACACAAGACAGGCTTTGCTATTCCTTATATTTAAAAAGTTTTAAGAATAAATGGACATCACACCCAGATATTTGTAAATAAAATGGCATGTGGTCCAAGAGTCTGAGAGTGGATGCTTAACAGCTCATGTAGGTAAAGGTTCACTTGAAATAAACTTGGAAACAGGACCCTCCATTTAGTGTTTTCAAAGAGTCCACGTAACCGGTGGAATTTCCTCGGGACTTTAAATGAATGTTTACTTTTGAGGTGTTTCTGACAGTAATCTCACCTAATTTTTTTTTCTAGCACTTTTAGGAAATGTAAAAGTTTCTTAGGTCTGGTTAAAAAAAAAATAAAAAGTTTTGCTTTTTCATCTCTGCCTAAAACTTCTTAATCAGAGCCACTTGGCTCGCCATAGATTCTGAGCATCTTCCCTCATTAGGATTGCCCAGGCTGTGCTGTTACACCCGAGATGATAATGAATCATCATTTCTTTCTGTCCTCCCGAGTGGATAGATGAGAGCCTTCTCAGGCAGTTCTCTGTTGAAGTGCCCTCTGATCCACTTGATAAAATTGTTCAACACTGTAGAAGTTATGCTCGTCATTTCTGTGGGTGACGCGGAGCCTCCTTGTCAGATGGCAAGGTGTGTGTGTGTGTGTGTGTGTGTGTGTGTGTGTAGAAAGCTACTTACTTATTAGTCAGGGGCCAAAATTAATTCTAAGGCCCAAGAAATGAAATCTAAATAAAATGTCTCCCCATATTTGAATAGGTCATCACTAACACTGAGGCTGTCTGTGATGTAGAAAGGCCGTGAATAACAACTCAATTCCACACTAATCTGTACTTGAAGATTGTCTCTTGGGTCTTAGTTGGAATTCACTTCAATTCAGTGAAATAAGTATTAAGAATGGTTAGGTGTTCAGGCACAGTCTAGTGGGACATAGAGACATTTTTGAAAACTGAATACCAAGTGGAGTATGACAAGTGCTTTCATTGGAAAGAAACTAGAGTGCGGGCGGGAGGGTGGTAGACAAGATGAAATCTAACAGGATGGCTCAAGAAAGATGATGAAGGTGACACTTGAGTTGTAGGACAGAGGAGTGGTTAGGATTTTGGTAGGAAAAAGTGAATAAGAAAGGCACTCCGGAGTTGAAAGTTTACCACAAAATGGGCTGATAGATCACAATGAAACCAGAGAGAGAGGTAACATTTCCAGACGTGGAGAAACATTTTTATTCCTTTTTAACTCGAGGAAGCATAAAATGCATGCAGCCCCCACCCAAGGCCCCAGAGATGCTCAAGTGCTGTCCTTATGTCCCCACAGTCCACAGAACTGCACATTATTTGTAAATCTGTTTCATGAGCTATATCTCCAACCCAAAGGTTCTGTTGGTTCTTTACCTTTTAGCCTATTGAATTCTAGTAATTTCCTTATACTGATGGGTTATTTGGTTCAATTCTTAAATGACTTCTTGCAGATACATTGCTGAGGGGAGTCAAAAGTATCAGAGGTGGTTGAGAAAAAAACACTTTTTCCAAATTTAGGACACCATTTCGGAAGATTGTTGAAATTGTTTCTCTAAAATGTCTTCCTTATTTATTGTGATGAAGTGGAGGACATTTGGATATTTCCAAAAGTAGGCAAATTCTTTGAAAAGCCATATTATTTACTTTTTTTTCTATTTACTAGACTGTCACAAAGCATATTATAATTTTTATATTTCAATTTTTTTTATCTAACTAGGAAAATGCCTGTCTATTACACTCTATAATGCAGCAGTTGTATTTCTTTTCTGGGATCCATTTGTGAGGAGGCATTAACTTGGAAGGTAGTTTGGTCTTATAAAACGAACATGAAGGCAGGAAACAGATTTGTTCCTATATTGTTCCTATCTTTGTGTGACTCTGGGTAGAAATAGCACCTACTTGTGCTTCAGTTTCTTACCATTCTTTTTATAAGAGGGAAGATGTTAAGTCATTTGTGTCTCTAGTTATCTCACTTGGGTGAAGTAGGAATGAAAGGAGGTAGGTAGATAAGAACAATTTAGATAAAATTATTTTGCTTATTGCAACGATTCTTCAGTAAACTCTTGATGACCCTGTGAAAGATGCAGAAAGTTGCCGAGGGAAGTCTACTAGTAAATGCATGGTTTTATCCCGACTCTTAACCTGATGTGATGTAGGTTTTTGATAAGTCAAAGGATGAGAAATGGGAGCAAAACCCCTTATAATTGCTCTTGCTAGAAATAAGGATGCCTACAAACTTTAAAAGGGAAATTTTACTCAAGGCATTAAATAAAGGTCAGAAATTAAGTTTTTTAAAAAGTGATTTAACCAATGGTTACAAGCTTTCTTGCAGATTTGCTTGCATTCTTGGTTTCTGAGAAGTTGTATGTGCCATAATTTCTACTTATATGCCCTGTGTCTTTGGCACGTCGCATAAATTTCATTGTGGTATTCTCCTTCTGACATATGATGGACTATTTCTTTACTCCTTTCTACAGTCATTATTTTTTCTTTCTTTCTTTTTGGCTTCTTATATCGGAACTATCTGTACTCTTCAAAATACTCTCAGTGCTTTCAAACTGTCATCTATGAGTCATCAAGGTGCACGAATGAGACATCTTGATAGTATTTATTACGTGCTGTTGGCAGAGAAAATAGAGCTAAGTACAGGTTGTATTAAGAATCATCATGCAGAAAACAGCCCAAACTCCAGGGCGTTCTCACCTACCCAAAGGTGTGCTCACACCTCCACCTCAGCAGATATTGCAAGTTTTTTTTTTTTGAGTCAGTGATCTTATAAGTCACTTTATAGGATTTTGCATTAATTTACCCAGGACAATGTTTAAGTTTTATTGAAAAACTACAGCACAGCTCTATGAAAAGAGTAGTAGTTGATTTTAAATCAAATTGTACCATGCATGTAAATAGAGTACATGATGTAGTTGTCATATATGTCATATAGATAGAGTTTGCTATGTTGGTCCAGAGACAGAGAGTCTCTCTCTTTACAGGTAGCTCCGATTAGAATGTGTAGAAAGGGCACAGTTAACTGGGGCAGATAGGGGCCCTATTTTGGTTATGGTCTGGTTATTCCAATGACTCAGGCTCAGTGTAGCTGATGAATTAAGAGTTTTTCTTTCTTCATTACCCAAAACATGTTGACTAATTGTGCACATTTTTTCTTTTCTGTTAATTTACTATTCAAATTCACGCAAACTGGTCCACATGTTGTGACAATACTACATGTTGCAAGTATGCATGCCCGTTTAGTACTTCTCTTAGCAACAAAGCTGCTTAACCAGTGACCCCTGGGCCCCAGGTGGCTCAAGAATGGCCTTCAGGAGCTCTATGTACTCCCTAGAATTGTGAGTAGAATTTTCTGGGTAGCACATATGTGCATCCTTCTGCAGAGAGGAATTTTCATGGAATGATCCATGTTCCTCTGAATCAAAGACCCTCTACCTATCTGTACCTGAGAACACACAGATCTCAAGTTTTTAAGCCCTGATCTCTGCATACTTATTTCAGGTGTCAGATATAATTGCAGAAAAATCTGTATCTAAGGTGCCAGTGGTCCTTGAAGTGAGGGACTCTCTATTTCATCACTGAAAACCCAGTGACTTGCACAATGCCCAACAAATAATAGAATTGGGTAAGTCAAAAGGAAACTAAGAATTGGGGAGCAGTGTCATGAGTATCATTATCATTAAACAAATTAAGACCCCCTGCCCTGTCTCCCAGTTATGCCACATATTGTGGGTGGTAGGTTGTCAGCTGTTCCTCAGAAGGTGGAGTGTGCGCTGTGCCTCTCTCAGCCCCGTGTAAGTACCTTGTCTGGGCGTGTGGGCTGCATGGAACCATTCCCAGCTAGTTATTCTATGCCTCTGAAAGGGAGCCCACGTATCGAAACCTGCAGAGTGCTAAGAAAATTCACAACATTTCACTAAAAATATGGGACGTGAGAACAGCAGCTTTGGCTTTGAAACCCAGAATAACTCAATTTAGTGTATGTGTGGAAAACTACTACCCTTTTTCTGTAGTGAAGATATGACAAGTCTCTAACATTGCTATTTAATCCTTACAACATCCCTTTCTGGTCGATGCAGTTATGTAAATGTGGAACACGTGTGGGAACAGAAGATTCGTGAACGTGGGCCACTTGTACAAGGGCAAGATTGGAACCACAGTGGTCTGTGGAGCCGCACCCGAAAGTTCCAACATGACCTTCAGGGTGAGCAACTTTGGTTGTCTTTCTGTCTTGTCTGACAGCTGAGGCTCCAGGCTCTGATGACCTCTTGGTCATATTCTCAGAGCTGGCCGCAAGAGGCAACGTTGTCCAAATGAGCTCCTGAAAAAAAGTTTAATTTAATTGGAAAAAAGGGGAGTTTTGCCACTACCTCCAAATTCGGCAAAATTTGTGGCCAGGGTTTGGTTTTGTTGTCTGGAAACTGAGGAATTATCTAGGAGCTCTTCTGGGTCTTACTTTCTATGTTCACTGGTGACTAGAATACAATGACAGGAATGTCCCTTGTCCCCGCTGTCCTAGTCCTCCCTCCCTCACCACCACTGGGTTGTCCTGTGCTGCCTTCAGAAGATCTACTCCTTAAATTAACATTTTATTTTAGTTCCTATTGTGTACAGGACATAAGTTCTATGGTCCCCCCGTTGCCAAATAGCTGATTGCCTGCCCCTGTGGAAGCTTGGGGACCTCGGGGAAGAGCAGACATTTGCAAGGTAGGGAAGGATTCCAAGCTCCTTGTCCCCTCCATGCCTGGGAAGGTCCTGTTCCTCTGGGTGAAGGAGAAGCATTTTATTCACTGCTAAACAGTGCACTTCTTCCACACTTATGAATGGCCCACTTTCAGGTTACGTCATTGGTTTTATTGGCCAGGTAAACTAGGGTTAATAATAGTTCAAATGAATGACTACTGTATGCCAAATGCAAGGTTAAGAGCTTTCTATGTTTTATTTCATTCAGTCTGCACAATAATGTTCTGAGATATGAACTGTTATCTTCCCCTTTTTACAGAGAAGGGCACTGTATGAGCTTGCCAGAGCTGCTGTAACAAAGTGCCACACACTAGGTGGCTTCAGCCACAGACATGCATGGTCTCACAGTTCTGGGGCTTATGGTCTAGGCACGGCTGGTTCCTTCTGAGGCTGTGAGGGAAGGCCCTGTGTCAGGTCTCCCTCCTTGACCTACAGATGACCACCTTTTCCTGGGTCTTCACGTGACCTTCCCTGTGCATGTGTCTGTGTCTTAACCTTCACTCTGTGAAGCCATCAGCCTCGTGAGATTTTATGGCCCACTCTAATGGCCTCATTTTAATCCAGTTGCCTCTTTAAAACCTTTCTCTGCAGATGTGATTACATTGAGGAACTGGGGGTTAGAATTTCACTATTTAAATTTCTTTTGGGGTGGGGGAAATCACAATTCAGTCCATAACAGGCACTAATGGCCAGGGAGGTTTAGCAATCTCCCTAAAATCATTCCTAGGATGAAGTAAAAAATTGTATTGGCTACAATGACTGTGTGTGATCCTACCTCCTCAATCCTGCCATCATGTTTAATTGGTAGAAAATCTTCAGAGAGAAACACAGGAGGACATGAGAAGTGGTCTTTATACTGTCATTGAGTTTAATAGTTATAGAGGGTGGACTGAAGGAGGTTTGGTGCACAGTGACCAATTTTGGAGCCTGCACATGACAAACTAAATGCTGGTCAGATGAATAAGGTCTCATTTCATTAAGAACTGCCCATGTGTAGCCTTATCCAAGCTTCACTAAGCTTCCTGACTCATTTATTCATCAAACATGTATTGTCCACCTACTCTGTTATGTTAGATGACAGGCCCACAGTCTATGTGATGACTCCCCTGCCCTCAGGGCCTTGCATTCCTGTGGGGCAGATGGCCAATACACACATTACACATCCTAATACTATGTCAGCTGGGCAGAGTGCTCTAAAGAGAAAATAAAGCAGGAGAGGGGATAGAAAGTGATGACAAATGTGAAGCTCTGGGGACGAGTGAAACCTTTGTGTGTGTGTGTGTGTGTGTGTGTGTGTGTGTGTGTGTGTGTGAAGAGAAGGTATATGATCTGACTCCTTTTGGAAAGGATTATTCTGGGACCCTGTGGAGAATGGACTGTGTTGGGGTTGAAGTGGGGGAGAATGGAGGCAGGGGGCCCAGTTAGGGGTCACTCTTCACTGAATTGGAATGCAATATTCCACTAGGATATGTACATGCAGGACAAGATTACACCCCAGAGTTTCAACTCCTGAGTTTTGGGCTTTGTTTTATTTTGTTTTCTGCATGACTATTAACTCCATTTTCTGTGATCATCAATCAGGCCCTTACAATTCTTCACCGAGAGGCAGATGTGCATCATCAAGTAATGAAGAAGCGGGAAGGTTTTCGGCCTTTGGACTTGTGAGTTGTAGGTATTTGATGAGAGTCTGAGTGTGGGGGAAATGGAGCAAGAGTCAGAAAATTCTTCGCTTTCAGCTGATGGAGCCAGTGTGGTCATTATATTTGTTCCAAAAGGTCACCTCGAGGTAGAGAGAAGCACTCAAGGCTGGAATAATCGACGCTCAGCTAATATGCTTCCCCCACAAAAGCAGCCTTCCTGTCTGGCTGGAAGCCTGGGGACAAGGCCTCAGCTGACTGGGTCCAGCTGACTGGGTCCAGAGTTAGTGTAACCAACTCTGTTACGCTAATCCCCTGGTATCCTGTCTGGCTACCAGTGTGGAAACTGCTTTCACTTTCCAGGCAGCCCCAGTGGCTGCCGTCCTCTGCAACCCAATTCTTTCAAAAGCTGAGGGCCAAGTCCCACAGAGCAGGAGCCAGGAAACACTGGCCACCTAAGCTTTCGAGAAGCAAGGAGTCAAAGAATCTAACAATGTTGGCTTGTAGTGACTCGCTTGGATCTGAGCCTCCTCAGAGAGATTCCTGTAAATGGCCTGAGTATATATTTGGCTTCTCCCTGCAATAACATTCTAGGACATTGCCTCTGTTCAGAGCTCTCCTGAGCAGGCGGTAATTATGGGCAGGGGAAGTAATCCCTGCACATGCCCCTCTGTGAAAGCTGCCTCTCCCTGGGGGAGTTTATTTAACGCCCACAGAAGAAGATACGCTTTTTGGCATTAATATTAAACCGAGCCTTTAAGGAACTATCACAAAATATGACTTTGGACAAATGAGAGCAGTGGGAGAGAAAAGTCCAAAGTTGTCATGCCTGTAATTCTATCTACTCGCCCCTGGATGTGAAATTGCAGAAAGTTTCAGGTGCTATTTACCTTCCTGATGAATGAAATCTAAATCATAGTGAAATGGAAAACATTAGTTACTTTAGAAATAAATTCTTTTATTAGAAAGAAACTATTGATTGTATCTAGGGTCCCAGATTATGAAAAAAGGGGAAAATTACCCTGCAGATAATTACCCTGCAGATAATTATTATATTCAAAGGTATTTTCTTTCCAAAATAAGAACATAATTAATTTAATTAATTTAAAAAATTGCTTTGAGAGAGGAATAGTCACAGTGGGAAAACTTTCAATTGTATTATATACCAGCAAACGCAATTCTTTTTCTCCCTGTTTGTTTTTCATAATAACTTTTTTAAGTTTGTTATTTGTGAACCATATTTTGTTTTAAAAGGTTCTGCTGATTCTGAATCTGTTTTCTATGACTTTAAAAAATAAATCCATACAAATTTAGATAGTCATTATAACTGGAGAAATCAATACACGTCAGAAACACAGAGGACTGTAACTTTCTTGTAGGCTTAAGCAGCAGAGAAAACAGGTCTAAAGGGGGATGGGAGGGATGCTATTCAAATGAACTCGGATTTATTTATTTTTATTTTTTAAAAAATATTTTTTATTGATTTCAGAGAGGAAGGGAGGAGAGAGAAATAGAAACATCAATGATGAGAGAGAATCTGAGGAATTGAGCCCACAACCTGAGTATGTGCCTTGACCAAGAGTCAAATCATGACCTCCTGATTCAGTTGATGCTCAACCACTGAGCCATCCTGGCTGGGCTAAATAAACTCAGAATTAAATGTGCTACCAGCAAAAGGGAAGAGAATATAAGTAAAATGTATTAAATATTACCTATTATGAGTTTAGCATCAGGGATGGAAGTGGACTGTTTAAATAGTTGACATTATAATAACATGTTAGATTGATTTTGCAAAGTACCCTACATTTAACCTCTTTTCTCATTGCACAGCAGCTGCTATGAGAAAAGAATTTGTGTCCTCTGAACACACACAATGTGCAGGGGGTATATAATTCAGAAGCATGTTACTGAGACATAAGGGAGCTCAGGTCTAAATATTTATCAATCATTTTCAGAGCAATTGTCCACATTCCCTTGAATTCCTTATGGATCTGATGCTGAGTAATAAAACAGCAAGCCCTTGCTCAGGTGATTCAGTTTCCAGGACGATCCTGAGTGTGGCAATGACATGTATTCCATGTTCTTCAACAGCTTTTCATTTTTCAGGTGTCTACCAGCCTGTTAGGCCTTTGTGATGGTGTAGATGTATGACTCAGTATCGGGAAGGCAAACATGCACATATATCTATACCCAGGAGAGACATTGCTAACCAGTCGTAGCAACCTTTCTTCTGAGGCCAGACACAGCTTCAGAATCATTCTCAACACAGACTCTAGGCAGGCACTGCCAATAGTTCAAGCAAGCATGTGCCTTGTTACCTCATTACTCTCCCTAATAGGATGTAGGTGTGCTCCCAAAGTTTCTACTGAAATCCTAATGAACAAGGTGAGTTTGCTATGAGCTTGTTGTTGGTGTGTGGGTTGGGGTAGGGGCAGGGACAGAGAGCAGTTCAGAGGAGCCTTATTTGACAAGGCAGCAATAGCGAAAGGCTCTAAATGACTAGATTAAGTCTTTTGGCTTTGGGAGTAGGTTTTAGATTTAAAAGTAAGTTTAGTGTGAAATGCTAGAGGGCTCCATTCCTCACCGACATTTTAATCACATAATTGAGTGTAGACAGAGAAGGCATGCTTTGAATAATATAAATAAGAATGGTAGCAAAGCTAGCATTGTTTCTTATTTAGAGAACATCTGCTTTGTGGAATGCATGCTTAATAGCATCAATAAAAATGATAGCAAAAATAGTATCACTTCTTGTTTAAAGAACATCTGCTTTGATAACACTTTTATATATGTTATCTCTGCTCTATTCATTAACCCTGCAAAATGGTCTCAGAGAAGATGAGAAATTATGCAAGATGAAGCAGGTAGAAAGCAGGGGAGATAGTATATGTGAACCCCAAAACTGTGTTCTCTCTATCTCATCATGTTGACTTTCACACTTGCAAATAACAATGATAGAAGGAGCAGCTAATATTTTAGACAACCACGACACAAAACGATGTAGCAATTAAAATTATGGTTCTGAACCAATGTTAAAGGGAACAACAATCAATTTAAAAATCATATGGCATTATATTCCTCTATGATGTGAGGAAAATAATATGTAGCTCGACAATCTTTCAGTTGAAGATACTTGAAAATTTTAATTTATTAAGCTCAAAATGTGCCAGTTATCTTAGTTTCATTAGTAGATAGAAAACATCTAGATTTGCCTGGCCAGTGTGGCTCACTTAGTTGAGTGTCATCCCATGTTCCAGGAGGTTGCTGGTTCGATTTCCCGGTCAGGGCACATGCCTGGGTTGCAGGCTCCATCCCCAGTTGAGGGTATGCAGGGGGCAGCCAATAGATGTTTCTCTTTCATTGATTTTTCTATATTTCTCTCTCTGAAATCAATTTAAAAAAAGAAAAAGAAAACACCTAGATTTAAGAAGGTGCTCTTCGAAATGGAGTTGGTGTAGAGATCAGGAGAGAATGAACAGGTTGGATTCCTTTCTCCTCTTCACAGGAGTTGTAATGGAACTTATGGAGGCAATTTCTGTCAAGGCAACTGTTGTTGTTTTTTTCATATTTTTGTTAAGAATTTAGTTAGTGGAAAAGGAAAAAGATGGATTTCTTATTGACCAAAAATCTTGATACTGTTTTATGTTTTAAATAGGTGATTTACTTCTTGAACTGAACATCACATTATAATTTTATTTGAAAATTTCTTTCATTTCTGATTTTCTGTCACTAAAACTAGATGTCACCCAAACACAAGGAGGACAGGGGTGGCTTACATGATATTGTTACAGTGTTATTCAGAATACATCTATGTCTCTTTCTGATCTTTCATGCAAAAATATTTTGTATTCCTTTCTTTTTTCAGGCCTTGTTGGTCATTTTTCTGAACTGAACACTTCTTGGAAAGCTCATGCAAGGTGCTAGCTTTAAGTGATCATTCACGAGGTGATTTTGCATTCAGTATTTGACTTCAAAATGCTGGCTCTGCGTTGGCCAATTCCAGGTAACTGTCAGGTGGCTGGTCTCAAAGAAGCCAGGGTTCATGTTCTTACATGGGGCATTTTGGGGCATCCTGGTCTGTTGTCAAACTATTCATTGGTTTTTGTTTTTTTCTACTCAAGTAGATAAGTCTGGGACAAACAAACTACAGCTGTGTGAGGAGCCATGGCAGAAACCTGGTTAACTGTGACTGCATTAGTTCTATTCCGTGATATTTTAATGTCCCTTACAGAGCAGTGCCCTATTCACCTGCCAACTAGTCCATGTTCAGTCCCCTGTGAATAGAAAGAAGTCAAACTGCATTTTGGAACATTGGCTATTGAAACCTTCACTTTCATGATTTTAAACCCAGAACTCCTTCCCTCCTTATTATTCATAGTTCAGAGTTAATTTGAAAGGGATGATATGGAAATTCAAATATAAGTGCTGCACATATAGCTTATATTACATATATTATACTTAAGGGTATGTAAAAGTCGGCAACATTACCAAATGTACCTCCCTTAACGCTCCCCACCCCCCAGTGAAGGGGAAGATCTTGCAGAGAAAATGCTTTTATTGTATTCAGAGGTATTCACTTTCCAATTCTTTGAAAATGCTTTCAGTAGGTGTCCTAGTTTCAGAACCTACTTGACATACAGTTTTCCACATTACTGAGAAGTTGCACCTGCAGCTTTATAAACTTTATAGGGTTTTCAAATGGGACTTGTGTAGTCTAGGCAAAACCATTTGGCTAATCTTGATGAGCTACACTGGGAAAATAGGGAAGAACAATAAAAACTGTTGCTCTTATGAGCAATAACATAAATATCAATAGGCATCACAATATGTTCATAATAGCTTGTTTTCCTGCAGTTTTTATTAAAAATTTCACCCCTAGTAGGCTGCTAATTTAAATTCAGAGGTGTCATAAGGCCCTGTCTTCTTCCTTTTGAAAACATTACAGTGAAAGAGAATAATATTGAACTATTTTTTAAAAAATATCCTGCAAACCATGTTGCCCTGGGGGCTTACCCCTCTGAAGCACAGGGGTTAGTATGTCAAGGTAAGGGCGATGCCTCTCAGCTTGGTCAGATCACATTTGTGCTGTGTTCAGAGAAGGCAATTGGCCGAAGAGTCAGGTTTTGTCAACAGTGGATTTTTAAAAATTGCGTTAGCATATCAAAGCCAGTCTTGGATGTCACAGGCCGACCACATAGTTTTCATTACTTGTGAAGATCTTCTAACCAGAGCTTCTGATATGTGCAGAGAAGATATGTGATTTTGTACTATAGGAAAAGATGAAAATGTGATGTGGAGGGAAGAAGAGTACCAAATCTACAACTTCTAGCTCAAGACATTCAGCGGAAGGAGATATAGGTGGGAGAGGCAAGAAATGAGCACTGTGTCAGGACAGAGAAATGCAAGGCAGGTTAAAAGATACTCTGAGGAGCTGAGGACCTGGGTCGGGGACTCTCAGAGGAGACTGCCTGGCAGAGAGCTCCACACAGTTACCTGGGGGTGGCCTCAGTGAGCTCAATGTAGTGAGAGAGCCATGGAGGCGTGGTCAGGGAGACAGCCTTGCGTTTAGTTTTCCCAGTCACCGTGGCTTCCAGGTGGAGCTATGGCAGCCAAATTACCATCAGTACACAAAGCAGGAGAGGAAGAACAGGCCAGCAGCTGGCTAACAGCAAAGGGCCTGCCACATGGGGCTGGCCTTGGGGAGGCGGGCTGAGCAGCAGCAGAGGCTGTGGAATGAAGCCCAGGCCAGGTTCATGGAGATAGGGCAGAGTGAGAGAGGTCTGTGTTGCCAGCAAGACTCTCAGGGAGAGAGATAGGACCACAGGAAACACTGGCCTCTCACCTGAGCATCATATGCCAGCAGCATGCCCACTGTGGGTCCAGGGCACCTCAGCACTTGTAGTGTAGAACTGACCAAACCCAGAGACCAATAAAGAACCACGCTGGGATTTGAGACTCTGCCTGTCTCCTTTGTCATGTGGTTATACACACCACACATCTCTCCATGCACTAGACTAGTGCAGAGAGAGGTAGGTGGAACAGGACAAGATCTCAAGCATTGAATATTTAAGCCAATGAAATATTATTTGTTTAATACATCAAGTCCTGGCTTAGGAGAAAGATTGAGACAATCATAGAGATATAAAGAAATGACCTTTATTTTTTTGCACATCTGACTCTGGTTTAACAAACTTGGAAATTATATATATATTAGAGGCCCGGTGCACAGGATTCGTGCACTGGTGGGGGGTGTGGCCTGCAGGGATCAGCCATTGTGGGAGTGCCACTCATCCTGGTCAGCCGAGCGGCCGCAGCAGAAACACCCATTCATCCGGGTCAGCTGAGCGGTGCTCTCACTGTGGGAGCACACTGACCACCAGGGGGCAGCTCCTGTGTTGAGCATCTGCCCCCTGGTGGTCAGTGCGCATTATAGCGACTGATCTACTCATTGTTCTGGTCGTTCCGCTATTTGGTCGCTGGGCTTTTATTATATAGAATAATATATATACATACACTAGAGGCCTGATGCATAAAATTAGTGCAAGGGGCTCAGCCCTCGCTGCCCTGGCTGCCTTGACTGACCCTCCCAGCCCCAGCTGCCTCAGCCAGCCCTTGCACTCCCGGTTTTGTCCAGAAGATCATCCAGAAGGTCGTCTGGACGGTTGTTCTGCTGTTCGGTCTAATTAGCGTATTAGCTCTTTATTAAATAGGGTAATTATATATGTGTATGTATTAAATATATTATACACACACATAAATAGAGCTGACCAAAGGTGTGCTTTGTGTTTATTTTCTATTTTATTTAGATTTGATTTGAGCCTCAGAATAAGATGAGAAGGAAGTGGGGTTCAAGCAAGCAGAGAGGAAGATATTTTAGCAGTAGGGATTCTTAACTGTGCAGTCTGTGAGACTTTGATGGTTCATGAATAAGTCTAGAATCTAGACTCTAGTTTGTTATCAGTAAATAGCTAAAATAGAATCATCTAGCTGAGTTCCAGGCAACCTATAGAATCATAAAAATAATAAAATGCTCTATGAGTCACAAATTTTAGGATAGTTTGTTTAACAGTTGTTCAATTGAATAGAAAGTTAAGGTGGTTGTTTCCACTATTTTCTTGCAACAAGTGCCTGGGCTTCTTGGGTATGATGTGCTATCTGCCTCCATTACCCTCTAAAGGCATTGTCAATGCCCCGATAGTCTGAGGGCTGCCATGGCATAATGGGTACCAGCGCCTAAGGCTGAGGGCTCTGAGAGCACCACCACGGTTGACCTTTTCAGTGCCACTAATTGCCCATGATGCTGCCACTCTTTATCTCAACACCACTGCCAGCTCCACAGCCACTACGGGCGCTGCTACTGTAGACCCCTGGTGGTCTCAAACATGGTACAGAGGTTATGCAGGAACAGCTCCCTCAGCTTTCACTTGGTCTTAAGACTCAGCCATCCACGGAGTCTCGGCAAGGAGTGGAATCGCAGCCAAGTCCTCAGAACCCCCTCTGTCTTCAGACACTTGCCTACTGTTTGTCATCCAAGCTTATTCACTTTGACACTTTCTTAATGTTAGTTCTTTTCCCAGTTGGCTGGTTGGCAATCAATATAAATCGATTTCTGGCCATCTCCCCTTACCAGTCTTCCAGTTATGCCCAGACATGCTTGAGTCTAGAGTGAAAACCATTTAAATTCCAGCTGAGGCCTCTGTTGCAGATAGGTTGATATGTTAAAGAACTATTTTAAAAGAAGAATTCTTTAAAAAATTCCAAGAGTCCAAATGGGGAGGAGTTACTAAAAGGTCCTAAATTCATGTAACGCATCATCTGAAGTTTTTCTCTGTTGGTGGCTGGTTGTTAAACAGCATGTAAAAGTCAGCTGGCATTCTCTCTGATGTTCCTGTTGAGTGGCTATGAAATCATAGGTGACAGACTGCTGGCCACCTTTAAGGAGACACGCACTGGTGTTTGGACAGCAAACACCAGTTGACCTCAGAACTTAGAGGTGGCTCACATAAATGGAGTCATAACATTAGAATGGATTTTTTAAAGCTTACAGTAAATTGGTTACACTAACCCTGTTCTTCAGACCCATTTTTATAAGGAATTACTCCAGCTCATGGAAATAACTCTATTACCTTTTTTTGGTGAGCCTGACTCATACCAATTGCATTTGCATTGGGATCTCAGACCTTTAAAGAAAATCCCATCATCTCCTTTTTTTTTTTGTTCCCAACCTGCTGTCTGTAGCAAATAGGTCTTTTATTGAAGTGCCATGTTGACTGAGATAAATGGTAGATAAGTAAATTGAATTTCATAAGAAAATTGCCAGCAAGGTGCAATATGAAGTTACAGCAATTGTCCCTTCATTTTCTTTGATAGACATATTAATATTTTTATATTAATGAACTCATTACCTATATTTAGAATAGATAGATTATATGCCTTTTAAACTAACGATATGTCAATGGACTTCCTCAACATTTTTATTAAATAAAACTAAATGGATAAAATGAATGAAAGAGGAATGACACATTTTATTTAACACTGGATTTCTTACAAGGCTTAATGCAAAAACAAAAGCAGAATAGTTCTTTTTTTTTTTTTTTGCCTAGCCACTGCCTATCGCACTCAATAAAAATTGTGCACACACAGAATTTGACAGGTTAGTCAATAATAACAGAATGTCTTTAAAATGCCTAAAGGGAATGGATAAACTATGTTACTTATTCATGTTCATAGGAAACTAAGGTAAATGTTTCCTCACATTTTAGATAACGTAATTCTTGTGGTTTCTGTTCTGCTTCTCTGTACTGCAGGTCCTCAAGGGCACTGGGCGTCTTTGGGAAATGGTACCAAGAGAGGCCTGGAATGACACAGTCCATCACTGGGCGCTCTGGGTTCCCATTACCTCTGACTGTATTTTTCACATGAAATGAAATCATTAGGAGCCTGTCATTGCCTTGTTGCCCTGTGAATGGGAGATTTTCCTCCAGTTTCCATGTTGGCTCTCAGGCAGGGCCCAAGCATTGTTTTCCTGAAAAAAGAATTAACTAGTCGGAGTGGTGAGGGACAGGGGGGCAGCACCATTTTGTTGAGTCTGCCCCATGCATATTCATATGTATCCCATACACATCATCTCCTGAAGCAGAGAATAACAAACCACAGGTAGCTTAATCCTTAAAGTAATTTTATTTCTTGGTGCTATTTTGTAATTTACATCATTCGTCCATACCGTGTGTTTTCGGTTACTTTGTTGAATTATTTTTTATCTCATCACTCAACATTGCTGCATTCATTTTCAAAATAGACATAACAATTTGAACATTTTACTTAAAAAAAAAAACTTGGTCATGACAAAAAGCATTCGTTTTCTCCCCAGAGCCAATCTTCCTTTAGTAGTCAAAACAGTGAGTGGCTTCGTCTTTGCGGTTTCATAGAAGAATGCCAAATGTTTCTGATGTGGGCATTATATTCTGTTCTAGATATTACTAAAGTTTTTTTCTGGTACGTTTTACTAACTGTGGAGTTAATTTTCTCCCATCTTTCTTCTCTCTGTTGCTCCCTCTCTCCCTCCCTTCCTTCCTCCTTTGTCCTTATTCCATAATGAACTTGAAATATCTAAACATGATTATGAAAAATACTCAAAAAGTCATTCCCCATAAAAAATTTACTTTAAAATACCCCCAAAATGTGCCATTCACCCCCCCCAAATTAATCTCTTATGATGTAATATTACATAGAACTTAGTTGAGATTTCTACTTGGGTGAAGTTATGTAGATACTACTAACGGGGTAATTACACTAGCTTCTAAGTGTGAATGTAAAATTCTTTTTCCCCAGCAGCCCTATATTACACGTGAAACTCTCCAGCGATCTGAAGGATGCTGTGAATTAGACTTTCGGGTGTTCTTCCAGTCCCTTGGGCTCCACTGTCACATATTTGCAGACTGAACAAAACACAAAACAAATGGTGTTCAATGTTTTGAAACTGCATCTGGATTCATGAATAGTTCTTTCCAAAGTTTCCTTGCAAACATTTCTCCTGACCAAACATGTTGGAGCACTTTCAGAGGGGAGAAGAGGATTCCTGAGCCCTGTCATCATGAATGGATTCAGCCTCGGGCTCCTCCCTGGGAGTTAGGGCCCAGGCGCTGCTTCTGCCTTCAGCTGCATTGTCGGTAGCACCTGGAGCCTCTGGCCTTTAGATGCTTTAGCTCTTCAGTGTTACTATCAGCAAAGAGGGCCATTGAATTTCCATCTCCTGGGCTGCTAAAATCATGATTTGGTAATCAGTTCAGTTAAGAAAAAAATAAAATCAAAAAATGGTACCTCTCAAATATTAGCAAAGAGGGGGCATAAAAATAAAGTCCATCTTCTGTGAAGCTAGTTCTGAGAAAGATTTCCGTGTCCGAGTTTAATTCCGGAGCAAGCTCAAACCTCCCTCTTTGAGATGAGGAGAGCCTCAGCATGCAGCATGAGTGCACACACACACACACACACACACACACACACACACACACCATGGGCCTGGCTCTCTAAAATCCCAAGAAATGGTGCATTAATCGCCCCTCCCAACTGGTGGGAGTGGGAGAGTGGGGTTGAAATTTAAGACACATCCCAAAATGACCATGCATGGGTACACTTTGCCAGGATAATTCAGATTTTAGTTAAAGGAACTAATAGGAAAATACAAGCAGGCCGATACAAAGGGTTTTACCAAACTCAAATTTGAGATTTTATTAATTTCCTGGGTCTGCTGCAACAAAGTACCAGTAACTGGGTGGCTTAAGACAACAGTGATTTACCATCTCACAGTTCTGGAAGTCAAAAGTCTGAGATCAAAGCAGGGTTTGTTTTTTTCTGGGGACTCCGAGGGAGAATCTGTTGCATCCTCTCTCCTAGCTTCTAGTGGTTTCTGGCAACCCTTGGTGTTCCTTGGCTTGTAGATGCATCACTCCAATGGAGATTCCAATGTGAAGGCTTCAACTCTGTAAACTCACTTTTTTAAGAGACTCACTTTTTTAAGGGACATCAGTCATATTTGATTTAGAGCCCACATTACTCCAGTATGACCTCATCTTAATTTGATTATAAATTTGCAAAGACCTTATTTCCAAGTAAGGTTGTATTCACAGGTTCTGGGTAGATGTGATTTGGGGGAGGACACTATTCAACCCAACACAGAGACTGCTCTGTGTTGGAAAACACGAGAGCCACTGTTGAGGTCCCCATCAGCAGGACATACTGTTGCTTAGGGATCCATGCTAATGGTAGAGTGTGCTACACCTGCTGCGGCTAAGTTAATCTATGTCTTATTTTAAAAATATACACTATACATAATCTTAAATGATTGCTTTCTCTTCGATTAATATTGTTACCTCCCCTTCCCCAAGGATTGGCTTGTCCTCTTTCTGAAAACAATTATTATGGAATCAAGCATTTTCTCCTTTAGAAGTTTAATTGAGGAAGAAATCCCAGATATTTTTACCTACCAACCTTTTTTTGCAACTAACTCTGGTAATGTGTACATTTCCCAGTAGTTTGAACCTGATAGAATATATATTTTCTCTTTTCTTAGAAATTATAATTGATCATTGAACTTGGCTTCAAGCCTGGACTTTGAACAAAAGCAGAAATTGGATGAGAACACCCCTCTTCCTCTATTGAATATACCACTATAACTATTTCTTTTGCCTCTTGTTTCTAATGAGTCATTATTTTGCTAATAACAGTACTGTCCTACTTACTTCCAGTGAGAAAAATTCTTGTCATTGTACTAAGATGTATCCAAAAATGAACTCCTGCTGTCTGTCTTTAATAGATTCAATAAAACTAATTTAATGGACGGGTAGTTCTTGGTCAGCATTCCCAAAGGGCTTTTCTCAGAACACTAATATCTTATGAGATGGTATTTGATGCTATATGACAAAAAGGTGTTCTTGGTCAAACTAGTTTTGGAAATACTGGATTTTAAACACATTCTAGAGATTCATAATGCACGTTAGCAAACCAGAGTCCCACAAAGTGGTCACAATAAAGAAATCTAGAAATCTAAATTGTTCTACCCAGTGTTTCCTTTAAAAAGAACACTTCCAAATCCTTTTCTAACATGTAAACAATTTGAAAAACACTGTTGTATCTTTTAGATGGAGAAAGAAACAGATATTTATGGGATAGCAGCTACTGGTAGATGAGCTCACCTGAAGAATTAGATGATTGATAGCTGCTCTTTCATTTCGTTGTTTGCGTCACTATTTCATCCGAGTACAGCTGCTCAAGAGGCATCAGGATGTCATGACAGAAAGACAGAAAAATGTTTCTTACTATAGGAACAGAGTTCATTCCTTTATTAAAAACAAACAAACCACTAGACTTTATTTTTAGAGCAGTTTTAGGTTCACAGAAAAGTAGAGTGGAAGGCACAGAAATTTCCCATATACTCCCTGCCCCCACATTAACTCAGCCTCCTGCACCATCAAAATCTGCACCAGACTAACACGTTTGTTACCATCCATGAACTGACATTGATACAGCATTATTATTCAGAGTCCCTAGTTTACTTTAAGGTTCTCTCTGGATTTGGACAAATATAAAATGACATGTTTCTACCATTATAGTATCATAAAGAATATTTTCACTGTCCCCCGCCCCCCCAAATCCTCGGTGCTCAGCTTTTTCATACCTCCCTCCCCACAATTGTTGATTCTTTTGTCTCCATAGTTTTTGTCTTTTCCGGAGTGTCATGTAGTTGGAATCATATAGTATGTATCCTTTTCAGATTGGCTTCTTTCACTTAGTAGTCTGCATTTAAGGCTCCTCCCTGAGATCTCATAGGAGATTTGAGAAACATTTTTAAGCTTCTTCAGTCTCAGTTTACTAGCTGCAAATGAGGCTAATTCTACTTATGTTGCTGAAATGCTGTAGGGATCCAATGAAATCATGTATTCAAAGAGCTTGGCAAAATGTCTAGAACATTTTACACACTTAAAACATGAGGGTTACTGACTGCTCCTTGCTAAGATAAAGGGAGCTCACTACAGGTGGGCAGGTTGGAGTCCAAGGGGAGAAGGGCAGGGTCAGTGCATGGCTTTGGCCCACTGAGATAGCTCGATTCATACTAGTTTACATGTCTACTTCATTCACTCATTCAAGAAGCACACACTGCTCTAGGTGCTTAAGACACATCAATGAACAAAGCAGACAAAGATCCCTGACCAAAGAGTTTCTATGTTAGCCGAGAAAGACACACAATAAAGAATTGGCTAAATAAAGAAAGAAAACATCTCATATGTTAGAAGTAATAAGTACTACAAATAACAGAAAAGTGGAGTAGTGCAATGAGACCAAGTGTGCAGGGGGAAGGACAGCTTGTATTTCAATAATGTGGTCAGGATAATGTCTACACATGTCCCTGGAGGAGGCGAGGGAAGTTAAGGGAAGAGCTTGAAGGAAGAGCACTGGAAGGCAGAAGACAGATTTGGGAAGAATCCAAGGCAAGAGGATGCCTCATCCTATGGTGGCCATCGGAAGGACTTGAGCTTTATGCTGAAGGAAATGGAGAGGAAACACTGATGGTTCTGACACAGTTCAACCCATAAGACTCTTCATATTAAGGAGGGACTTGATCTCATTCACATTTTAAGACATATTCTCTAGCTGCTCTGTTGAGAATTGAAGGTAAAAGGGCAAGGGTGGAAGGAGGAAAATATTTACAAAGTTATTACATTAATTCAAGCATGACATGGTGGAGGCTGGTGCTAGAGCAACAGCATAGGAGAAAGTAGAGAGTGTTGGGATTCTGTATTTATTAAGACAGCACCAATAGGATTTTCTGAAAGATTTCTGAAATATGGGATGTGGTGGTGAGAGACAACGTGGACTCAGGAATTACTCTGGGTTTTTTAACCTGAGCTAAAGGATGGAGTTGAACTAAAGGATTAGCTAAGATTGAAGTTGAGCTAAGGATGGAGTTGAACTCAAAAATGAAGTTGCCACTAACCATGATGAGATTTCATGTTAATGATGATGGTCATTAACATAATCTTAGCATACTTACTCGATTTTAGACTTGGCCATGGTCCAAAAAAGAAGTAGTTTTAAAGTATAGCAGAGTCAATGCAGAATTTAGCAGCTGGAGGGGAAAAATCTTGATGTCACTATTCTTATTTTGAGCAGTGCTGCCATTTGTTACCCAGCTGCCTGGGGTTCAGTAGTGACTACCACAACATTCTTTCAGGGAAAATTCTTGGGCATGGAGTTATTAGTTAGAGAAAAACTGAACTTCTAGTGAGTTTAAATTGAATACTTAGCACTAAAACTGCAGGAGCTCACTGCATGTTGTAGCTAATAGAAAAACAACAGTATGAGAAATGGTAATAGCAGTTCTTGAGTTTATAATGCCATATTATGACTTTAAGAGGTAAAGGTATATTTATTTCTGTCTGGATAAAAAGGCAGTAGTTTAGAAGTGGGCATAATTATAAAAGTGTTTTAGCTAAGGACAAAGCAATTTAATTTCCAAACACTATTAAAGTTATTTCCTGAGTTGTTATTCCTTAAGCCACCAAGAAGATGATAATGCATTTTACCAGCAGTGCAAAATCTGGTACATTATGGTCTTTAGCTTTTGTTTCTGTTTAAGATGTACTTATAATTATTTTTCTCTCTTAGACCATATAAATTCCTTTCAACAAAGTGTTTACACAAGGAGTTTTCATGAATTTTCTGCATAGCTTGCCCAGTTCCTCACCAGTTTTTTTTTCTTTTTCTTAAGATGATATATACAAAAATATTTTGGTGGGCAACAAAGATATATTCTTGTGTAAAATATCAATAATCATTCAGTAAGTTATGATTTATTTATTCATTCAATCCATACACACATTGATCACTTAACATAAAATAGACATTGTGCCTGGCTCTGAGGATATCCCCGAATAGGTATACAAAATAAAATTTTAATAAAAAACAGTTTGAAAAATCCAATAATACAAGAATGGTACAATGGTAACACAGAATGAGGCATGACCAATTGCCTCTGGAGGGATGGGAAAAGTGATAACTGAAAAATAAGGACTTTCCATACATTTAGTAGGGGAGAGGGCATATGAAACAAGCTCCTGCAAAGATAAGATAGCATGAGATACAGGGTTTATTTGAAGAATTGAACATGTAGTATATAATTAAAGGAGCTTATGAAAAGTTCCTGAAAATATGAAGTCTTATGGGTTGAAACATGTCCCCTAAAAATGCATATGTTGAACTCCTAACTCCAGCACCTCAGAATGTGACCTTGATTGGAAATAGGGTCATTGCAGATGTGAACGGTTAAGATGAAGTCATTAGAGTGAACCCTAATACCATATGATTGGTGTTCTTATAATAAGGGGGATTTAGGACATAAAGACAGACACACACACAGGGAGAATGCCATGGGCCATGGGCTGCTATAAGAGAATACCATAGACTGATGCTTGTAAACATCAGGGATTTATTTCTCACAGTTCTAGAGGCTGGAAAGTCCAAGACAAAGGAGCCAGCCGATTTGATATCTAGTGAGGGCCAGCTGCCTGGTCCATAGGTAGCCAGCTTCTTGCTGTCTTCTCACACGGTGGAAGGGGAAGCTTCCTGTGGTCTCTTTTATAAGGGCGCTAATCCCATTCACGAGGGCTCCACCCACTAAGGGTAGGCAAAAACATCAAAGCAAAGAAAGCATCTTCTAGGAGAGAAACAGCAAGGCATGTTTTGAAAAGTGAGTAGAAGATGGCCTGGCTAAGGTGGAAAAGCGTGGGAATAGAGCTATAAGCAGAGGAAACAGCAGGTGCAAAAGCGGAGACAGCATGGCATGTCTAGGAAACAGTGAGCTGGGTATATGTGTGGTGTGGAGACATGGCATGTGAGGCGATAAGAAGGGAAATTGGAGAGATAACAAGGGGCCAGGTCATGAAGGGTTGATGCCATACTAAGGAATTAGGATGTTTGCCAGAAAGCACTGCCAAGGTGTTAAAGAACTTAAAGCTAGGAAATCACATGATTAGATTTTTGTGATTTAGAACAGCCACGTTTTTAGCAATTGTGAAGCTGGTGCAGACAGGAGCAGGGAGGCAGGCAGGTCAGGAGTCTGAGGAGTAATCCAGCAAGGGCTTGAATACGGGCAGAGCTTCAAAGTCTTCAGATGAACAAGCACTTCCAGGGGCTTCTCTCCGGTCTGTGTGGATACCAGCACTTGACACCTGCAGTTTAACTCAAACCTTGAAGTATTTGATTGTTACATTCAAATATGAAGAACATTGTTTTAGGTAAGATCTAAAGATCCTGCTTCCATATCTGGAGTTCATGATCCCCAAATTAAGGATATAGGTATGCTTATCATCTATCTCACAAATTATCTAAGTGACAGGTGTCATCTGTGATAGACTCACTTCCACTGAGACTAACCAGGATAATTACGAACTCACTCCATTGCATATACCTAAGCTACAAATGGAAGTAAACAAGCTCTCTGACTCTCAACTGTTGAATCAAATATTTCCAGTTCTATTGAGTCTTGTGATTATGAAGGATGGGCTTTTTGCATTCTGATTTTGAAAATATAAAATGTTATTCTAAAAATTTTTATTCTGAAATTTGCCAGACACCAATTACAAACTGTATTGACCCTGGCATTGAGCCTAATAAGCCTGACCTCAACGATACAGAAGGGAGAAAAGGATGCATACCGAGGGGCCTCAAAATCCAGATGGATGATTTTATGCCTGTTAACTGACTTTTTGTGGTATTTCAAAAATAGCAGTTACAGCCAGAAGAGGACAAAATTCTACTGGCAATTAACCTATAATCATTTAGGAAAACTATAACAAGTGGAGAAAAACATTATACTAATGGATTGATCCAATCAGTCATCAATGTGTGTGAGTTAATGAGTGCCCTAGTCTTTATTTTACAGTGTAGGTAGTAATAAGTACTTTATAGAAAGCTGACAATAAGACAATGACTAAGTCTTAGAGAACAAGTGTCTAGTCCTCACTTAAGGGCCCAGCATCCCTAAGGGTTGTCCAGTTGACTTCATTTTTGAGACCCCTACCTTATTTCATCACATCATTGGGATTCATGCAGAGCCCGTCCAGAACTCAAAACATTTTAAAGAATTCAGATCTTATATTGTGGCACATGTATACGATGGAATATTACTCAATCATGAGAAAGAAGGAAATCTTGTCATTTACAACAGCATGGATGGACCTTTCAGGTATTGTGTTAAGTCAGAGAAAGACAGTGTATGATATCACATACATTTGGAATCTAAAAAAGCCGAACTCATGAAATTAGAGATTGCCACAGGGGCTAAGGAGTGATAAAAATGAGAAGATATTGGTCAAAGGGTATAGACTTCCAGTCATAAATACAGCCTTGTGGTTCTAGTTAAGAATACTATATTATATACTTGAAAGTTGCTAGCAGAGTAAATCTTAAAACGTTCTCACTACAAAAAAAAGAAAAGAAAAGAAATGGTAATCCAAACCCAAATAAACAGAAGGAATTAAAACCTTATACAATTGAGTCCCCACATGCCCCTCATCCTATTTCATCTCATGCCCCCTCATCTCATTCATCTCTCACTTCTTCAATCTTAGCTAACTACTGCTTCCTCAGGAAAATGTTTTCTACTCATCCATGTCACTGCCCTGTTATAGTCATCATGACAGTGAACTTCTCAGACCTCTACTACAGGGAGCATAAGTGATTCATCCCTGCATGCTCCTGGAAGCCACACTTCCCACCGGCATAGACCCTCTGCTTTGATTGGTTACTTAGAGTTACTCAAAACTAAATGAAACGTTCTTCAAATATTTGGATACTGTGGATAAGTTCTCTTGTTCCTTTCCTCCTTAAGCTTAAGGATCCCAGGGGTTCAGTCATATTTTGTGATATGATTCACAGATCTCTGCCATCTGCCTTTGGGCATATCTTTGTTTGCTAACTGAACACAATACAATAGATAGAATGAAACAAAAATGAGCCATCTACATTACAGTCTTTTTTTCAGCTTAGCTCTAAGCATGTCTTAGTCAATCCTCAGTTGAAACAGTGACTGTCCAAGTGCTCAGCACCAGGTTAAGAGTAAGTACTAATTACTAATTTGTTCAGTTAGTGACTTAACTTTAAAGGTTGACTCTTCCTATTTCCCTGAACTGCTCTTATGCTGAGTCATAGGCATAATCTTCATTTGAGAACAGTGTTATTTCTCAAGTAATTGTTTTCATGCACAGGTCTGACTGTTCTCAGAAATTTATAACAAACCCATGAAGACCCTTGCAAATAGATTTTTTTAATACACATTCAATGTAAGCCAACTAATGAGTTATCTAAATATCAAGAGATGTCATTAAAGTAATCATTTATCATCAAAGTGTCACTTCCTGAGGGCAAACATGTTTGTGAGGACTTTGGGTATAAGAATAAGAAAAAAATAGAGATATCATATAAAAAGAAAATTAATGACTATTTTAGAGACTAACAGCTTTAAAAAAACTTCACCTCCTTCACACTTCCCTAGGTGGCACAAATTTGGATATCCTTCATCTACCCGACAATATTTATTCAGTACAATAGGTAATTGTATGGAATTGATGGATAGAATCAATTTTTTGACATGACAAGGTAAATGTTTAATCAATATTTGCTGAATTGAATTGTAATGACCAGACCAACCACTTACAGCTACATTTATAAATCATCTTTAGAGTGAGTTCATGTAAACCATGGAGATATGGAAAAAATACTTGTTGAAAATATGGGCCTTGAGTGTGTGGCTTTATAAACAAATCTGACTATTATGCATATATATTACTCTTCTTTTCTAAACCTTAATTCTTTTTCTATAAAATGAGGCTAATATACCTTCATTAAATTGTTGTGAGAAGTAAATGACTGAAATAATTTAGCAAAACACTTAGCTAAATGTTTGGCAATAGAAAATCTTCAACTATAGCAAATATTATGTACAATAATAAATCTGCAAATAGCCAATCTGTCTGGCCATTTCTATCTTGCCTAGAGTTCTAAAGAAACTAAAATATTTTCACTGGAAATTTCCTATGCTTACATTAGAAGGTAATAAAAATGGTAATAATACCAGTAGTAAATGATTATATAGTGCTAGACAGGATTCTAAGAATTTTATATTTGTTAATCTGATCAACATAAGAGAAGGAATTTATTATCCTTACCCCACTTGACTGCTTCAATAAATGCATAATCTAGCAAGAAACAAGTAACATTTGATTTAAGATTTAGTTTATCTACTTATGTAGTACATCTTAACATTGTCTATTTAGAAATGTGGTAATTATGTACTTAGTAAGTTTTTAGTAATCTCTTTAGTAATTTATTTAGAAACTATTTCATAAGTTAGCTTGTTCATGCATATTTTTTTCAAACAGTAAACAATTTTAATGTTCTTTACTTCTGTGCTTCAGGCTCTTTATCACTGGCACAAATCCCCTTTACAGTTTAGAGATGTTGAGGATTGAATAAGCAAGTGTGTGAAGCACAACACCCAGACATAATGGCCAGTGTATTTATTTTCTATGTGCAATGTAGATTTCCATAGGCATCGAGAAAAGAAAATCATCTTAAATATATCCCTCTTCTAAATTAGTTATTTCTGAGTGAACCGAATGTTCTTCTTGTATTCTAAAACCTATAATCCTGAAATACAGATGAGTTCATCAAGGTGCTGGTAGTCCCCACCATCATCATTTACCTCAACAGGGTATCCCTCTGGTTAGCTCTGCTTGGGCCCTTCTGTTCTGGCCCTTGTCTCACAAGAGGTTTTCAGGGAAATCACAGAAACACCATGAGCCAGGCAGCCCCCAAACCAATCAAGTAATGCTCTGATGGGGTGACATCACCCTCAGTTTGAATCGTCGATGTGCAGTCTAGTCAGGCCATGCATCTTTTAAAAAGATTTTATTAAAGGTCTTTATAGAGCAACAACCAGACTCCAGAATCAGCTGCCAAGGAGACCCTGTTTTGCTGTGCTAGTGGCAGGGGCATGGCAGGCAGCTTTGGGTTCCCACCCCTCTGTCCCGAGATGGGGGTAGTTGGCAGTATCTCATCTTTGGGTTCCACAAAGCTCACCTGTGGAAGGGGCTTCTTAGGGCCAATCTTACCAGTTGAGTCCTAAGGAAACAAGATCTTCACTTTGAGGCCCAGCACACCCTGTGGGAGCAGCACATGGCGCCCGGCAGTGTCGACGTAGTAGTTAACAGGATCCCCACTGTGGATCATCAAACCATCGACAAACTCCATGGATTTAGCCCTCTGTCCTCAGTTTCCCAGACACCACGCCCTCACAGCCTTTGGCCCCCACTTTCCATGATGTCACTTATATGGAACCTCTCAGATTTTATTTCCAGGGCCAGTTATTGGCATATTTCTTGTTTCATGTTATTTACATTTTATGACAGTGCTGCTTACTAGTTAGATTTTAGGCCTTAAAGGGCGGGGATCTTATCTTATGCCAGCTTATGTTGCTGCTGCCTACTAAAGTCTTCTTAAAGAGAATCTCCATGGTCCAGGGATGGGTTTCCTCTGACTTAGGGATAAAAGCAGTGAGCTGGCTTACATTGGCCTGTAAGAGCCAATGGTTCAATTTTCAAGAATTTTACAAACCAGTGGCTATTAGGTTGGTAGCTTGAAATAAGCCTTCGTGGGATTACTTGCACCACAAAATTGACAAACACTACAAGTCTGCCTCTTATCCCAAGAGCCAGTTGCTGACCATTTATCCGTACACTACTGGTTTGGAGACTCAGAGTAGAATAGATTAAGCTCAAATCAGTTCTAAATTATGTAAACACATTTGGAACAAATACCTGCTTATAAAATTAAAGCAAATGGAAACCTTTTATTTCAATAAGAACTTATTTCAAATATTTCTACTTATTTTCCTATTTTAAAAGAATGTATCTTTAATAAAATAATTCTTTTAAAGCAACTAGGGTATGCGCCTTTCTGACAACCTAGAATCTATACTCAGCAGAATTGTATTGAAAAAGCAGACAAATAGAGGCTTTTCAGATGTACAAAATCTGAAAGAAATTAACACCAGGAAAATGACACGACAAAAAAGAATTCCTGATCAGTAACCCTGCAATACCAGAAATATTAAAAGAAATCTTTCCACCCTGGTCGGTGTGGCTGAGTTGGTTGGGCATTGTCCGTGCACTGAAGGGTTGCTGGTTCAATTCCTAGTCAGGGCATATGCCCTGGTTCAGGGCTCAATCCCCAGTAGGTGGTGTGCAGGAGGCAGCTGATGGTTGTTTCTTTCTCACAGTGATGTTTTTCTCTCTCTCCTTTACTCTCTTTCTAAAAATAAATAAAGAAAAAAACTTTTAAATCTCAATAAACTTTAACAAAAGAAAGGAAACTTTCAGATAGAGGAAAAGTAATACCAGATGAAATTGTGGATCTTCACAAAAGAATGACTAGCACAGGGAAAGTCAACTATATTGAGTATCACTTTTTTTCTCTCATAATTTCAAACTATTTCAAAGGTAATTGTTTAAACAAAAGTAATCATGCATTTGTGGAGCTTCTAATATCCATAACAGTAAAATCTATGACAAAAATAGCAAAAAAGCCAAAAGGGAAGGAATGGAAGTATACTCTTGTAAGAGTCTTATACTATGAAGTGGTATGATATTACTTCAAGAAAGACGTCAATAAGATGTATACCACCAGTTGGTAAACTACAGCTCACAGATCAATCTGGCTCACAGCCTGTTTTGCATGGTCTGTAAGCTAGAAAGGATTTTATATTTAAAAATTAAAGAAAAATAAATATGTAACAAAGATCATATGTGGCCACAAGTCTAAAACATTTATTAGGTGGCCCTTCACAGAAAAAGATTGCAAACTTCTGATGTATGTTAGAAATTCTAGTGTAACCACAAAGTTGACAATGTGAACAATTATAACTAATAAACCAACAAAGGAGATACAGTACAATCAGAAAAAATACTCAATATAGAAGTCCTTAAAAAAATAAGAGAAAGGGAAAAAACAATGAAAGTAAATGGTCTAAACACCATAAAGGACAGAGATGATCAAGTAAGTAAAAACATATGAGATCCAAATGTATGCTCTCTATAAAAGAAGTGAACTTTAAATATAAAAGTACAGAAAGTCAAGATTGCTCTCAACAAGGAGTGGGCCAGGGAAAAAATACAAAAGGTTAAAAAAATGAAATAATATACACAATGCTAACATTGTTAAAGGAATACTGGAGTAACCATATTAAAATCAGGCAAGGTAGATTTCCAACTAAATTTCCAGGAAAAAACGAGGAACCCTGCATACTGATAAAAAGATCACCTCCTTAGGAGGATATGATAATGCTACATATTTATATAACTAACAACATAGCTTCAAAAGCAAAAGCTAACAGAACTTTCAGGAGTAATAGAAAAAATCCTCAAAGACAGCCTGTGATTTTAGCATCCTTCTCTCAATAATTGATTGAACAAGTAAATGGCAAATCATTAATAACATAGAAGATTTCAACAAAACATTTTACCAATTGAACCTAATTGTATTTATAGAACACTCCATCCAATGACAGCAAAACATGTTGCTGTTTCTTTCAAATGCACATGGACATTTTCCAACAACAAGAATGAATCAAAAAATCATTATGTATTAGACACTTTTCTAAGCTGACTTTTAAAAGTGAAGATGTTACTTCCATCATCCCCATTAATAGACAAATAAATGTTTTCAAAGTCACCAACTCTAAGGCAAAGACTTCAAAAATGAAGCCCGGCCTCAGCATCTCCAGTAAAATGAAGTCTGCACAGTCCTTTGATCTTGAGATTCAAGCATCATACTCCCCTGTTGGGTCAGTTTCATCTTCATAAGGGCCTCTTTCCCCTAATTTCTCTAGAAAGCTGTGTTTCATGCTTATTTACCTTTTAACGTTGCCTCTTTTCATAAAAGTAAGCCCCTTTTCACTATTGAAGCTGAAAAACATGAAGCCAGCTTTTGGTTGTAGAAGTTAAGAAGCAGTTCTTAAATTGTAATGGAAGCATTCATTCCATGCCCATAGTGTGGTTGCTCTCCCAATCGGATGCACTGGAGGTCCCTGCAGGCCCTGAAGGGGCACCTGGGACAGGACCACATCCTTATAGGTTCTAAGAAGTGGATTTTAGGTCTACCTTGTCAAGCCTTATCAAAAAATGCAGATTCCATATGAATACAGTTTCAAGGAAATGGAAGGCTATTCCTAAGTTGAGAATTTGTTGTTTCCCTAAGCTCTCATAGCTGAATAATAAATGCAGACGAAACCAAAGTCCTGGTTTGTCACAGGAAAAAAAATTAAAAGGAAAAACCTGTTTGAATCATATTTAAAATGAAACCTAAGTGAACTATCTCTTAGGATCCTTCCAGTAACAGCCCAAGTGATACAACCCCTGAGATGTGTCAGGCAGAGTTGGCTAGGATCATACGGATAGTTTTCCATTTGCTGCAAGAGCAGTTTTATGGCTGTGTTGTTTTATCCCTGCTGTTTCACATTAACTAGAAAGCTGGCCTTTACACATTGAGCAAGATGAGGCTACCTAATATCTCCTATGTTAATAGCAATTCATTCTTTGGTGAGCCAAGGTTAACAAAAGAAATGCTTTATGCAAATAGAACATGTGAAAACCCTGGACAAGTTCATTTTCATTTTAAGGGCTCATTGGAAACATTTTCTTTTTTTTTTTTTTTTTTTTTTTGAAAGAAATTTTTTTTATTGTTTTATTGCTTAAAGTATTACAAAAAGTATTACGACAAATACATTTTCTGTGAGTGTTTGTAGACACCTTTGTCAGGTGGAAACCTTCGTAAATAATAACTTTTGTCCTTCTATTTCTACTTTCTCTCATTCAGTTTTTCTGATAATGATTTGAAGAAGGACCCTCAGCTCCACTCTTAGGTCAGTTGACAGGGGAAAGGAATAAACAGCAATTAGAATATTTCTCTTTCTGTTCAGATGCTAGGAAGCTCAAAGATATAGTTAATGTTCAATTTCAGCACATTTCTTTCATTTGGATTTCTAACAATTAACTTCATCACCCATGCTATTATATGGTTCCTGATCTATCATTTTTTAAAAATATATATATTTTAAAATATTTTTAAATTGATTTCAGAGAGGAAGGGAGAGGAAGAGAGGGATAGAAACATCAATGATAAGAGAGAATCTTTGATCGGCTGCCTCCTGCACACCCTCTACTGGGGATCAAGCCTGCAACCTGGGCAGGT
>NW_005363502.1:3368375-3373322 GCF_000412655.1 Myotis brandtii | reverse complement strand
GGCTCAACAGGGCGGGCGGGTTATGGTGTTATGGTGTCCTCAGTCCCGTTCCCAGAGGCTCTGCTTCTCAGAACCCCAGGAACCGCTGCAAACCTCAGATGCCTCCCAAGCCACCAGCCCGCTTTGCGCGCGCACCTCCGCACCTGAGTTTTTTCCACACTGCGCCTCCTCTGAGCCTCGGTGTGCTGTTATTTTTCCTTCTAGTTGAAGAGTCTCTCCTCAGCCAGCCTTCCTGTGGTTCTGGGTGATGTCCGTTCCGTCTTTTAGTTGTATTTTTGAAGTGGTTGTTTGCGGCAGCAGTCTGTGGTGTTTACCTATGCCGCCATCTTGGTCTCTCCCCCCTGGAAACATTTTCTAATCTATGTTCTTATAATAATACTAGAGGCCTGATGCACGAAATGTGTGCAAGAGTAGGCCTTCCTTCCCCTGGCTGCTGGCACTGGCTTCCCTCTGGCACCCAGGACCCGGGCTTCCCTCAGGCATCTGGGACCTGGGCTTCCCTCACAGCCCCAGCTTTGTCCAGAAGGTCGACCGGTCGACCGGAAGGACGTCCAGTCTAATTAGCATATTACGCTTTTATTATCCTAGATTTTTAAAGAATGAAGTCAATCTTTGCTGAAAAGGACATTAAATATTTAATTTTTCTTACTATATGCTTAAATTACTTATAAATATTGCATTTTATAACTTCAAATCATACTTTCTTGGCTGTTTAGTGTAAGTATAATTATTTTGCTTACAAGCATGTTAGCTTCCTGGAGTCATTAAAAATACACACAATCAATTGTTGAGAATTTGGAGAAAAGGAACCCTTGTGCACTGTTAGTGGGAATGCAGATTGGTGCAGTCACTATGGAAAACAGTATGGAGGGTCCTCAAAAAATTAAAAATTATACTGTCTTATGACCCAGCAATTTGACTTCTGGGTATATATCTGAAGAAACCCAAAACACTAACTAGAAAGAATACATGCACCCCTATGTTCATTGCAGCATTATTTACAGTAGCCAAGACATGGAGGCAACCCAAGTGCCCATCAATAGATGAGTGGATAAAAAAGTAGTGGTGCATATACAATGGAACATTACTCGGCCATAAAAATGAATGAAATCTTACCATTTGTAACAACATGGATGGACCTAGAGGTTATTAGGCTAAGCAAAATAAGTCAGACAGAGAAAGACAGATACCATGTAATTTCACATATGTATGTGGAATCTAAATAACAAAATAAATGAACAAACAAAACAGAAACAGACTCATAGATATAGAGAACAGACTGACGGTTGCCAGAATGGAGGCAGGCGAAAAAGGTGAAGTACAAATTGCTAGTTATAGGATAGTCATGAGGCTGTAAAGTGCAGCGTAGAGACTACAGTCAATATATTGTAATAACTATATATGGGGCCAGGTAGGTACTTGAAATATCGGGGGATCACTTTGTAAAGTATCTGATTATCTAGCCACTATGCTGTGCATCTGAAACTAATACAAAATAATATTGAATATAAACTGTAGCTAAAAAATAAAATAAAATAAATTATATTAACTATTAGTGTACAGGAGGTGTGCAGAGATAATAAATTACTGTACAAAATATAAAGCATTTAATAACTGTAAAATTAAGTTATTATAAATAATGAATATCATCTTTGGATAAAGTAAAAATAAATCATTCAAAAACTACTTTTTAAAAATCTACCCTGGGAATTCTGAGAGTGAGATGCCAAAGCTATAATTAAAAATATTAATGTCTGTATACAAACTTATGGAAATTGCAAAATCAATGTATCATTTGATATACTTTTGGGCATTTTTGGCCTTTGTTTTCTTTAATATTTCCAGTGTTAATCATTTGAAAAGGACTCTTTCTTCTGTAAATATAAATGAAAATGAAAAGTCATCACTTTATTTTGTAGTTCCAGAAATTCATTCACTGTCAGCAAAGTTATTGACTTCATATATAGTATCCTGTACTCATTCATTCTGCTTGATTCACTCTCATGAGAAAGTGACATGTTGTTTATAGCAGATACTTAATAAAATTCCTGGGGCATTGGATCACACACATTTTTAAAAAAGTAACTTGAGTGCATGATTATGAGTGAACTTTCTTCTTTCATAAAGCCATAAAATATGGATGATATAAGTGAATTTTTATTTTTGTACAAATTGTGTAATTCAAGCTTTATAGTTTTGTGAAAAAATTTGTTAATTAACTTAAGTTTAGAAGTTTATAAAACCAATTTGTCTTGCCAGGGAGGAACTATTACAGTATGTAATTCTGTTTCCTAGTCTTGCTAGCAAATAATTGTGTATTTAGTTGCATGCTGGGTTGAAGTAAATATTCTTTACAGTTTGGAATAAATGAATTGGCATTTGAGGCTCCTAAGAAATAGAACTTTATCAGAAAGTTTCTCTTCAAAAGTCTTTTGCTGGCTAAAAAATAAGTATATTAGCATTCTTGGATAGGTTCAGAGACCCTTAGAAATGCATACACATGCAAGCACACAGTATTGTGGGCAAGACAGAAGGGTCCTCAGGACCACACACACAGACACACACTAGTGCACTCAGTAAATATGTACTTCTGTATTAATGCTGGCAAAAACAAGTAATCCTGACTTGTTAGTAGAGGAACAGTCACACAGTCCAACCTCTGCTGTCTTGCCACCCTCCTTTCCCTTTCACTGCTCCCTCTCAATCCTTGAAAGTTTGGCCTGAAAGGACAGTGACATCGTTGGTGAGCACCATGATGGCCTATACATGACATGGCCCATTGGCTACTTCTGTTTAGATTAAAAAGTGGTTCTCAAATGAGGTACCATATTGGAATCACCTGGTGGGCTTTTAAACCTTCCAAAGCCCAGGTTGACCTTACACTAATTAAACCAGGATTTCTAGGGATAGCACCCAGACATCAATATTAAAAAATAATAATAAAACAAGGGAACACACATGAAATCAAGCTTGAGAACCAGTAATTTGCCTGATTGTTTCAAATTAGCCATGTGGCTTCTGCAAGTGGCACTGTGCTAAATCCCCAAACATAAGCTTCGGTATCTTATTCTTAATTATCATGAAAATGGCAGTAGATCCTTCATCATGACTCAGTGCTTTTATAAAAACCTCTTCTTAAACCTTAAAATTTGTGATTCTTCTAACACTGAGCATGTTGGCCATACTTTTTTAAAAATAAATTTTCTACTTCTATGGGAGTAGCTAACTCAGCTTGGTCTCCTGAATCAGGCAAAAGTCATGTGACTTAGAACACGTACCAGATTAGGAGAAAATAGACATGAGTTCCCAGTCTGAGTCTGCCATAAGCTTCCTGGAAAACCTGGGCAAGTCACTTAAGCTCCCTGGTCCTTGTTCAAACAGAGGGTTGTGTTAAAACAGTGTTTCCCAAACTTCAGTTGCCTGAGTATTTACCACCTTCATGATTTTTGCCAGAGCTACATTCCACCTGTAGTGTCATTTACTTAAAAACTTTCTTTACATTGATTCACTCAGTTTAGGTCCTAAGACCATCGGAAAACACATATACAGTGGTTCTCAACCTTCCTAATGCCGCGACCCTCTAATACAGTTCCTCATATTGTGGTGACCCCCCAACCATAAAATTATTTTCGTTGCTACTTCATAACTGTAATTTTGCTACTGTTGTGAATCGTAATGTAAATATCTGATATGCAGGATGTATTTTCATTGTTACAACTTGAACATAATTAAAGCATAGTGATTAATCACAAAAACAATATGTAATTATATATGTGTTTTCCGATGGTCTTAGGCGACCCCTGTGAAAGGGTTGTTAGACCCCCAAAAGGATCGTGACCCACAGGTTGGCAACCCACAAGTTGAGAACTGCTGGTTTAGGACTACTTAGAGTAAATTTTTATTGCTTTTATAAATGCATAACCAGTATAACATCTCATAAACAGATGGTAACAACAAAATAAAAATTTTAAAAGGTGACGCCAATCAATTCTAACTAGATTATCTTGTCTGACAAAGGCTCTGAGCATAATACCTGATTTCTCTTTATGAAAAAAATACAATTTACAAATTTTGGAGAGCTGTTAAGGACAGGCTAGCTCAAATAAAATTGCTCTTCTATCTTATTAGAAGGATTAAAAGAGAATTGCAAAGGGAATCATTTTTTCACTATGTGATTCAAGTAAGTTTAAAATAGTACTTCATGTTTCATGCTTTGGGAAACACTGCACTGGATAATTATTAAGACTTCTCCAACACGAATGCTCTTCCATCACTCTGTGGTTCAGGCTCAAGCAAAAGAAATAAAGACAAATAAAATATTCTCAGAGGCCAGGAAGGGTCTTCCCCACCACCACTACCACCGCCACCTGCTACTTCTGATTCAAGCAAAAGCAACACATTTACTAATCTGAAAAGAGAAAGATTCTATAGCTATGCAGAAAATACGTTAAGTTTCATAGTGCAGAAAAAAGATTCAGAGAAGCTGAGTGCCATAGTGAGAGGTAGTAAATGGCATATGGCATTAGACCATCTATATGATGGTCTTCAGCCAATACATTGCCCATTAGGCTGGTTGAACTAAAACACATTTTGTGGCCTTCGAAAGTCTCTCTTTAGAGAAGTTATTTTCTTTACTTCACACTCAATTGATCTCTCAAAGATAAGACATTGAAATCATTTACACAACTAAATGGGAAGAAGTTGTCATCTAGCAATACTCTCTAAAGATCATAAATGTAATTCACTGGCTATTAAACCCGCCATATTTCTTCTCCCGCAGCGCTTAGCCCTGTGTCACCTCATTGGAGAGATCAAATGTTCTCAGGCTGTGTTGTGCTGTCCCAGTTAAACCCTCATTCATGTTTTCCTTTTTTTAAAAAATTTATTTATTTTAAATCTTTATTGTTGAAAATATTACATATGTCTATTTTTTCCCCCCTAGCTCCC
>NW_005363502.1:3352335-3368349 GCF_000412655.1 Myotis brandtii | reverse complement strand
CCCTGGCCCCAGGCCTTCACCACACTATTGTCTGTGTCAATGGATTATGCATATATGCATATAAATTCTTTGGTTAATTTCTTCCTACCCACCCACCCACACCCACCTTCGCTCTGAGCTTTGACTGTCTGCCCCATGCTTCTATGTCTCTGGATCTATTTTGTTCATCAGTTTATTTTGTTTATTAGATTCCACATATGAGTGAGATCATGCGATACTTGCATTCATGTTTTTCTATAGCACTCTCTGGAAACTGCAGTTCATTTGGTATATCTACAAGGAGCAGCAAGCTGCATTTCTTTATCAGGCACCATCTTAAAGAAATCTCATTCTTTGCCTTATTGAAACTACAAAATGTACATTTAATTTCAAACTGAATTTTTTATCTATAAATACAGCTGAGGGGATATCTGTCAGGGAAAGCAATTCCACCTCTATTAAATTATGATACACATTGCAACTGTTCAGTTCTCTCATCTGAGGCTCTAATCTGGATATTGTTCAGGAAGAAAAAAAATAAAATGATTTACTTTGAAAATCTTGTAACCACATCTGCTACTTTCCATATATAGTATCTAAGTTGCTTAGAATTTCCTGTATATCAAAGTGCTCCAGACGGCATAGGTTTTAAGATTTCCTGTTTTAACGTAAAGTCCATTTGTACTACTAGAGTGTCCTTCTTATAGTTTAACATAACAAACTCTCAATAGTTTGTTTTCTAAAATGCTAAGTATGATCTAAATTTCAAATAAAAAAAGACACTGAATAAAAGAGGGTATATAATGAATTGATGAAAAAGAGCTGAGAAAATTAATAAACAGAAGGAAACTAGAGGAGAAAATATGTTACCCATTGGAAAAAAATATTAGAGAAACATATTTTATTTTTATACTTATATATGTCCATTTAAAAAAGGGGCTAGTGGCTTTTGCTTGAATCACCATTTTAATTAAATGAAAGTACAGGCAAAATCTTGTCACCATTCCACATGGCTGATAGATTGAGTAGTGATGGTGAAAAGGTCTAGTCAGAGAGACCAAGCTATCTCTGTATATGGCCAGTGTTGCTTTTTTCAACTAAACTCATCCAGCTGTTGTGACAATCATATGATATGATGTGCATGAAGCATTTTGAAACTCTAAATTATGGCTCAAATATATGGTATAATTTTTTTTATTTTATTCTTCTTCACAAAATGATGGGTTTGGTCCCATCAACTAGGCATGGATAGTGCTCCTTTGGTCATTGAGAGGTAGGCATGTTGGGCCTACAGACATAGACTCAGACCTTAGTTTTTGCTTAGACTATAGACCAGCTTTTATTTTTTTTATTTTTTATTTTTTTTAATATATTTTATTGATTTTTTACAGAGAGGAAGGGAGAGGGATAGAGAGTTAGAAATATCAATGAGAGAGAAACATCAGCTGCCTCCTGCACACTCCCCATTGGGGATGTGCCCGAAACCAAGTTAAATGCCCTTGTCCGGAATCGAACCTGGGACCCTTGAGTCTGCAGGCCGATGCTCTATCCACTGAGCCAAACCGGTTTCGGCGAGACTAGCTTTTAAATGACCTAGATATCTGCCTTAGATTGTCCAGGAAATTGAAGAACTCCAACTCTATCCTTGGCATCCAACAGACTAGACTCGAGGATTACCAGGAGAGTTAGGAGGCCAGATCTTAGGAACCACTGGAATAGGCCACAGAAGGACCTCTAGGACCACAGAGCATATTATAGAGCTGTTATAGCTTATTTTTACTAAATAAAAAAATTTACTAATTTACTTTTAAAAAAAACACTAGTAAGCATCCTTCACATATTATTGGTGTAATTCAAAAGGAATTTTTAATGAGCAATGTATTATCTTTTAGCACATGTAAATAGTCTGCATAATTTCCAATTAGAATTGAATTTATAATATTTATGGATGTTTGCAGAATTAAGCTAATTAGCATAATCACTCAAGTTGCAGATCAAATTAGAAATGGTACTAACAAACTTTTTGAGTCTTGAAAAAGTATTCATTCATTCCTAATTAAATATATATGTATACATATATGACTTTCTATATCAGAAAATGAGATGTTAGACCATTCAGATTAATCTTTCCCCAGAAAATTATTGAAAAATGAGGATAAAATACATTTTAAATTTTTCTTAGAAATATTGAGTATATGACAAAAGAGAGAATTACCAGGTTAAAAAAAAAGAAGAAGAAGAAGAAGAGTGGAAAAAATAGAATGCAGAGAGAGAAAGATTCACAGAAGCTTCATCCCCCAAGAGTATTGCAAAGGGGGCTATGGACTGGTAGAATATTTGTTTTTACAGCTTATGGGAGAACAGGACAAAAAACAAAACAAAGTAAAGAGGGAAAAAGAAGATCGTTCCTATAGTAAGCTAGGATTTTAAAATGTTATTTCTCAGGATTAAGCTGAACCCAAAGTGGAACAGACCACAGGAATCATAGCCAAGACCCAATTATCTCAAGCCCTCAACTTGGTTTATAGTGGACCCACTCTCCAGGCAAAGAACAACTATAAATCTTCTCTGGAGAAAAATGATGTCATTTTAAACCTCAAATTAGTTCTATAAATTATATTTCAAATATTTTCTCCAAGATAACAAGAATAAGGCACAGGAGGAAATTCCATGAGTGAGAACCAGCGAAAAAAAATTGACAACAAAGAACTTGATAGTCTTGAGGAATTGGAATGATCAGATTCAGACTGCAAAGTAATTTTGCTGATTATGAACAAGAAAATAACACACAAGCTTCATGATATCTGCAGAGAAAAGAAAGTGATAAAGAGGGATTCAATAGATTAGGAAAAGAATAAAGTGAACCTGTTAGGAAAAAAATCATGGGGTGAACTTCAACGTTTGCTCAAGATATAGTAATAGAGACCGGAGTTGCCCTTTCATCTGAAACAACACAAAATGCAAAACATATGAAAATTCAATGGGCAGGTTTAAGAGCAGACTAGAGACAGCTGAAAAGAGAGTTAGTGAGTGTAAGTGAACTCTCCAAAGTTCAGTAAGGAAAAATGAAAAAATTTGATACAAAAAAGAGGGTACAACATATATGTGAGAGAATTATATGTTTAATCAAAATCCCAGAAGGAGAGAAGAGGAGCAGAGAGGAGAGAGAGAATAAATGACTAAGAACTCCACAAGAATTTTTTAAAATCAAGCTTTGCATTTTGAGATCATTGTAGATATACATGCAATTATAAGTCATAATATAGAGAGATCCCATGTATGCTTTACCTATTTTACCCAAATGGTAAATCTTGCAAGACTCTAGCACAATATCAGAACCTGAAAATTGACATTGATATAATCAAGTTCCATCATTCAAGGATCTCTCATGTTGTCCTTTTATAACAATATCCACCTTCCTCATCCCCCACTTTTCAGACCCAGAAAACTACTAATTTATGTGCCATTTCTATACCTTTTTCATTTCAAGAATGTTACAGAAGTTGGATAACACAGTATGTGACCTTCTGCTAGTAAACAGCACAGTCCTCCATCCTCATCTACAATGCACCAGTAATGGAGGGGGTCCTTGTCCACATGGGCTCAGGCTATTTCTACCTCTGAATGACTCAAATGCCTACTCTTTTACTTAATCTCTTTTTGGATCTCAGACAATTCGACTTCATTAATTAACTCTTTCCATACAATCAGTGCTCCAAGTTTCCTGAAATTAGATATTTAATGTAAAAAGTAAATCCACAGCTGCCCCCTTAGAGGCAAGAAGGTTACAAGGAAACAGGAAGAGATGTGAGGGAGCCGTGGTTGATTATTCTGAGTGGGTCAGGCGATGTGCTAGGCTTTCCTGTGGTGCAAGCTTCATACTATACTCCACACACCAAGTTTCTGCAAGGAGGCTGCGTCCTAGGGCACGCTGGGTTGATGAGCTAGAGGAAGCAGGGTCCCGTGGCTTCTGTGGGTAGGAGTGGTCAAAAAGTTCCCTGCAGGTACCAGCTGAGTCTGGCCCATTGACAGTCACCCTAAGGCTGTAGGGCGTCTTCGCTTCTTTGTCTCGTGCAAGGTCCTTTTACATTACCAGCCTTTGGAAGGGAGGCCTTCTTCCCAGGAGTCAAATCTAAGAAGTCTTCTTAAGCTTACCTACCTGACGGCTTTTGAGAATCATGTAATTTGTGTGTTTCAGTGGTTCATTCCTTTTCATTGCTGAGCACTATTCAATTGTACAGGAATTTACCTAAATATTTGAAATGGGCATAATTGGGTACAATGCATGAAAGTGACCATAAAGTGCCTAATTAGCTATAGTATAAATACCCTCACCTGATCAGAACCATAGTGGTGAGAGGTTCTGGCTGAGAAGCCTGACAGACATGGATAATCAATGAATTTGGGAAAGGCCCTTGGTTGCCTTATTTATGAATTGGGGGATAGTCATAGGACCTAGTGTTATCATAACTAGCTAATTAATATTAATAATAGAAAGAGAGCAAAGGAGAGGCCAGATATTATAAGCATGGCCATCTGGGCAGCTTCCCCAGAAAGCTGCAAACTTCACACTCCCCAGGGAACCACTGGTCCATTCCCTGCAGGTCACTGGGGGAAAGAACCAAACAAAGGGGGAAATGGATGCATGTGCTGTGAAGTCGGGGTGATGTAGGGAAGGTTCTTACCTGTCAGTCTAACCAGAAAAAAAACAAACATACTTGGCTAGGGGCCCGAGCCACTGCAAGCCCACAAAATCTTGGAAGGTTAAAATCCCCAGACAGAGTTCTCTCTCTCTTGCTTTGCTCATGCTCCCTTGCACTCTCTTACTCCGGGACCCACACTCTTCCATGCGCTAGCCCTCCATGGGGCCTTAGCAGCCTCATGGCCTATGGCCATGCGGATCCCACACGCAATGGACTCCAGCTGGGAACACAAGCTAAGCCAGCCAGATGCTGGACTAGACTGTGCTTTGATATGGAGCGGGAATTCTAGATAGAGGCTTTCCTACCAGACAAGATTGGATTTTTTTTCATGGTGGGATGGAGGGAGATGGAACCTCGGAAACCCAGGGCTTTAATTCCATGCAAATAAATACCACTATCCTCCAGTGAGAGTTTCAGGAGTTTCCTTTCCTTCCAACATCATAAGAATTCCACTTCTATCGGCAATAGGTTGGGAAGCAGAGGGCATCCCACCGATAACACTGCCTTAGAGACTTCAGATGAAGATTAAATAAAATCATTCATTTAAAGCCCTCATCAATGATAGGGCTTCCCAAGCAGTCAGTGGCTGCTGCCATGGTTATTCTTGGGTGCTGACTTTGTGACAGAGAACTTGTTGAAAACATTTCCAGCACTTAGAAACATCTGGTTCCTTATTTGATAGGAAAAGACTGAAAAAGAATATTTGTTCTCAAGCTCAGGTAGGTGGTAACCGGTAGAACTGAATGGAGGCCTTCAGTACAGGGCCCTGTGTGCTTATTGTTAAACCACCCTGCATTCCCCAGGGAAAAAAGTAAGTGCCTATGAGAGGAGGTGATAAAGGACATCCAGGCTTCCCAGGAGGCAGTATTCACTGGTAAACAGGAAAAAGACAGGAGGACTTCCTGGAAGAGGCGGGGCCTTTATAGATAGGAAGCATTAGAAGTACAAAAAACAGAAGGTGGGCTTTCTAGGCAGTGCATTGTGAGTGAGGTAAAACTTCTGCATAAAGCTTGGGACACCTTCAACAAACCCAGCAAGAGTACAATCTGGTCATCACAGTCTCCTCCCATGGAGTGGGAGCCAGGCAGCCAAGCCCGGGAAATTAGCTTGCCAGGGTCTCTTACGTAACTTACACCAAAGTATTTTGCCAGCACCACGCATTCCTTCGGCAGAAAATTGCATTTTATACCACATGACATCACTGAGACTGGATTTTTCTGTGCAAGACTTTTCCTACTGGAAAAAAAAATTTAAGAAAATCTTACAATGAGTTACAGACAAATATGTAAGACTTGAGCTTGTGTTTATTGAAAACTGGGCGTTAATTTGAAAATTAACGCCTTTCCTGGCAAAGGCACTTTTTCTTACCTAAATTGTCCTTGACACCTCATAGCCTCAGCTTTGTACTTTCCCCACCAGCACAAAACTCATGCCTTTGGCTGTCATTCCTGCTGGAAGTGCAAGTGCAATATTATGCCACTTTTTCAACTACACCAACGCAGTATTTGAAGCTTCTTAAATGTCTTTTCAAAAGCTCCTACTTGATATAGCCTTTGTATCTTTTATTATATCTGAGAAAGAAAACTCTGCATACAAGAGGTCAGTTGTTGTTTTTTTCTCCCTCCTGAGCCTTGTTATTAAATAAAGTATTTATCTCTGTGCATGACCTGAGAAAAGGGCCTGCGTACTGTGAGTCATTATCAGAGTTTGAACTCTGAGTCACTGGGACATATTGGCAGGGAAATGGATTATCTAAAGAAAGTGTGAGAGGCTGTATGTGATTTTTAATATTCAAGCACATAGGTATATGAAAGGCAATCAGATGAAGTCTTTGTTCCCACAGCAGACATAGCGGTCTCATTTCCTCTGCCCATCTGACACTCTGACAGCCAGCCCCGGTCTCCCCTCCACATGCCTGTGAGGAATCTCTCCCATATTCTCACGGCTCTCGGAATAACGCTCCTGCTCCTTAAGGCAGAGACAGTGGGCCTAAGTGCGCCTTCATTTGAGGGCTTCTAAATCCATAAGCGGTCCTCTCTCAGGCCAGACCTGTGAACTCTTGCCCCTGTTAGTTTTCAGTAACCCTCTTAATTCCAATATCATTATTGCTGCGGAATTCTCAGGCGCTCACTGGGGTCAGGCATTGCAGACATTAAATGTGATACATTGTTTTGTCCTTGCTCTGATGCCTGCTGGTGCTGTTTTACAGGACAAGAGGACAAGGAGCTGGGAGGTGAAGAGCCTGGCTGGGGTCTGACAAGCTGCCTTCCATTAGCCACTTTGGTAAATGTCCTCTTTAAAGTCAGGTTCATTTCATTTTCATCTGGAAATCACACTGCAGATGGTCTCACTAAGTATTCTATATGCTCATAAATGGGCTGCTTCTTGGAAATTTTAATATAAAATTTCTGTCTTTATAAAATAGAAAAAAAGAAATCTTAGAAATAAATGATGCATCGCCACCCACTCACTATGGGACCCCAGGAGCCATTCAACCTCTCTGGGCATTGGATTTCTAGGAATTTCTAATTAGATGGCCTCTAATTACCTGCTTCCCACTCTAATCATCTGGTTCCAAAGTCATAAAGGCAATGTTCTATGACTTCGACACTTTTAAGATGATCACTGTTATTATTAGACTAGAGGCCCAGTGCACAAAATTTGTGCACTCAGGGGGGCGGGGCGTTCCTCAGCCCAGCCTGTGCCCTCTCACAGTCCAGGAGCCCTCGGGGGATGTCCGACTGCTGCAGAGGCGGGAGAGGCTCCTGCCCCCGCCTGCGCTCACCAGCCGTGAGCCTGGCTCAGGGCTTCTGGCTGAGCAGCTCTCCCCCTGTGGGAGTGCACTGACCACCAGGGTGCAGCTCCTGCATTGAGCGTCTGTCCCCTGGTGGTCAGTGCATGTCATAGCTACCCGTAGTTTCACCATTTGGCTGATTTGCATATTAGCCTTTTATTATATAGGATACCACCTAAAATAACGCAATCTCCATCAACTGAAAGGAAAAGATGGCAGTGCAGGCCTCAGTGAGCTAACCCTTGCCCCAGCCCAGTCCTGTCTGCCTCCAGCCTTCAGCCACCCCTGGCTACTTGCAGGCTCCTTGCATGCCTGGCTCTCATTCCCTTTGGGCCTGTGCCCCAAATTGTTCTTAGCCTGGAGCCTCCCCCAGATTCTGCACTTGGCCGGTTCTTACTGGTGCTTCAGGTTAGCTCAGCCAGCCTTCTTCTGTCTTCCCCAACCCCCAACCTCTGTGAATTCTCCTGTGCGTGCTCTAATGAATTACAGTTGAATCTTAACTAGCCTAGAAGTTCTTGAGAACAGGGCCTGGGTCTTGTTCCTCCTCTTGATTACTGCAATGCCCATCACTGACTTATAGTAGCTGTTGCACAAATGTATGAACAAATGGGTGCATGAACCACTAGCGTACTACACTCCTGACCACTCCTGTGGACAGAGCTGTCATTCTCAGACAACCCCTCAAATTACTAGTCACTGGAAAAACTTCCATAAAACATTTCCTTAACAACAACAACAACAAAAACTCTATGCCCAAAGGCTGCTCCTACTAGCACAAGGGTTGGTTTCCCTTACATAATTCTCTCTCCTGCCTTTTCTTGCTATCTGATATACTATATTTCAAGTTTGGAGGGGTGAGGAATTTTCCAGAATCTAGATAGAGCTCTATTGCTCAAGCCTCTCAAAGCATCTCTAACTTCAGGAATTGGAAAGTGCCAACCTAGAAACAAAAAGTATTCAGTATGAAGTCATAGGCATGCTGGTTTTTACAACTACTCACTTCCATAAAGGACAGCAGGTCTGGCCAGTGGCAGAGGAAGAATTCTGGTTACACAGGAGATGATGAATGCTTTGGACACGCCTTCATTTTCCTCTGAAATTCACTCATTCATTTACTCACTCGTTCACTTCTTTAATGTCATAAGAGTGACTCTGAGCAGGCATTAGTTTAGAAATTCAAATATAGGGGGGAACAACAGAGGAAAACTTCTGTCTTCCTGCACTTATATTCTGGTGAGAAAAACACAGGAAGTAAACAAGATAAATGAGCAACACCTGTAGTATATTGGGTAGCTAAAATGGGTAAAGATAAAGTGGGAATGGTGGCCACGGAAGGTCTTAGTAACAAGTTAATATTTCAGTAGAGCCTGAAGTTGTGGAGGGAAAGAACCTGAGGTTGTCTGGGAAGCAGAAGGAGAGCAGGTGCAAAGGCCCTGAGACAGCATGCCGAGCCTGTTCAAGGAATAGGAGGGAGCCCAGAGTGGCTGGAAGGGAATGAGGGATGGTTAGATGAGCAGGAAAGGAGGCAGGAGGTAGGAAAAGGGAGGCCAGATTCTGCAGGCCTTAAGGCCAAGGCAAGCACTTTGGCTTTTTAAAACTCTTTTAGGTGAATTAAAGAGCTATTAGAAAGTTTTTGAGCAATCAAGAGTTGATTTGCATTTTAATAGGTTTGTGGTTTGTTTTTGTTTTTTACTGGACTTGGATATTAACAGTAAACTAAAGTCTGCAAAGTCAGAGGAGTAAAACAGATTAGATGGCTTCTGAAATAATCTAATGAGAAGCAGTGGCTTGGAGCGCATGGTAACAGTGGAGGTGCTGAGATGTGGTTAGATTCTGGATATGTTTTAAAGGTAGAAGGGGTGGAATTTGTTGATAATTTGAATATGGGGTGTAAAAAAATAAAGTCAGAGATTATTCTAAAATTTCAGGCCTGAGCAAGCTGAGTTGCCATTAACTGAGATGCAAAAAACATTCCAGGAGTGGCAGGCGGTAGAGGGAAGTGACAGGCATGGAACAGAAATCAAAAAGCAGGATGTGGACACAAGTCTGAGAAGCTTCTTGCACAGCCAGGTGAGCAATTGGACATGCAAGTCTGGAACATATAGGATTTTCCTGCCTGACCTGCAAACATTTCCAACTCAGGTAACTCCTGGGGGACTGGCCAATGGGTGAGTCTCAGCAGACAGTCAGGAGGCAGACTGACACTTTCATGATGAATTTTCACTGCAAGTAGTGACACTCAATCCAACTCCATACCCTTGACCTTTATTAAAGACTAAAGAAAACTTTAGTAAGGTTACTTTAAAATATTTGTAAAAGCAGCACTTGGATAGTACAGAGGAAGAGAACAATAATAGCCTGAACTCGATCACTTGTGCACGGCCACCATCACTGGGAGATGTAGCACTTGACAGGGACTTGATGGGAGAAGCACTAGTTTATCTCAGAAAACAGCATGGCAGGGTCCAGCAAAACCACTAGGTGTGACGGGTTGGCCAGTTGGCCCTGTTCTTAGTTTGTAATTTGAAGAAAGTTTGAAACGTAGCTGTGTTTTTAGCCTTGTTTTATTGTTTGCTTCCGCTTTGAAGATTATACTTAAGACCCCATGGATCAAGTCAATCCTTAATTTCATTGATAAATTATGAATGTACACATCGCATTTTCCATTAGCTTAACGCTGGGTGGCTGGCCCTGCTAGAACAGAGGAAGTTAATGAGATAATATCGTGAAGAAGCAGGAGGAAGCCTGTGTAGTGAGCAATTATCATCAGCTACACCACAAGCCCATGTCCTTGCTATAAGTCTAGTTCAAGACAAGAATGAAGTACCGACTTATGAATGGCGAATAGGTTCCCTTCTTAAGATGAACAAGGGAGACACAATCCTGACACATCATGAGTGTGGCTATGTGGTAGCTCATCATTAGTAGACATTTTTGAGATGTTGGTGATGGGTTAGCATCATCCCATCACTTAAAGCCTGGAGATTTTCTTTTTATAATTGGAAATTGTTTTCAGAAGCTGTATTAGATTTCTATTATTGCCATAGCAAATTAACACAAACTTCATCCCTTAAAATGATACACCTTTATGATGTTACAGTTCTGTTGTTGGGAAGTCTGAATTGACTCTCATCGGGATAAATCAAGGATCCGCATGGCTGTGCTTATTTAAGGAGGCTCTAAGGGAGAACCTATTTCCTTGTTTGTATTGGTTGAATTGTGCCCTCACCTGACCCCTCAAAAAACGACATAGTGAAGTCCTAATTACCAATACCTAGGATGTGACATTATTTGGGAATAGGATCTTTGCAAATGATGATCAACTTAAGAGGTCATTGAATGGGCCTAACCCAATTTAACTGCGTCCTTATAAAAGGGGAAACTTGGACACACACACACACACACACGCGGAGAATGCCATGTGAAGACTGGAGTTGTGCTGCCACAGCCAGGGAACTAGGGAAGAGGGCTGGAACAGGTCCTTCCCTAGAGCACTCAGAGGGAGGAGCATGGCCCTGTCCACATCTTTAGCTCAGACTTCTAGCCCCCAGAGCTGTGAGATAGTACCTGTCTGTTATTTAAGCCATCAGTCTGTGGTACTTTGCTAAGGCAGCCCTAACAAACTAGCATATTTATTATTTTGAGCTCTAGAGGCTATGACCTTTCCTCCATCTTCAAAGCCATAAATGTTGCATATTTCTGGCCCTCCTTCCATAGTCACATCTCCTTTGCCCACAGCCAGAAAAGGTTCTCCAATTTTAAGGACTCATGAGATTAGATTGGGCCCACTGATAATCCAAGATAATCTCTCAATTTAATCCCAGGTGCAAAATCCTTTTTTTTCCCCCATGTAAAGTAACACATTCCAAGGTTTTGGGATTAGGGCACAAGCATATTTTGAGGAAGAGGTGTTATTCTGTCTACCACAGAAGAATATCAGTTTCCAAAGCGTCTTAATGAAATAGATCAAAACATATTCTTCTCTGTAAGAGCTTGCTAAATAAAAGCAAAGGTCAAGCATTTGGGGAATGGGTGAGTGGGTTGCTGACTAATGACAGAAACACCAGGAGACAGGGACTGGGAAAGGCAGGCCTGGGCAGAAGCCACAGTGAAAGGAGCAAATACCCAGGTATAGTGGAGGGCTGGCTGCGGGGTAAATTCAGAGTGAGAACCCTGGCTCAGTCCTTGCTCTGCCAAGTAGAGCTGCATGGCTTGACTTTGAGACTGTCACCCTCTCCGCACCTCGGTTTTGTTGTTTGTAATAAAGGATCATGCACTTTGCAAAGCTATAGCAAGAAGCAAATGAGATCATAAGAAATGGACATTTATGAGGTATGTCTGTGTGGAAGGCACTGTATGTGCCATGTTCAGTAAACTATAACGCCCTCCAACAATGATAGCTTTATTACCTCCTGATCCCCAGGGAAGATGGGATCACCAAAGGAGAGGAGGGGTGCTCAGAAAGATACAGGTTGCTGCTCCTTCACAATTTTGCTTGGAACCAGTTATGGCCCTGAGATCCATTCTAGGAAAGAAAGGCAAAGGAGGAAGGGGATTAAATCTATTAAACACCCTCAATGGGCCAGGCCTTTTGAGAACACTGCCCGTATTTTTACATCTACACCAGCCATCTGCTATGGTTGTCCCTTGGCATTTACAAATGAAGCCAAGTTAAAGCGTGCGGTGCTGAGTGGCAGCGCTGGGCTCTCACCCGACTCTTTGCCTCCTAAACCCTTTGCACACCACTGCTTGGATAGTCCAGGATAATCTCTCCATCTCAAAGATAGAAGCAAAACTAGAAGAGAAGGACCCACATAACGACCTGGTTCTCTAAACACTGACTGTGAGCTCCTTACATGGGGAGCCAGAGTTCTTGCAAAACTCATTGCGGGGTCTTAAATACTGTAATAATAGAGTATAATTCCATATAAATGACAAATTCTCATGTTCAATATCTCCACAGTGTTCCTGCCAGATTAGCGGTCCCGATCTTTCCAGATAGACAAATCTTCTCACAACAAAAAGAACATTATCTGCAACATTTTCTCCAACCAAAACAGCCTTCAGGGATAATGTGGGTATTCTTCTGATGAACACACATTTTTTCCCCTATTTCTTTCATAAGTAAAAGGAAAATTTTAAGCACAGAAAAGACCTGTATAAGTAAAGCAGTGGAAATGTACCTAATTAAAATTCTGTTGGACAAATTCCATTTCATTGGTCTGTTGCAAAACAAAGTACCTGTGTTAAATGTAAGTGCAAACAATACATCTTCCTAGGTGATGCTGTTGTGCCCTTTCTCCCTTTGAAATTAAGGTGATTATTCGTTTATGAAGCTGTTTGTTCCTGCAGCTCATCAACAGTGGTCTGGATAGCCTTGGAACCTGAACCATTTAATAACCTTTGTAAAGGTTTATTCATTGTATCTGAGACAGGGTTTTTCTCAATTGCATTTTTTTTTCATGAATTATTCTGGTCTCCAAATATTTTGGGATGTCTCCAGTGAATAACTTCTTAACTTCTCTGATTATATCTGTTTCTGTTCTGATGCAGCCCAAACAATCTCTCCCTCTCCCCCTCATTTCAATACCCCCACCTCCTCCCACTCCCCACATACACACTTTCCTACCACTCACCCCCAGAAATTACTTCCCAACACAGGACTGGCACTCTGTTCCTCTCTTTAGAGTGGTCTCTCTAGGACCGAACTCCATGGACACCCATTTTGGCGAGGCTCTTCTTTAAAAAAATAATGTTGTCTGTCACTGCCCACATCCAATCTATCACCAAGTGGTTCTGATTTACCATCTGAAGGGTTCTCTAACTCACTCCTATCCTGTGCCTCTCACCAATCCCTTAATTTCTGAACAGTTATAATGGCTCCTTCGCCTGCTTTCCCTTTACCCATTATGATCTCAAATTTATCTCCACACAGATCACAGAGTTATTATCTAAGGCAGAAATCTGGCTGATAAAATTCAGCTATTAAATCTGTTTGGTCTACCTGTTGCTCATAGAGTAATTATTTTTCTGTTTGGAACCCTAACAGATTCTTTGAAGGAATCTCTTGGCATAAGGAAAAATCAGGAAATGGGGTGGGTAGAGGGAAAAAACAACACAACCTCCTAGTTACTGGACCTAGAAGTCAGTGATTTTAGCCCTGGCCAGGTGACTCAGTTGGTTGGAGGATTGTCCCATTCACCAAAAGGTTGTGGGCTCAACTCCCCAAAGCACATACCTAGGTTTTCGGGTTCGATCCCCGGTCAGAATGCATATGGGAAGTTACCAATCAATGTCTCAATGTTTCTCTCTCACGTTGGTGTTTCTCTCTCTATCTTCCCCTTCTTCTCTTTTTAAAATCAATTTTTAAAAAATGTCAGGGATGACAAGTTTTTTTATAATTCCCACTTACACAGAGGAGAATTAACCTCGATGCCAATATTAGGACTGAGCCAAGAGGTGAAAAAAAACTACTCCAAATATTTGAATTGGAGCCAAACTAATAGACACACACTACATGTTGTCATTTCTCTAAGATGGTAGACATTCTAATTTGTTTACCACATTTTCATAGTTTGTTTGGCCCATGCTTTCCTTACTTTACTACTTTTTATAATAAATGTTCTTCAAATTTTCTATTTTATGTGGTGGAAAATGAGTTTGTAATACTATCTTGAAAAGACTCCAGATGATGAGGAAATTTAAGATAAGTTGTATTTCTTTGCTCTTCATTTTACAAATCTTTATATCATTCAGGTATATTATTCTGTAGGATTATGTGTTTGTAAAGTCAAGTTGATTATCATCCAAAATATTATATTACATCATTAAAAGTCTGTATCTAGTTAACTTCCCATGATGTATTTAGAACCTAATGGACCTTTTGAGTTTTGTTATAATTGGTGGTTAAAAAATAAGGAAAGATGTCAAGGTCAATCAAACTATGAAGCCCAGGACCCTAGACCTATTTCCAATCCTGAAAACCATTATCATTATTATTATTATTATTATTTTTAATCCTCATCAGAGGAACATCTTTTTTTCATTGATTTATTTTTTAGAGAGAGTGGGAAAGAGGTAGGGAAGGAGGGAGAGATGAGAGAGAAAGAGAGAGAGAGAGAGAGAGAGAGAGAGAGAGAGAGAGATACATCCATATGAGAGAGATACATCAATTGGTTGCCTCCCTCACACGCTCTAACCTGGGGACAGGATCTAACCTGTAACCCAAATACGTGCCTTTGACTGGGAATCAGTGTGAGGGCTGACTCTCTTACCACTGAGAAATACTGGCCAGAGCTGGAAAACCATTATTAATAACACATACACACACATACACACACAATAGAAAGTTACACAACACTAATGCTTTGTATTCTTCTGGTCTGAGCACAATTGTTGAATTTCTCACTAAAGTGACAACAACTCTCTGTCATTGTCTAAGACAAAGAGGTCACAATTTAATTACTATATATGCTCCCCTTTAAAATAATTTTTCTACTGTACTTTGGAAAAACAGATCATAACCTGAGTCATAGTTGTTGTAGTTTTTTTGTTGTTGTTGTTCTAAACGAAAAGAGGATGGAGAAAGATAAGGGTTTGATCACACAAACGTTATATGAGCATAATTTGACTATAATACAATTTTTATAATTATCCAACACATAATCTAAACTCCAAAATTAGTAGCCTATTCAGTGGAAGAGAAAAAGAAGAAAATATAGTTTTATATGCAAATGATAGAAACTTCCAGACAGAAAACATCACTGAAATGATCAGGCTATGTTCTTTATAATTTAAGTTAAAAAATTGTTTAAGAAAAAAATTTAAGCAACTTTATATTCTCACTTATTGTAGTCTCTGGTCCCTTACAACAAGACCCCTTCCCCCCCCCCCAAAAAAAAATGCTGAAGTTGAAGTTTTTTTTTCTAAATAAGCTAAAAAATTTGTTAGTGGTAGACAATGCTTTTTTAATTAAGAGAAGAGAGAGAGAGTGAAAAGAAACGGGTAACATGGGTTATGGCAGTTATTCATTATTTGCTCTCATATGCTTGTGCTCTGCTAAAATTAAGGCTGCACCCCTGCTTTCTTTGCAGTGTTACTGTGCTGAGGCAGCCTGCTGTCTGCGTTTCTCAACCTGTGGGTCGTGACCCCTGAAAATACATCCTGCATATCAGATATTTACATTACGATGCATAACAGTAGCAAAATTACAGTTATGAAGTAGCAACGAAAATAATTTTATGGTTGGGGGTCACTACAACATGAGGAACTGTATTAAAGGGTCAAGGCATTAGGAAGGTTGAGAACCTTTGCAGGCCTCTGAGATGACTATCTTCTCCTTCCACCTAGTTTCCTAGCAAAAAGGAATCTGTTTCCCACCCTAAGTGGTTTCTTCCCTGCCTTTCCAAATTGCACAGAATAAGAAAACTCACCTATGCTCTAGTGACTCTGAGCTTTTTCTTCTAAATATTCTTCTATATGAAAATTAGATGGCTTGCTTTTTTCTAAAAGGTCTTATGAAAACATGTTTTGTGAAAA
>NW_005363502.1:3307838-3352167 GCF_000412655.1 Myotis brandtii | reverse complement strand
TGTGTGTGTGTGTGTGTGTGTGTGTGTGTGTAACTGTCCTGTGGAGGGAAATATGAAATGAAACAAAAAAAAGATATTACTAGCTGGGCTGGTGTTGCTCTGTGATTGAACATCAACCTATGAACCAGGAGGTCACCATTCAATTCCTGGTCAGGGCACCTGCCTGGATTGTGGGCTCGATCCTCAGTAGGGGACATGCAGGAGGCAGCCGATCAATGATTCTCTCTCATCATTCATGTTTATCTCTCTCACCCTTTCCTTTCCTCTCTGAAATCAATAAAAATATATTTTAAAAAATATCTTACTAAAAATTTTTGATAGAAAGGATATTTCTAGAACACCTGACACAGAACTTTGCACAAAAGATAGTCCTGGAGGGGGGGGGGGGGGGGGGGGGGGGAGGAGGTACTGAAATGTGGACAAGTTCAATATGTGGCACTGGGGGCGGAGTGGTACTCAGGAATGCCAAGGCTACTGGGAACAGTGGTGACTTCACCTGAAGCCCTTGTGAATCTGAATAATAACAGCAATATATTACATTTAGTGTGAGGCTTTCCAATGTAAAGGAGATTTTCACCTGTATTTGATAGTAAGTTTCAGAACCAATCTACAGATATTATCAGCATCCAGTATATGATCAAAGGAAATTTACTGAACTTAGCAAGGCGCTGGGGCTGAGCATCACTGGATGCTGGAGAGACTGCAGTGGCTCTGACATTCCGTGCTGGTCAGGCTGGGTACAAGGTACTTCCATGCAGCGTCTCCATGACCTGAGGAGGGAGGCGCTGGCATCACCTCTTCCTGCAGCAAAGGCAAGGAGCTGGGTGCTGAGGTCCAGACTCACTTGATGTCACAGAGGTGGTCAATGTGCATTTCCATCCACTTTGGTTTTTGTTCTCCAGTGACATAGGGGGCAAAGCTTGGGCATCAGGTCAGAGAAATCTGAATTGGAATCTTTGTGTCACAGTTTTAAAACCTCATGATTCTGAGCAAGTCATATAAATTATCTAAGCTTTGGTTGTCTGTAAAAATGAAGACAGTACTAACTCCTGTCCATAGTTTTGTAAAGTCTAAGGAAAAAATGCATAGTTTCTTGAATAAATGAGAGAGAGAGAGAGAGAGAGAGAGAGAGAGAGCGCAAAGCTCTTTACAGCAGTGTCTATTAGGCATAAAAGTAACTATCATTCCTGGAAATGTTACTGGGTACCTTCCAAGATTGTCTCATCTAATCTTCATACCCACTTCGTGGGGCATATCAATCATTACTCTCACTTTACAAGTAAGGCCTGCATTCCACAGACATGGACACACAGAGCTGAAGTAATATGTTCCCACAGTGTCTACCTGGTAGAGGCCAATTTTGAATCCCATCACTTTTTAATGCCCAAGTGTGTGACCGCTACCTTTCTACAGGGTTTGTATGCAGGCCGGTCTGGGGCATATCCTAGCCATGGTGTTCAGTAGCTGCAGGGTTTCATAGACTAGCTGAAGCTCACTGTACTCATCTGGGAAGAGCAAAAAATGATAAAACCCACCTCATGTGTTATTGCGAGTCAACTACAATAATGCACATAAAATACTTAACACAGTGCCTGCTTATTGTACAAGCTTAATAAACATTAAAGATAATTAGTGAGACCGTCAACAATAACCAATCAATAAAAGGCAGCAATCAGTATTGCTGTTATTACACTACAATAATCACACTCAAATTTAAGAGATGTTCTAGGTTGCCCTGCCCTGTTGAAAAAAAAATCTAAAAGAAATGGAAATTTTGACAATTTGAATACAATCACACATGGTAACAAAAACATGAGTATTTAATATGATTTTTAAGCAGAGGGAAAAATAAAAGTTTGCATTAAAAATCAGCATGTATGTATATCTTGAATTCTAACTTTATCCAAAATTATTTTTCCATATATTTTACACTAGTATATAAGCCAGACACTATATATGTATATACTTATTGTACTGTCTTTAAACAATATAGAAATATGTGAAATAAAAGGTGAGAGTCCCCTTAAGCCCTTCTCTTTTCCCTTTTCTTCCCTTCTCTAGTGATAAGCACTATTCATCATAGAGCATATGATTAAGCATCATTTTAGGGAAATGGAACACTATTCTTTATAGCTGTAAAAGAATTTTTGCAAGACAACTTTAAAAGTGATTACTCAAGTGTAGCTAGCTAATTTTTTCCAGACACTGTGACATTCAGCCTCCTAGTGAGTTAAAGGAACACAGCGGAAGAAGAGATTTCATTTTTCTCAAAGACACACACAAAAAAGTGGCATTAGAGTTTCCCATTAAAGTAATTCACAAAGCTTTCAGGAAGACTCCTGTACAATTCAACTTAATCAGTGCTCTTTCCAATGAAATCTCCTTTAACATTACTCAAGTGAAGCCATTTCTATAATACCAGAGGAAAATAGCAAGATAAAGTCAGCAATAATCATGGCTGGAAGCCTGCCTCCTTGTGTCCAAGTTCTGGCTGTCTTCCTGTAATCCAACAAAGATGAGCTTCTCAAAGGGGCTGCACCCAGAGAGCGAATGGCCGGCCGAGTAGAGGAGGGTGGGTGTATTAGATATGGGAAGACACACAGGTAGCAGGAAGGAATTTTATGTCCCATTCATATCTTTTTCTTGCCCTTCTCTAGTGAGAAGGGAGTTTTTGTGACTTGGACTAGGGAAGCAGTGAGTTTGAAGTTATGCTCTGAGAGGTACCCAATATCAGCAGGGTAAACCTTTGTGTTTTACACCTGCCAAGCTGAAGAGTGTAAAATGCCTGCTAAGGATCTTTGCCTGCCCTTCACTCATGGAGCCAGCCCCACAATCAACATTACTGAGAACTTTCAGAGCAGAGCTAAAGCCGAGACCCTGGAGTTGAGGGCTGAGGCACAGAAGAGAGGGAAGCAAATAAAGGTGAGGGGACAAGAAAGAGGAAGGTAGAGTGGCAAGGGACCACCTCAGTTAGGACAGAAAACCCGAAATAAGGAAAGAATCCTGAGATAATTACTCAGGGTCGGCTGGTTTTCTCTTGGGAGGGGACCAAGCCCTGCAGAGCATCACCGAAGAGCTAAACCTACACAGTCAGTACCTTTTACAGTCACACCTCACACAGACAACGCTCTCTGCAGTCTGACCTCTGCTGTGAAGGACAACTAATTCCTGTGTATGATAAAATGCAGGGACTCTCAATAAAAGGGCTGGTTAAAATGTGTGGAAATAAAGAAACAGGCAAATCTACAACCATTTGGACAAATGGTAACTAAGGTTACGGTTTACGTTCAACAAGACACTCGATACTCAAGAAAAATGAACTGTGCTTAAGACAGGGCCAACTACAAAAATAAACATCAAATGCATTGCCCATGGCTAATATCGCTTAAATACAAACTGTCCCCCATAGCGTGGGCCTAAACTGGGTCTCTTTCCTACTGTGGATAGAGGGTGGGTGTTCGCCGAGAAACTGCAAGCAGGAAGAATTAACATAGCAGGCTTGATGGCTGTCCTTTGGAAAACCCGCTGGCAAGGTTGGCCCTTGCCTGGTGTCTGGGAACTTGGCTATTGGGAACTCTCCTATTGCCATTTTCTAAATGACAAAAGCAGAGGTTCAATGTGCTTAAACTGTTTATGGCAACAACCAAACACCGTGGCTTGTGCTGAACACCTGCTTTCCTTTGGGGAGTCTAGAATTTGGGTGTATTGTAGGCAGGGGTGACCTATGAGACCAGACCCTTATACCAGACCCTGGGCCTGAGTCTCTAATGAGCTTCCCTGGTTGGCAGCATCTCACACGTGTCACATGTCTTTTCTGATTGAAGTGCCTTGAAACACAGCCTGTGTGACCCCACTGGGAGACGGCTCTGGAAGCTTGCCCTGGTCTCCCTCTGACTTTGCTCTTGTGTCTTTCTGTTTGATAATTTGGCTTTTGTATTCTTCCCCTGTAATCAAACTTAGTCATGAGCACAACTATATGTTGAGTCCTATGGGTATGTCTAGTGAATAATCTACTCTGGGGACCATGACCCACGATGGCATTGAGCCTCGTTGGGAAGTAAGGTTTACATTAGGCCATAATATGAAAGAACATTTTGTGTTCCAGACAGGTTCTGCTTCCTCATCCACTTCCCCTTCTAATGGGTCCTGCTAGGGCTGTGTCCACAGGATGAGTTTGGGCAGTTGGCCCTGTACCTCTGGACTGACCACAGCTGAATGGACTAAGGTGGACATCTAACCCAAGATGAGACAATCAGATTTTCTTCCTCCATGTTTGAATGGGGGCCACTGAGAGACTGTCTCAGTAGGTACTGAAGCTCAGAAGATCATAAGGACCATTTTCTTCCTGCCTTTACCCTGCCTAAACTAAATCGGTCAAGTTAAGTATTTTCCCCTTAGGACAGTCATGTTTCCCTACTTTACAAAACTGTCCCAGCTCATATTTGCCCTGCTTTAATTTTCCTCACATATCATTGAACTGGCCTTATCAAAATCGTCTGGTTAGGGAGGGGCCATATCCAGGTTGTTTGTCTCTGGTACCTTTAAGAACAAGCACATTCCCAGCTCACATTAAGAACTACATAAATATTTGTGAAATAAATCACCAGTAAAGTGGTAATCAGTTGTGTCGCATGGGCCAGGCTCCATCTTAAAATTTATCATAAAATGTATCCAAATATCTTGCTTATAAATATGAGTGTGGGGTGCATTCAGGGGCACTTCTTGAAACAAGAGACTAGAAAATGTAGGAGCAGCACATGGACACTAGGGCCTCATCTACTCCCATTAAATGAGTCATACCTTCAATCACATGGAAATCAGAACCTGGGCTTCTAACGTCACTCAGAGGAGTGGACCAACTATATTATGTACACGTTTCATTATAACCCTTTAACCATAATTCTGTTTCTACTCCAGTTAGATTATTTTCGTTCCCTTTTACAGTTTGTTTTCTCATTTGACAACATTTATTTGGTTTCTATTATCACCAGGCGCTGCTCTGGGCTCTGGGGATATTGCAATAAACAAGAAAGCTTCCTGAACGTAATGAGTCTCACTCTCTACTGGAAAAGACAGAAGCAGAAACATAAACAGGATAAATTTATAAAGAAAAGAAACAGTGTGGTGTAAAAAAAAATGAGTTTTACGAACAAAGTTGGCAAACACCAACTTCATGCTACGTGTGAAGGATGAATCAGTGGAGCCAATGTCCAGCTTAGTGTTGCGTGTCCATCTCTTCAAATGATATTTCCAACATGGTGTCATGGCTTTTCCGGTCACGGAGAACAGCAGATTATACTTCAACCATAGGCAAAATTAAGTTTACTTCTGCTGTGATTGTTCATCTTCTTAAACAGTTGCTTACATATTAATCGATGGTGAGGGATCAGAGTGCAGAGTCATGTTGTCAGACTTCAGGGAGAACAGCCAGTAATTTAATAGCAATTGACCTTCTAATATAATTAAGTTTGATTTCCTGTTCTAGAACTTTAGTCAAATAATGCCTTCCTTTGCCACATTTAATGATTCGTGTCCATGAAACCCTGTTTATCATTTTGGGAGCTTACTGAGTTATTATTGCATTAAATGTATTGACATAATTTTTCCCCAATAATGAATACAATCAGTTATAGTTATGCATCATTTTTTTCTTATGGAATTTAAACATTTTAGCTTGCATTAAATTATATAATCAATATGTCAACAATATCATACAATGCCTTGTTTCCACTAAAATAAAATTTTCATGAAAACAGGAACATATTGTCCTAATTCATTTTTTCTCAATTTTAGAATATTTTTTAAAGAATGCCTTCCCAGACATACAATTCTTACTTAATTCTCCTTACTATATAATGGGTTTCAGGGTCGTAAATAGAAGGAATCACTTTCCCTCCCATCCTTCAGCATTTCACCCTTCATTTTATGTCAACAGACTTCTATGGACTCATTAGTAATCTTTAATTGATAAGAGTGATCCTCCCAATTTCTGAATTTTGTTTGTCATCTATAACCTTTTACTAACCTTGTAACTTACACCAACACCATTTTCTTCCGAAATCTGCCCTACTGTTCCAGGGCACGTAGGAACTTGGAAACATTTTTTGAACATGTGTGAAGCAGAATTCCAATCTGCCACATTAAAATATTAGAGCTATCTTTGATTTTTCCCCTGTTCTGCTCTTTATTAAATTGCCACATCCTATACTCTCCCCAGGTTTACCAGCTGCCTTTCCCTTTTGTTTCATTCTCAGTGTTGCTCCTGCTCCTCCACCTCACCACCACTGTCTCGTAAGTTTACATGTTGCTTCCAACCTCCTCATCCTGCCTTCAGTCTCTCTTTCATGTCAACCTTCATGATAGGATGAAAGGGGTGAGGGAAGTGAGGAAAGAGGCAGCAGAGTGTTGCCCTTCGTTAGACCAAATGAGTTATTTGAAAATTCAGACAGAGACAGGACTTGGAATGACATTGAAAAAATAGACATTCTCCTCATATGTTAATGAGTAAATGTGTAGCTGATGCAGTGAACACTGCTCTCCTTTATTCGTCCTTAGTGTCATCTCCACTCTCTAGGGTGCCAAGTTCCAATAAAGATGAAGACACTTATGTCTGAAGCACAAAAAAATTCTGCCCCCAAATTATGCTAATATCACTTGGGACAATAAAAAGATACATTGAGAGATTTTTACAGACTCAAGAGGAGAACAATACTATATCATTAATTCTAATTAAGTTGAGCCAAACTCAACATTCTCATTGAAATTCATTTTACATCTTTAAAATACTGGTAGCCTCCAGAGCTAAGAGAAATAAATGGCTGTTGTTTCACAAAGTAGAGAGCCGGCAGACAGCTCTGGTGGTAGTGGTGTGGGAGTGGGGCGGAGATAGGGAGGAGAGGAGGAGGGGTAATAAATAAATAAATAAATAAATAAATATTGTTGTTTAAGCCAGCCAGTCTATGGTAGCCTGTTCTGGCAGCCTGAGCAGACTAAGACATATGGATGCATTTTTGGTGTTGTTCTAATGCCCACAATTTGCTCCCAGCCTCTGGCTATAGATTACGGTAAGTCACTGTTAAGTCACTGGGGCAGAGTGGGCCAGTCTCTGCTACAGGAAGTCCCGCACGGTCCATGAGTCCCTTGGTCATTCTTCTCTTGTTTCTTTTATGACCCAGCCCTTGCAAACCGGCTGACCCTAGTCCCTCCTCCAGAACCATTTATTATCCTTACGATCACTTGTTTCTAGCTGTGTGTTACACCTGCTTTTTTGATTAGCACATACTTCTTTTCTCTAAAAAGAGAATCTCTTTTGTAAGTTGAAATATCTCTGATATATATTGACTCTGATATGGGTATCGATCCTTTCTTTTTGCATTTCTGCTATTACCTATCTGTTTCTTCCTAAATGAGTGTATGTTATGGCTAAAAAGGGAAAGTGTCTTAGCCAGGAACCTATAAAGAAAAAGGTACTTTGATATATTTTAATATATTTTATCCTTTCTCTCAATACTAAATGACAAAAAAGGTCTCCAATTTGGAAAATCTTACAGACTAGAAAGAGTAGTATATAGCATGTAAATAGCCATACTGTAAATAGAATATGATCAGTGTTGTGAAAGAAATTCAATTATACTCTGAAATGAGAAACTAATTAAAACAAGAAAACTTTGGGAATGTTACATAGAAAATCTGTTGCATAACTTAAAACTTGAAGGATGAATGAGAGTTTGAAAATGGAGCATGATAAAATAAGGCATTCCAGGAGAAGAAAACAAATACTTAAAAATACATAAAAGGAGCAAAAACCAGTCTTAAAACTCCAACAAAAAATCATTTTATAAATATGCTCACTACTAATATGACTTATTTTTAAAAGTTTTATCTAATTCTATTTGGAAACAGTCTGCTAGTTACTAGCTATATTACTGCTTATATTTGGGAGTTTAAAGCAAGTTCTTTCTTTATTTAAAACATTCTTCTCCAGACATATTAACCTATATTTCTTTTCCTCACATACTCAACAAATAAATGTGAAATTTGACTTTACTAAGAACAAAATATTTTCATTTGTACTCAAGAAACTCTACTACCTGACCTGCTTTTATTATTGAGGAGAGTCTTTGCCATCAGTTTTGTAGAAATAGAATCTAAAGCTTTTTTGATTCAAAGACTAGAGAGACTCAGTCAAGTTGCTTCCAATGGGAGTAGGAGGGTGGTTCATGTAAGACTGGATATGACAGGAACAGGAAAACCCCAGACAGAGAGGTACAGGAGAAGACAGGTCCCTGCTGTCCACTCTACAGCTCCACCAACAGCTCAGCTTCACTCCAGGAGACAGGCATCCAAGCCTTGGCCTCCATCCACTCACTACCTTTACCTGCTTCTCATGGTTCCTGCTTCCTATAACTCCAGCTTCCACACTAGAAGGTCTCCAGCCCCTGTCTGTAGTATGACCTTGCAGCTCCAACAATTGGTGCTTTCTTCAATTTGAGATTTTTAATTTGAATGTTTGAGAGAGAATACCTGGCTGCCTTTCCTTATCATTTTGTACCGGACCACATCTTGTATACTGTCCACACTATGGACTGCTGACCCTGCGTCAGAAGTACATTTCTGGTGTAGACAACTTGACCTGGGCGGTGGGAGACAGAGGTCCGCTGGCCTTTACAGGGCTTTCTCTTTAGCAGGAAGTGGGAGAGATGATTTCACTTGGAATGGGATTATAGTCTGAAAGCATCACAATTGTCATCTTTGGCACGGGTACTGAAATTCTGAGGAATTAAAAATGAAACCGAAGTTTACTGACTCCAAGATCTGGCTAAGTGAAAGGAGCCAAAAAGTTCTATAAAGAAACCTGCAAATAAGCTCCTTCACATGCAAACAACATTAATATCATGACCTGTTTCAAAGTCAAGCATTTTTCGACTTAAATAATAAATTGAACTAGTGTTGGTATTGTTTCTTGTTATCTACATTGGTGTGTAAGTCTCAGCAGATACTGAGAGAGAGAGGGGATAGTCTGGGGGTGGGGAGTAGCTAGGCATCTGTGCTCTTCGCTTAAATCACAATCTGTTTTTCATAATTTTTAAGGAAGGATTGCTCAATTTTCTATCAGTTCCCATCACGATTGTCATATATAATGTGAGAAATAAATAGTCTATGGTATTGTTATTGCAGCCCGAATGGACTAGAACAAACACATTATATAAGGAAGGAATGCTCGATTTTCTATCAGTTCCCATCTTTATGTAATGCATAATATGAAGTGCTGTAGACTGAATGTTTGTGTGTATGTAAAATTTGTGTGTTAAATCCCAATTCCCAATTCCCAATATGGGGCCGTTGGAATTAGTGCCCTTATCGAAGAAACTCCAGGAAGCTCCCTAGTCCCTCTGCCATGTGAGCACACAGCCATCTGTGACCCAGGAAGCCAGCTCTCACCAGACTCCGAATCTGCCAGCATCTTGACCTTGGACTTGCCAGCCTCCAGAACTGTGAAATAAATAGTCTATGGTATTGTTATTGCAGCCTGAATGGACTAAGACAGGAAGCAAGCATACTACATAGTAGAGTCTAATCATACCAGGGTTTCCGTTATTTTTCTTTTTGATGATTTATTTTTATTTGAAATGGAAATTTAAGAGGATGCCTATAGAACAAACACATTATATAAAGAGAGTCTTATATTTGATTTTCATTTTAGAAGTTTTGCATTGCTGGGTAGCTAGAAGTGAAGTCAAAAGAGGATTGCATTTGCAATCAGGATGCATGAATGCTTGCCCTGGTATTACCACAATCACTGACCCTGTCACTCCCTGGGCCACAGCTCCCTCAACTCTATGATGAAGGGGTTGGACCAGATGGCCTGTCAGCTCGCTTCCAGCCCCAGGAGAGGACAAAGTGGACAATGGGTCAGAGCTGCTTACGTTACCACCTCTCTTGTGTAGCTCATTTCAACTTCTGTGTAAGATATGAGCAGAGCAAGGCTTATATCTCAGAAGTCTAGGAGTTATTTTATTGCTTACTTTTTAAAAAATTGCCCCTGACTTTTGCTAAATGAAAACAACCAGACTTAAAAAGCTACATACTGTATTATTCTATTTATGAGCCATTCTGGAAAAGGCCAAAAGATAGTGATGGAAAATAGGCCAGTGGTTTCTAGTAGGTTAGGGGTTGAGAGATATTTAACTACAAATTGAAGGCACAAGGGAATTTTTGGAGGCAAGAGGACATTTCTCTATCTTTATGGTTGATTTTAGTTAGAGTTATATGACTCTGCATTTGTCAAAACTCATAGATGCATACCCCAATAAAGTAAATTTCACTGTAGGTAAAGTATAAAATAAAATTTAAAAACTCATCACTGATAGATACTTCATCATATATAAATGCTAATGTGTTAAAGTCATTAACTACCCACTTTTGACGCATAGTGCTGTGGCTTCAGTGATAACACAAATATATTTTCTCTATCACCAGCCAGATGGCTTCATCACGAGTGCCCTTCTGTGCCCCCAACACTGACCTATTTCTAAGACAGAATTTCGAATTCCTGCTGTTCATGATAATGAGGTGGAAACACCTCATGCACCTCTCTGGTGTGAGTCCGGCTCGCCAATGAGCTTGGCTGTAGACTGCCGGCCATGACACGATAACCTCAAATGCTGCAATTTTCCACTTGGGCACAGATTGAATGTTGTGATTATTTCCACTGGTAAAGGCTGGTGATTAGCACGTTAAGAGAAGTAAAACAACCCTAACTGGTTTGGCTCAGTGGAGAGAGCGTCAGCCTGCGGACTCAAGGGTCCCAGGTTCGATTCCGGTCAAGGGCATGTACCTTGGTTGCGGGCACATCCCCAGTCAGGAGTGTGCAGGAGGCAGCTGATCGATGTTTCTCTCTCATTGATGTTTCTAACTCTCTATCCCACTCCCTTCCTCTCTGTAAAAAATCAATAAAATATATTTTTTTAAAAGAGAGAAGCAAAACAATAATTGATAAAAGGAAAGTTCTTCTCAGTATAATCAAAGCAAGAAGATGGGTAGACTCACAAGAAGACAGAATATAAAACTTCCTTTGCAATACTGACATCGTTACTTGGAAGTTTCCAGATCCATTTTGGCCTGGTACAGATAGTGGATGCTGATTTTCATGGGGAAATTTAACCTCTTCCTGAGAAAACTGGTGTTAAGGTGTATCTTTATTTCATATTCTACTGCTATATGTTGAGTCTCCTGTCATCCAGTCACCATTCTGTGCTATGTTTGCCACATGGTGTTCTTCCATATGTAGTCATATGCAGTCATTCTTCCATATACTGCATAACAATGTTTTGATCAACAAGGGACCCCATATATGATGATGGTCCCAGAAGATTTTAATGGAGCCTATTGAAGTGGTAGCTGTCCTAACTTCATAGCACAATGCATTACTCACCTGTTTGTGGTGATGCTGGTGTAAACACACCTACTGCGCTGCCAGTTTTATAAATTATAGCACACAGAATTATGCACAGTACATAGTACTTGATAATGATAATAAATGACTGTTACTGGTTTATGTATTTACTATGCTCTTTATCATTATTTTAGAGTATATTCTTTCTGCTTATAAAAAAAGTTTGCCTCATATGCTTCATGTTTACTGTGTCTCTTGATTATATAATTTTCTTTTAGGCATGATTTAATCTCATGTTGTTTTGTACAGTGACATGCTGTACAGATTTGTAGCGGAGACCCAATAGGCTATAAAACATTGCCTCAGTGTGTAGTAGCCTATACCATCTAGGTTTGTGTAAGTGCACTCTGTGATGTTCACACAATGACGAAGTTGCCTAAGGACACACTTCTCAGAACATCTCCCTGTCTGTAAGCAGCACATGACCGTAACCAGCCTGTGATGTTTGCCAATGTGTTTAGATCATGCTTACACTTCTATACTGATTTATCATGGAATGCTCTGTTGAAGATCTAGTGAAATTAAAAACAACAACAACAACAAAAAACAGAACAAGAAGTCCCAACTCAACTACCGACTGGTTATAATTCTTGAGATGAATTCCTAAATTTCTGTGAGTCTCATTTTCTTATCATTAAAAATTGAGGAAAATAATAATTCCTCAAAATGATTTCAAACGTACCATTAAAATAAACAAACATCATCTCAGTGTCAGCTGCTGTTGTTGTCACCATAATAATGGGTATCAAGATGGGGATCCAAGTAATAAAGGAAGAGGAGTCAGTCAGATGAAGAAAAGAAGTGTTTTCTCCCATCCCTTAGACTGGACATTTGGATTTAGAGTTCAAACAGTTGGCCACACTTGCAATGCTCCACTTTCCCTCATCCTTCCCATTCTGACTTTCTAGCCTGCCCCTGCCCTTGCCCCAGGCCTTCATCACCCTATTGTCTATGTCCATGGGTTATGCATAGATGCATACAAGTTTTTTTATTGATCTCTTCCCACTCACCCACCCATCCCTGCCTTCTCTCTGAGATTTAACAGTCTGCTCCGTGCTTCTATGCTCTGATTTAGGCCCGAAGACTTCACACCTGAGCTGCTAAAGTAGACCAGCCTGCACAGCTGATCTCCCCATGACCCTCAAGTCACTTTTTTGATGACCTAACATTCATCATTTTTATGACTTCCTGGTTAGAAGCTTGCTTGGATGTCACTTGGCCTGCCCAGAATAATGTTCAAGCATTATCCTCAGCCATTTTGTAAAATCAAGCACCCTAAGACCCATAAAAGTTTTCTTTATTTCCTCTCATGTGATAGATTTGCCAAGAATCGGAATCATCTCTACCTCTCAGGGTTTTCTGAATTTTTTTAGTACAAAATATACATAAAATTAATAAGGATTCCAGCAGTGCTTCAGCCCAGGGTTGAGATTTTCAATCTAATTTCCATAATGTGTCTTCCCATGGGCTTTTCACAGAAGCATTTGCTCTGAAGAAAATCACGATAGTGATTTAATATATCTTAACCACATTTTGACTCAAGTAATTTCTCATAATATTCACCAAATTCAAGATGAGGCATCAATTCTGTAACCCTAACTGGGAGAACTGCACACTTTCTTTTCAAGAAGAAATTGAGAGAGCTTTTATTGCAGGAATTCTTTTCTACTTCCAAACAAGGGACTCTTTTTTTTTTTTTTTTTTAGAAAATTAGCATGTTTAGTAGACAACAAAAAATTAATTGCATTATTAAACCCTAAGCAAGAAATGTAGCCCTTTTTGCAATTGTCCTGATAAAAATTTGTTTTCTAAAAATGATAGTTCAGGAGCATTTTTTTTCTTCTGCATGTTTATTTTTCAAAGCAATTTCCTAGACAAAATAAAATTGAGTATCCCTCTCCCCCCTTTTTGACAATCACATTAATCGAAAATGGCAGTGTTTACTAACCCTCTGGCCTCTCAGGACTGTTCTCTCTGAATCAATTGTTGTGATTTACGAGTAGAATACTATCCTGATTTTCCTCTGCTCTCTGATTACTCTTTCAGCACTAGTAAAAGCCGTGCTCAGTGGGAGATAATGCTGCCTCAGACCGCTACCAAAACTAAGATCCTACAGAATTAATATCAAGATATATAACCCCAATTTTTCATCTTTATAAAGACAAAAGTAAATTTTAGCTCCTCTCTTCAATATTCTCCTTTTATAGATTTAGATGATACCTTGACAAGAGCTTTATCTACGTACTAGAGAAAATAATTTCCATTTTAATAACATTTCAACACTTTGGAAGAAGTCATTTTCTAATTACCCATGAGTGGGTTTATCAAAGCACAGCTGGCCTTATGATGAATTTGGCTTTTTGCTTTTTGCTTGTTTTTAAATGATTTTCATCCAAGTGATGGCATTCCTTTATAGTATAGTGTGGAAAAAGGAAATTAATGTTTTGTTTCCTGCTATGCTAGAATTGGTTTAAAAGTGTTTCATGGGAGAAGACTAAATGCAATTGCCATGATAAAAACTTGTTTTCTAAAAATGATAGTTTAGGAGCATTTTTTTTCCCTCCTGAGTGAATCAACTCAGGTCCTCTGTGAAATAGATACTAAAGCAGAATTAATTAGACATGCGTGACATTTACTGAGGGAACATCTGGAAAGAGGGAAGAATAAAGGAGTAGATAGGAAGAGTTATGTGGGTCTGACACCTATAAAAGGAGAGAGAAAAGAAAGTACAGTGGTTTGGAGAAACATCAGATGCAGGGCTGCCCTGAGAAATGTCAGCCAGGCGACACTTTGGGCAAAGAATGCTGGTAAAAGGGGCCCCATGCCAGAAGGTAAAGACCTACCTCTAGTACCCCCACCTTTCTCAGGCATTTGCTGGGAGCAACCAAAGGTGCATGGCATTGGTCTGAACACCATAGTGGATTTGAAGGTATGACAGCCAACAGTGTGTCTTCAGCAAGTCCTTTTGGAGACAGATCTGAGTAGCATATCTCCACAGCCATCAGATATGCCCAGAGAGGTCATATGTGATGACCATCAGTTTGAATTAATCCAAGATGTTTTAATAATATTCCTCCTTCAATAGTTGAACATGTCTTCCATTTAAAGGCTCTAAGGAAACAACTTAAGGGAAACCATGTCATAACTGGCTTAGAGATAATTGTTCTATTCAGGATTTAAGTCATGTTTCAATAGAAACTAAATCCTACACTGAGCAGACCAATCCATGGGCTTGAAGCACATTGATATTTTGAACATTGACTAAAATCCATCACATTATTAAACATATTCCTTATGTTTGAGTGTATGTGCACATGTACTTAATGATATTATATATTACTAGGGGCCCAGTGCACGAATTCATGCACCTTGGAAGGAACTGTGGGCCGCAAGGCTGCGGTAGGCACAGCGGTGGGTCTCAGCCCATCCTCCATGCCCCTGCCCAGCCCCTCCCAGCGTGGCCCCTGATCTCCTGTCTGCCAGCAGCCCCGCTCCTGCTGCCGCTGCTCCCACGCACTGACTGCGCTGACCCAGCTCGCACCCACTGAAGGCACGAACCGATTGGGGCCAGAGCCAGTGCCAGCAGTAGATGCAAATGGGGCCGGTGCCATCAGCTGGTGCAAGTGGCAGCTGCTTCCCTGATCACCCCTCAGGAGCAGGGGGAGGTGGAGAAACCCTCAGGGACTGTCAGGGTTGGAAGCCACCACTTGCACCCGCTGACAGTGCTAAGTGATCGGGGCCGGCGCCAGGTCCCCGCAGCGGGTGCCAGCAGTGGCTCCAGCGCCGGCAACGGGTGTCAGCGGGGCCAGCGCTGGCAGAGGTGCGAGCACCAGGTGGGACTGTGGCATGCGGGAGCAAAGAATTTTCAGTAACCACCAGAGGCTTGCCCGATGACAGCAACCGGTGCCCCGCCTTGGTCTGGCACCCCTACTCACCTGCTACACCATCCCACCACAGCCGACGTCTGCCATGTTCCACACACACCCTCTGGTGGTCAACGCACATCATAGCAATCGGTTGTTCGGTTGTTCCGCCATTCAGTCTATTTGCATATTAGCCTTTTATTATATAGGATTTGTTCTATTATATAATTTTATCACATTGAGAGTTCAGTCCTGGGTGGGGACTTAGGCCAATACTAGTAACAATAATGATTTGGCTGATTCGGCTATTCAGATGGATCAGGAGTGAAAAAGCTGAAGAAACTGAAATGAACCGAGGCTGATTTATGGGTGTGTGAAAGTGGGCTGTGGAGGGAAGGGAAGTCCAGGTTGAACAATAAGGTCATTGTTCAACCTGGACTTCCTGAGGGACCCAGGAAGATATATTTGCTACAGCTAGGTGCAGAGTATTGTTGAGTCATAGGCCAGGGATCTAATTACAAGAATTGAACCACCAAGTCAGAGAAGAAACTATGGTGAAGCCAACTTAAAGAGGTTTCCAGGTTTAAGAAGCATGCTGTTACTCTGTCCAGACATAGGATGTATCTCAGAGTGGGGGATACATTGTGGTCCTTTTCCTGAATGGCCGAAGAAAGGAGAGGGTGGGAAGAGGGGAGCCAACAAATCATTACATAATTGAACAGTACCATCTACTAGTCTGGGGCAAAAAAAAAGTGTAAGTCTATTCTAAAATGTCTCACCAATTCTTAACTTAGGTGTTTAGATTTTTCAAAGCATTATAAACAATTTGACAAGTCAAAGTCTATTCATTATAAACATCTCAGTTTGTTTTCAATGATGTTGAACAATCTGTTCCAACTGTCATAGACATGAGTAATATATAATATAGATGAGTTATCTGCCTATCAAGAAACCCAGATACACGATGTAGGAGGAGCTGTGTGGGAGTTTCATCACGGTCTCTTTTCCCAGGCATCCACCAGGGAGGACAGAAATGGCTTCACCTAATAGAGGTGCTATCAAAGGTTAGTGTGTGGAGTCATTAGGGAAATTTACAGAGCTGAAGGGATTTTGCAGAAGAAATCTCTGCTAAGAGCTGGAGACTGGGCACAGGGATTAAACTAGTAGGTTTCCTCTTAAATTGTGGATGATCCACTTATAACTTTAAGCTTCTGTTTTACTTTACTCTGGCCTACGATTCTGATGCAACAGGAGTCGAGTTGCATTCTTTAAAACCAAGTATTTAAAGTTAACAGAAGTTTGAAACAAAAACAGAGGAGATAGGTTTACCTCCTAAAGGGGCATATCCAAAAGGATCCTACTTATATTCTAAGTATTCAGTATGAAAAGAGAACATCTCAGTGATGAAGGTGTAAAGTAAGTTTATTAAGGGCCTAACAAGGACAATGTAATTATGCCTAGTTGCTAAGTTTTTCAAAAGAGCATAAGAAAGATCTATGTATAAAATTAAAGCTTTAATAAAGTTAAAACACAATATAATTAATTTTGGTCTATTTAATTTAAATCAAACATATTATGGTAAGACCAGTATAAAACAGAACAACAAAGGAAACAAGTTACTTAATAGAAGAAAAATCTCTATCAGATATTTATTAGCTTTTATCATCATACTAGAGATGAAACAACAAGATATTATTGGTTTGAATAAGAAGAGGATTGCCATGCCTATTGGTTTAATATTGCAGCATAGCACCTTTTTTACAATGATACAAATTGAGCTTTTTAAGCAACACTAACTCAAATTAAATGTGGTTTAAAAATTATTTTTGTTTCCTATTAAATGAGAAAGAAAGGAAAATATTGATGGAAAGAAATTTATAGTGCTGCAAAAAAAAGGGATATGAATCACTGCAGTAAAAGATGAGAAAGCCACTTAAAAGAAATGTAAATGATTGCATTATGGCCTTAGGTTAAGCTATAGCTCCTCCCCTCAGTTTGATTGTATTCTGTGTCCCATATGTATCATGGCTTATAGAACATAATTTACTTTTATTTACTATAGTAGGTCCCTTGGAAGCTATTAGATCAAAAAAAGCTTAAATGTGGATTAAATTGGGAAACAATGAATAGCTGTTAGATATTTCATTTTTCTAAAACAGGCATTATAAAAATTCTAAAAAAAAAAAGTGGTTTAGAACACTGAGTGAGTGATGAAGAATTGTTTTAGTTGCTTTAGATTTCAGCTGAGTGAAATCTAAAGCCCACTTCAGCCAAGGGTGAAGCAACATAGGTACCAGAGAAGGTTGGGGTAGCTCCCAGGGTGTGTCTCCTCTGCTGGGCGAAGGTGTCACTTTCACTTCAACAGCATTTGAAAATGCCCATTTTAAGCCAAGTATCCTTTTATTACTTCAATATTTCTGCCAAAGGGGGGGAAATAATAGAAGAAAAGGTTTGAAAATAGGTATTTTAGGTGCATAAATCTTCACTACCATAGTTATTTTGCTTGTATCAGAAGAAATTTAAGCATCTTGGAGTTTTATAAAAAAAAAATGTGACTTGATTATTTAAAAATACTTATAGTTTCTGTGCAATCTGGCGATATTAGCAACAGTTAGGAAGGGAAGTGTGGTGCTGTTTTCTTACTATAATTTGGGTAAACGACTTGACCCCGCCCATGGGCTGTTGACATGTTGGCAGGAGAGACTGGTTTCTAAATGCTGGGAAGTTAAAATAGCTTCGTTCATGTGGGTCCCTAGCTCAATAGCCAGCGCACAGTCCCTCCTCTTCAGATTCACCCTTTGCTCTCCCTTGGGTTGTCAGAGCCCTAAATGACAGAAAATGGTGGAGCCAAAGAGGCTGTCTACTGAGAGACTTTCAGAGATGCAAGCAAAATTTTCCCCAATTTTACTACTGCCTGGAATTTCATTATATTCTTCTTTATAGAATGACAGTCCTCCCACACTAGTGCACGTAAGAACCACATGAGGACCTGTTAGCAGGCGGATTTCTGGGCCCTGTGCATGCATGACCATGCACACATGCTCTCAGGGCTTCTTCATTAGAGAGCGCCTGGGGTTGGTTCGAGAAGCTAGAACTCTGGGGTGATCACACACACTTATTCTGGATCTGAACTTCTGCTCAAACTTCAAACTTGCCTTGAACCTTAATACCGGGCTTTAAAATGGACCATTGTGGGAAATACCCAAATTATATGAGGAGATAATAAGAGAGCCTGATTTGGATTTCCAGTTTCCAGGCTCAAATAAATTACATTGAGGATATTGCAAGAGATGGCAGGTGTGACATCAGAGTTACCCCCGGTAATGATTTGAAAGGCATGAAGCCTGGGAAAGATGCCAAGAGTGGAGGAAAGCAAATGTCTACATTTTTAATAGGAAAAGTAAAAAAAAAAAAAAAGAGAGAGAGAGAGAGAGAAAGTACAGGTTGATGACTTTAACATTCAATTTTAAAAATGATAGTTAAACAGATATGTGTGAGTAATTAAAGAGAATGTGGAATCAACGTGAGTTCATTAAGAAAACAATCTCTTTTTTTTTCTAAGTAAGAAAAGCAGGAGGGGAATAACTTAACTTCTCTTTTTGGCAATATGGCAAACTGGATGGACAGAAAACTCCTTCTAAGATAAAATGCCTAAAATACTTCATTTAATTTCATGAAAAAGTATCTTTTTCAAGCTTGGTTGGGCTGAGGGTAAAGGAAGACAAACAATTCGAACCAGAAGGCAGGATTGCACACAGCTCTGTAGGATAACAGCTGTGCTTGTCCAGGGACATCTGCCTGTGTCTAGTGGCCTAGACCTGGTCTGTAAGAAGCAAATGTGGGTAGGTACCCAGACAAGCCAGAGATCTGAGCATGGAGGGAGGTCTGATCCAATGGGCCATGCCCTGCCTTGGGACTCTGGGAGAGGTAGAGAAGTCTCTCTGAACTTTCAGTCACAGGCCGGCACGTGCACAATCTGTGGCCAGAATCGCAACTACCTATGTAGCCTGAAAGTCCCCTAACTGCAAATCCAAAGTGGCCGCCCAGTTTGGTACTGTCTCCAGGTGCTAGTAGAACACAAAATTTCTCACTGGGAGCAAAGCTAAACATGAAGCACAGGAATTCTCCAAGACGATGATCCAAGAACACTAAGAAAATGCAATATTGAAAAAGATATTTAAAAGAGCATCAGAAGCTTTGGGGTCTTGTAATAAATCCAGCAAAAGATATTCAAGTCCTTTATGGAAAAAAAGTATATAAGTTGTTGAGAGACATTTGAAGACATTTTATAGTCATTAATAGGAAGACTCAATATTATAATGATGTTAGTTCTTCCAAATCTGCTGAATTGAACCCCAGCATAATCCCAGCAGGGTTTTACATGGAACTTGATAAGCTGGTTCTATTTATATAGAAAAGCAGGGCCACCAAATAGGCAAAATATTCATTAATAAGAAATATAAGGTGATAGCTTGGGTGGAGAGAGGACGTGGCCTTCTGGAAATCAGTAACTGGTGATCAAGACAGTGTGGTACTGCTGCAGGGCTATATAAACAGGGCAACAGAAGAGAACAGAAAGTCCAGAAATAGATGTGCACATCTGCTGAACTTTGATAGCTACAGAGTTCCGGCCCAGTTTAGTAATGAGAGGACATAGTGTTCAATGAATGGTACTGAGATGGTTGATAATCTATTAAGAGAAAAATTAAAGAGAATTTCTTTATGACCTAGGTCTTAGACCGAAGGTTTTTTGTTATTGTTGTTAAAGAAGGCAGTGCATATTATTGACCATAAACAAAGACAGATATTTCTGCAGCAACATGGGCTTACTCAGGAACAACGAGGAACTGCAATCTGGTACAGACAACCTTGGCGAGCCCCGTGCAGTCCCCTAAAACAGAGGAGAGAAAGCTTTTTCACCAAGGGGAAAGGAAGTTGGGAAGGGCCTTTACAAACAGTTTCTCCTGTTGTGCTTTGTGATTGGTGCAGGGCATGAGAGCTCCCCCTACTGGCCTCCCTGCTTCACTTTAAATGAGGTTTCTATTTATTAATTTTTTACAACAGCATAAGGAACATATTAGTAAACTCAAGTATATCTGAATTAAGGTCTTCTGTTTATTAAAGGACACTATGGAAAGAATGCAAAAACTGGGGAAAAGTGTTTTTAAGATTTATAATGGTCAGAAGTTCAATATCCAGAATGTATAAACTCCTAAAAATTAATAAAAAATAATAAACAGCCCAATTGATAATGGAGAGAGGCACATAACTAGGCATTTCACAAAAATGCTGTTTCATTAGTAACCAAATTAAGACCACACTGACATAGCATTTCACATCAGCCACAGTGGCATAAATTTAAAATACCAAAGCTTGGCTAGATTCTAGGGTAACGGGAACTTTTAAGCCCTGCTATTAGAGTGTAAATTGGTACAATCATTTTGGAAAGCCTTTTGATATTACTTTAGTAAATTTGAACATGAAAACATATAATAACCAGCAACTCCACTCCCTGTTATGTTCCTTAAAGAAATGCTTGCACTTGTCTAATGGAACACATAAGCAAGAATACAGTAAAAAGTCAAATTGGTATAAATTTGTATGTGAAAATGAACCAGATGTAGCCATAAGTATCCATGTGAATGAATTTAAAAATACTATGTTGTGGGGGAAAAGAAGTCATTCACATAAGAACACACAGGGTATTACAACCTCATTTATATACATTTTAAAAAAGAAAAATTCCTTGTTTCAGGTGCTTGAACATAAAAGGTCCTTGGAGAGTCTTAAGATAAATTTCTATAGAAAAAAATAAAAACTTTTGGCTCAGCCTAATTCTATTACGAAAATATAATGATTCCTTCTCCATCTTAGTTTCTCTCCCTGTAAAATGGTATGTTCTGACTCACAAAAGAGACATTTACAGAGCAAGCTTTGAGGGCTTAATAAATGCCTCGTATTGTCAGCACTAAATATCATTTTTTAGTATGTGGTGGCATACTAAAGTTAAAGTTATAAAAGGAAAACTGTTTGGATAGGAAAAAACTGAAATGCAACAAACCTATGTCTTTTCCATTATTAAAGAATGAAGCTCACTTGAAATGTGTCTGATGCATAATTAAACATTTTCCCATGATTTGACTTTATTTCTGGACTTGAGGGAGTACATTTGTCAAATTCCTGACTACCCATGGAAAAAAAGAGCTTTCTTTCTCCATAAAAAGGAGGAAAGCAAAGGGCTTGAGTTTTTTATTAGGCTGTGCCAGGATCCCTTCTGAGCAGAGAGGAGAGCAGAGCGTGTCTCCGTGAGTAATAGAGCTTGTTCCTTAGCTGACTCTTGTGGGGCAAGCCAGCCACCGCCACCTAATAAAAGCAATGGCTGTGTGGGCCGCTGGTAAAGGTGTCTTAGGAAACGGCTGTGACTAAGTCGTCACTAATGGATGTGTCATCAGTGCCTCACGCTGGGACCTTCCGTGGAAATGTTCGGTGCCGACTCACACTTCAAGGTATCTGGCCCAGAGTGTTTGCTCCGGCCAGAGGATGCATGTGAAGACACTTCAACTAAGTTCACTTATAAACCAAAGTATGAAGTACATACATGTGAATCCACACTGCTATAAATAAACGATGGAATAAACAAATAAATGGGCGAGAAGGGACCACTCTTTCTTGGGGAAAATTCCAAATAAGATTCCCCTTTCCAGGAGGTGGGGCTTAATTTCCGCTCCCCCAACCTTGTTTCTAAATAATAGAATAGGGAAGGAAAAAGTAGTAACTTTGCAGTGGAGAGACCTGGCAACCCCTTGCTCAGCCAAGGTTTCCATCGCCAGGAATGTCACATGATGTCACATACCCCCAGATAAAAGCAGTAAGAAGGGGACTTCACCTCTGTGATATTTCTTCCAAACCCGTAATCCCAGTCTCTTCCTGAGGAAAACATCAGACAAACATCAGAGTGCCTGGATCCCAAGACTATGGAGGTCATTAAAGGGACTGGAAAGACTGAGAAACTGCTACAGTGGGCAGCTGGTTAGATATTAAGGCAGCGGTTCTCAACCTGTGGGTCGCGACCCCTTTGGCGGTCGAACGACCCTTTCACAGGGGTTGCCTAAGACCATCCTGCATATCAGATGTTTACATTATGATTCATAACAGTAGCAACATTACAGTTATGAAGTAGCAACGAAAATAATTTTATGGTTGGGTCACAACATGAGGAACTGTGTTTAAAGGGCCAGAAGGTTGAAAACCACTGTATTAAGGGAAGAAGAGGGAGCCAGGCATCTAATGAAGCTCGATTAACTAGAAAGGGCCACTCCAGGGAACAGCCACATCCCAGTAGGCCAGGAAGACCAGCTTCCCAATCGCCTCAGGGACAACCACCGCCTTCCCCCAGATTAAGGGAGGAAGGGATAAACAGAGAGGGGGAAATTCCTCTGCTAGGCGCATGCTCACTAGAAGCCAAGATAGCACAGGGGGAGGTCTTTTTACTATGAGTCACATGCAGTTGGAGCAAAAATGTTGACCATAAAGGGGAGGAGAAAAGCCTGAGGGAAAGATCAGAGAGGAAAAGGGCACTAAACCCCAAAGATGCAGAAAAGAGGTTGGATAGTTTGAAAGAAAGCCTCTCCCTCCCAAGCCCAAGAAAATATAATCAAAGCTTAACAAAGGCCCCCATCTCACTCTCTCTTTTTAGTAGCCGCAAGCTCAGTGCCAGTTGCGGCCCGGGCACCGTTGAACCGTGGAGGTGGACATGCAGGTAGAGAATGAGGCACAGGAAAGTTAAGTAACTTGCACAAGGTCAGCCTTGGGGGCAGGGGTGATGCAACTTTGGGCTCTGCTGACCCTCCTGGGCCTGGTGGGCCCAAGTGCAGGCCTGGGCCCTGGAAGCTGGACATCTTCCACAGTGAGATGGAGCTGAATCACCTGGTTGTGGACGAGGCATCAGACATGGTGTAGCTGGGCACAGTGAACGCCATCTACCAGCTGGGTTGCTGGGGAAGGGCCTTCCTCAGCTGGGGAAAGGCTGTCAAGTGCAGCAGATAGATCTTGCCACTATCACTCTAATCCTCCCATGAGTGTGTCCCTGAAATTCCTTTCCTGCAACACCATGGAAACAGTGAACACCATCTACCAGCTGGGTTGCTGGGGAAGGGCCTTCCTCAGCTGGGGAAAGGCTGTCAAGTGCAGCAGCCTTTTCAAGGGCGCTCTAATAGATCGTGCCACTATCACTCAAATCCTCCCATGAGTGTGTCCCTGAAATCCCTTTCCTGCAACACTATGAGAGAATCTATTTCCAGACCAGTCTTTCTCCAGTAACAAAACTGCCACAGACCAGAGAAGACTACATAGATGTGAGGACTAAATGCACTGCAGTGCCTGGAACTGGATCACAGAAAACCTGGGGAAATCCCTGACGTTGACTTAATAGTAACATTCCTATGTCAGGTCTTAGTTTTGACAAATGTCCCATGATAACGCTAGGTGTTGACAATGGGGGAAACCAGATGAGGGGCATACAAAAATTCTGTACTATCTTTGCAACCTTTCTGCAACTCCAAAACCATTCCAAAATAAAGTTAGGGTTGCAGTTAGGGGACAGGAAAACTAAGTTAGAGTTAGGGTTAGGGTTAGAGCATACAAAAACTCTCTACAAAGTTTACTTCCTAGAAAAGGAGTAGGTTATGAGGGCCATTTTTTTGGTATATTTTATAACCCAATTCAAAATTTGATTCCCCTTCCCCACACTTGACTTATTTTTTGCAATATGGCTTTTTGGTGTCTAGCGTTTTCGTTCTTTGTATGTATTTTGAAATCAAAATGCTTGTTCAAGCAAGTAGCTGTTGATCATCTGCAAGCAGCTAAGGTATGCACAGGCATAAAACTGCAGGGCAAGTCAAAGGAGCTAACTGAACTTTTTATTTTAAAACATTTTAATGTATTCTGGTTATGCATTGCTCTGCTCTCTGCCTAGGCAGAAAAACTGCAGATAGCAGCTGATGGTCAAGAAGGTCAGAGCAGAAGTATGTTAAGAAAATGCTAACCTGCCCTGGCTGGTGTGGCTCAGTTGGTTGGAGCATTGTCCCATACACCAAGCGGTGGCAGGTGCTCTTCCAGTCAGGGCACCTACTGAGGTTGTGGTTTGATCCCCACTTGGGGAACATGTGGGAGGCGACTGATTGATGTTTCTCTCTCTCTCTCTCTCTCTCTTCGTCTCTAAAATCAATAAAAAATAGAATATCATAAAAAATGCTAACCTATACAGGGCAGGAGACACCCACTACCCTTTAAGAGGCAAAAATAGGTTTATCAGGAAGGCGTGGCAGGTAGCAGAAGGAAGGAAGGAAGGACAATAAACTGGTGTGTTCCTGCTAGTATCCCGGTCCTGTCCTAACATATGCCTTTTAGCTCACCTGTCACTAAAGTGTCTTGACTCTCTAATTACCTGGAGATCTGTACCCACCATGCAACCATGCAGACCTGCCCAGCCTTCTCTCTTAAGAGCTGCCACCAATGTGCTAGAGACAGAGGGAGCCAGGGGTCCCAGCTTCTACTGTCACCGAGGCTGCTAAACAGGGTGTGATTTTACAGCTGGAGCTGGAGGAACTTTTTCTCTAAAAACAATTGTAAATTTAGCATCTTGTGCACCTTAACATAACATATACTTTCTCACATATGAACAGATTAACAATCTATATAGTTTATAGAAATAAGCACTATTTGATTGTACTTAATGAAAAATTTAACAGAGATAGTGAGCATAAAAAAAGACATAGAAGCCATGCAATAGAGCCAGGCAGAAAGGAAGAAGACAATAACTGAAATAAAGTATAAACTAGGAGAAGTCAACAGCAGATTAGATAACAGATGACTTGGGATATTTAGAAATTGGAAATGGCTTGATCAAATGAAATCATGAGCCCTGACATCGGAAGGTGGAAGATATAGGCTTTGGTAGAAAAATAAATAAAAACTCAATTTCATAGAGGGAAGATTTAAGATGGAAAAAGAAAATGAAACGAACATAGAAGAAACCATGTGAGGTTTGCTCTTCCTCCTGTACATGCTGTAGCAACTCCCAGGCAGAGGTTGCGTTTCATGACATATCAAGGCAAAGACACTGTTAGGTAGGCATGTATCATTAATAAACATACTGGTATTGCAGAAGGTTGGAAAACAGGATAGACATGAAATAATGTGGCGTTTCTCTATCATGGTACCCTCTTTCAGAATGGGAATGTCTATCTTCATTTTCCTTCTTGCATTGCAACAATGAGTTATACAGTTTTCAGGAGAATTGATGGGTATACAGATAAATATCTTCCTAGGGTGTGAGCAAGAGAGTGGAATTTAAATTGCATTACAAGCCCAGCCGGCATGGCTCAGTGGTTGAGCATTGGCCTATGAGCATTGGCCTATGGAGGTCACAGTTTGATTCCTGGTCAGGGCACATTCTCTCTCTCTCTCTCTCTCTCTCTCTCTCTCTCTCTCTCTCTCCCCCTCCCCCCCCTCTCTTTCTGCCTCTCTGAAATCAATAAAAATTTAAAAAAATAAATTGTATTATGAGTTTTCTCTATAGGAAAGGACTGTAAAATGGAATTACATCCACTGTGTGATGGCATTAGTATATATTTGGGAATGTGAACATTCTTTATTTCACTTTCTCATGAAAAAGCAACTCACAACTTAGGGAACTTTCTTCATTCACCAGATAACTCCTTTTAAATACATATTGACTTTTATGCTTCTGAACTATTATTTTCTGGCATCAACTGATTAGTATCCTCTGACAAGCTATAGAATAAAAAGATGTCAGTGTATTGCACTGCGGAAAAATTAAAATGCCACTTTAATTCCCTGCAAAGAAAAGAGGCCTCGTTTTTAGGCATCGGCGTAGGGTCACATGCCAGAAAGCCTCTACTCTGGCCATTTCTGTTTCAGAGCTGCTTTGGAGTTGATGAGTATAAAATGGGGAGTTGGACTTCCGATCTGCCATTTCCCCTGAGGCACACTTACTGAGCTCTGTATTGGAAAATTGCTGTTTGCTTGGCTAACCGCTGGCTATCAGAAGATCTATAATGCAGTTTGCCCATCTCAGGGCACAGTGGGCTAGAACAATGTGCATGAGACAGAAAGCCTAGCATCTTCCTCTTAGGTACATGAAGAAACCAAATTCTCAGACATCTTACATAAATCTCACATGGGTGCTTTAATGTAAGTTTCTTGTAGCATCATTTCTAATAGAAAGATTAGGAAATCAGGTGGAAAAGCCTATTTTACATATTGCTGCCCTAGAATCTTTTTACCCACCGGATAAGCCGTCGACTCCCTCATGTTCCTGATACAGGAGTTCCCTCAGTCACCATGGCCTCTCTGAGATCGAAGGTGAAGGAATAAAGGGAGAGGCCTGTTTGGATAGAGGAGTCTAATCAGAATTTTCTGACACCGTGATGCCTGCCCACATGCATCTGGGGTATGAATGCCCTCAAATTCAGCTCCCGAGTGAGTTTTTTCAAACTTTTATATAATCCAAGTCTCTCTCCACAATACAACAGATTTACAATTCCCCTTCTGCTTCATGCCTCACCACAATCCATCCACTTTGTACAATAGCAACAAAGACTATTAGTAGGAATTTTTTTTAAAAGCAGAGGACACTTAGATTGGTGTTTAATCTAGTGATTAAATTTTCCTTTGGTGACACTGACTATATGATAATATGCTTGTAATTATTTCATTTCTCGGTGTCGAGGATTCTGTGATTGCCCTGTGGCCAAATTTTGTGTAAATAGAAGATTTTTTTGCACAGACCGTCCATATCATTCATCAGATTTTCAAAAGGGTCCTTTCACCGAAGATCAAGAGTCATTATTAGAAGGCACACCTGTAGCTGTGATTTGTTTGGCATCTCTGTAATGTTTGTGACACACATATATCTATGCATGACACACATACATCTATGCATGACGCATTATCACATATATCTATGCATGACACACATACATCTATGCATGACGCATTATCACATATATCTATGCATGACACACATACATCTATGCATGACGCATTATCACACATTCTGGAGTTTTAGATTGAAAGATCTCGCTCAGGTACGTTTAGGTAGCAGGATCAATACCTATCCCTTCAGGAGACACATGGGGGTTAAACCAGATGCGATCCAGGCCAGGTGTTGGCAATCAGCTAGTTCACTGTGGAACACTGGACACAGTGCCTGTGTTAAGCGGTTATGACGATCAGAAGATAAACACTCCACGCCAGGCTGAGACATCGCGTTCTAATCCGGGGGAAGAGCAGAAGTGGAGGACATAGGCAGTCACCGGAATGGGAGGGCTGGGTTTGTTCAGGAAGTGCTGCCTGCTTTCCCTCCCTGGCCATCTGCAAGCGTCACAGTTTTTGCCCGTCCTATTTAAAGGTACTGCCCATCCTTTGATAAATGCACATGAACCCAATCAGGCCCTAGCCTGGCATCCTGTAAAGCAATTCTTTGTCGTACAGAGAGCAAGCATTCTATACTGCCTCCAAACCACATTCACAGAGCAAAACTCATGGATGGGGTATTGTCCAGAAAACAAAGTATAACTAAATAGAAGGCATTATTTACTTTACAGGTATTGTTGACTTGGCACAAAAATATTTTCCTGGACCTTGACTATATTTCTAGATCTCTATTTCCTTAGTTGCATTTATGGAAGTGAACATGTTCTATAAAAGTTGAGAAGAAACTTACAACACAAATATAAAATAGAATAACAATAAAATTAACATGTAAATAGATAAATTCAAATTCAGGCCACATAAGTACATAAAAATATAAAACAAATCTGTGATGATTTAATAAAACCTTCAAAACTAAACTTAAATATTCATGAGTAAAGTCAACTGTAAAGAACACATATAGATATAATTGATATTTTAAAATATATATTTCAAATTTATAGACTTCGATGTAATGTTTATCCTTTCTAAAATATCATTCTGTATTATTTTTTAACTTGTTGAAAACTTTCTTAATTTAAATATGAATTATTCATAAGTTACGTTCAGGATCATTGATCCTGAGCCCACCCTAGAAGGAGGTCTTAATGAGAAATTAATGATGTACATGGCTGTGAGTACATCAGACATAACTTTGACCTTAATTACTTTTGTGCAGAGGGCATTCTAGTCAAAATACCTTTGAGGAAAATACGTTCTTGGCACAGTACTAAATACGTAAGAGCTACTCTAATTATGTTTAATATTTTTGGCACAGTGTCAAATTCCTGTGGTATTGAAATTACAGTGGGAAAGTTTTTTTCCTCCAAAAAATGGTTTCTATAACAAATAAAGCCTATACACAACAGACATGCACATACTGCTGTAACTCCATACGGAGCATGAGACTTTTCCATCCAGGGAGGAAGATAATGACTCTGCCCAAGCTCAACTCCTTGGGACAGAAAAACATATGGAAGAGCCAAGGGATGCATCCACAAAGCTTCAAGTGGGATACATATGTCCACTTGAACTCCTACCCCAAACTCTAGGATTGAGCTCATGATTTGGGCTTAGGCCAGTGGTTCTCAACCTTCTGGCCCTTTAAATACAGTTCCTCATGTTGTGACCCAACCATAAAATTATTTTCGTTGCTACTTCATAACTGTAATGTTGCTACTGTTATGAATCATAATGTAAATATCTGATATGCAGGGTGGTCTTAGGCGACCCCTGTGAAAGGGTCATTTGACCGCCAAAGGGGTCGTGACCCACAGGTTGAGAACCACTGGCCTAGGCACACAACTCAGGATGGTTCTTGGGGAATTGCCACGTGAACCAGTTCAAGCCCATTGAGAGTCATCGCCAGCATTCCTCCTGGTGTTGTCCACAAAAATGCTCATTCTGGCCAGATAAAATATCCAACTGAGGATTATACTTCACTAACCTTTGAGAAGAGGTTTTTTTGTTTGTTTGTTTGTTTTCTGAGTAAGACACACAGACCAAAACAGAATCAGAGATAAAAAGAAAACTTTCTAATGATATCTGGGTCATACTTGAAGCCATTCTACTCCTAGATTTTTCAGTTAAGTGAGCCAATATATTCCCAGCTCAAATTTTGTTTCTGACCTTTGCTACTCAGAGTCCTCTCTAATAAATTCAACAGTGTGCATGCATTAATTTATTTCATTAACTCTAATTGTTATAATACCCCTCTAAGGAGAGTATGACTAGTATGGGGTAGAATTGGGAAATACTCAGGCCTAGGATAAAATCAATAATTTAAACAACTATCTACCATCATTTTCTCTCCTTCTTGCTCTAACATCAGAATATTGGGCGAACTATAATTGGCACTGCTACTCTAACTGGTATATCTAATTTTTACCACTTCGGATTCAAAATTTATTTGAAAACACCATTGCTGTTGCCTGACAAATTAGCTCTAAGTCTGGTATTTCAGACTCAGTCCATGATGTTAGTTCCTTATACTGGAACATAACATTTAAAATTATGGTAATTAATTCTTGAATAAGGTCATTCAATTTTAGAAATTATTGGCCTTAAAAGAAGGCAGCAGCTTTCTTATGTTCCTACTGCCTGCTGATCCTGTTCACTGGGACATGGTATGTTGGAGTAGGGCAATCATAAATGATAGAGGTTTAGCAGTTGGAGTGTTCACACTAGCAGGTAGCAGGAGTGAACAAACTGTGGGTACCTTGAAAATGTACCCACATGAGCAGCTTCTGGCCCTAGACAAGGATTAAAAACACTGTCAAAGAACACTAATATAACAACTGGTTTGAAGTCATGAGCTCCACAAGATCTTGGAAAAAGTAATTATAAATCTATTAAGTGTAGGGCCAATGTAGGGCAAAATCGTAGTGCAATCTCCAGAATGCAAGACTGCCAAAAACATAACTCCTGCTGAAGATGAAGTCCCAACAACAAATTGTAACACACATGAAAAGAATAACCAGAAACCTGTAATTGAGAAATTTGGCACTCATAGGACCAGAAATAATTGGGCAAACAGAAAGGGACTTAAAAGAAAGTATGTGCAAAATGCCTAAAGATAAAAAAATGTCTTACATAACGAGAAAACAGGAGGTTATAAAATTAAAAATGGGCTGCTATGAAAAGGATCAAGTAAGGAATGTGGGATAAACATATGGCAATTGAAATGAAAAGTTAATAAAAATAGGTTAATCAATATAGGTGACAAAATTGAAATAAGAATCAGTTAACTGAACAATATACTAGAAGAATCTCCCTGGATATAACCCATTATATAAGTGGAAAGATAAATGGAAGTAAAATAAACAGAAGAGAAAAAAAGAAAATAAGGGATATGGCAGAATGAGAAATTGTAACTTAGCAAATAGTAGTGCCCAAAGGAGAAAATAGACGGAAAGGTAATATTCAAAGAGATTAAGGTTGAGAGTTTAATCCTTTAATTAATTAAGTTTTTAATTAATTAATACTTTAACTGACCCTTCAATTAAAGCTTTAATTACTTAGTTTTCCAGAAATTAGGAAAGACATAGACTTTAAATGGAAAAGACCTGTCTAGTAGGATATCTGAAAAATCCACATTTAGTGTAGTTGAAATTTCATATCATGAAGGACAAAGATAAAATATGAAAATTTTCCAGAGAAAAATTAAATTAGAAATCATATATTAATTCAAAATAATTGAATAATTTAAAATAATTCTCATCTGCAGTGATAGATTCCAGAAGTCAACCAAATAATATTTTCAAAGTGCTAAAGATAATTTATTGTAATCCTAGTTAAATATTACTTAAGTTGTGAGGGCAAAATAAAGATAATTTTTTAAATAAAGGACTTTAAAAGTTCCCTGCCCACAGATTATTTGCTGAGAAAACTACTAATGGTCATATTTCTTTAAGAACAAAAATAAACCAGAAGGACAGTGTGGGATAGAAGAAAAACTATAAAAATCATGTACATATAAAAAAAATTTAAAAGAAGGATGGGAAAAAGGAAGAGACCATATTAGAATGAGGAGGTTGGCTGTGTGTCTTTGGGCCATTATTAGTGCTTCCATCTATAGAACACCAGGATTAGCTGTTAACTTTACGATTTATTTGACAAACGGTTGCAAATAGCTTTTTGTTACTGATTTTTTATTTGACTTTAATGTTGTGATTTAGATTTCATATCTTTTTCTCCTACTATATGTGATTGCATATTCTATGCTTATGAGTCTTCTTGTTGCCTAAGCCAGCCTAGCCTACCAAGCATTCATCATCATTAGATTGTTGCTTGATTGAGAAGACAAAGATGTGCATGAACATTCATAACCATACATATATACACAGACAAGGGCAACTGTCCTTCTCCTTGGCCAGGGTACCCAACCTTTCAGAGCATGTCAATCATGACTTGTTAGGTTATGCAGGAGTGGCATAAGTTTTGATTAAAAAATAATTTTCATCTCCTTATTAGTGAAATACGAAAAGGAAATTTATATTCTGGGCTTCATTAACTTACCATACTTTCTAAATATTAGTTAAGGTATATATAAATATATACTGTTTATTTGTGGTTTGTTGTTTGCTTGCTATAGTCTATACTATGAATTTTGAAATTCAGTAATTTAATAACTAATTTAAATTTATAAGTTACTAGCATACTGAACCTCATTTTCTTCGCTTAAACATTGGGATAATAGTACTCTCTTAGGGGGATTTAAGAGGGTTTTATGAACCAATGTTTGTCTATAAAATGTCCGGCACAGTGCCTGGCTCAAAACACAATAAATATGAAGACTACTCTCGCCTTATATTTTCCTGAGGCAAGACTGTGCTATCCTGTTCAGATTGCATCCTGAAATAGGATGCCTAAAATGTGCATTTCCACCATCAATTAATCATGGAAAATAATGAGCAATTAGGGGATGTAAGAGAGAATTTTTAAAAAGAGCAGAATAAATAAAATTCCTGAAGAGATTTGATTTACAGAATAGCAGTAATTCAATCCAGACATGAAATCTGAAGCTTGTAAATTCCCATGATGATTGTCTCTTGAACTGCATCCCCCTCTTCCCCAGAAGCCCACATAAATGAGAACCCACAGGAAGGTCTGGACTGACAGATCAGGGATGTGTAATCACTTACTCACTTGAATTTTCACTGTCTTTTGTATGTGAGAGGTGACCAAGCACCCAGAGCTGGCAGGAAGAGACACCTGGTAGCCATTGCCTTTTCTTATGCCTAATCCCAATGTGTGTCTTGTCTCCTTTCCCCACAATTAATTCATATTCATTCATTCCTCTCTCTATTTCCTCTCCTTTCTACCTCCTTTTCTCTCTATAACTCTCCCTCCTGCCTATTCCATTCCTTTTCCCCTTGATTCTTATTAGAAAGATTTTCACAATTCTCTCTCTTGCCATTTATCACTTGGTAATTTTTCTACATTATCACCACTCACCACTTTTCCCTGAATATCCTATTCATTTCTTATTGGAAATGTCAAGATTTGCCTTAACTTTTGGATTTGTATAATCCCAGAGTCAGGGGACACCCTTTTTTCCTTGGTATTGTCTCCTCCACAACAGTCGGTCTTCATAGATGACCATCTCTGCTGGACTTAGCCAAAGCAGAGAAACTTTCATTTTTCAGGATTCTCTTCATGGCATTAGGAAAGGAAGCAGCTACACTAACACCTGGCTGAAAAGCAAGAAAATAAACAATAAAGTCTATCTAGACTTTTAACAGCATTTAAAAAATCTTTGGCATTTATATCATTGTTCTAAAGACACGACTTACAGATGTACTGACACCAAGAATATCATCACCTGCTGACTGGTTCTGTCTTTTGATTTTTGCCTCCCTCGCTGAGCAAATAGCACTCTGATTGGTGGCAGTGACAGAATGGATGCACAGCAGATAAAGAGCATGCATTGTTTGTTGACAATAGTTATCTTATTTTTCGCATGTGTAGGCAGAAAGTGACTTACCAGTTTTCATTTAAAAAGTAGAGACAGAATAAAGAGGAGAGCTCAGCCACTTTTATTGACTTCAGGTTTCCTAGGCGACACCATCTATGTGACAGCAGATAACAGAATCAGTCAGAAGAGAAATATTAAATGACATCAAATAAAATATTTTTAAAATTTAAGAGGGCACTATCACAAATGGATCTTTGTGGCAAAAACAAATCAAAATTATTAAAGTAGAATAGCTCTTCTCTTTCCACAGAATAAAACTGTAGCTGTCAGCTATGTTTTGATAGACTTTTCTATTTGGTTTTTGGTGACTTAAGGAGATAAAAGTCATGATTTCAGTCACAACTATATACAGAAAAGATAATTAGAGAAGATAAGTATACAGACAAGTGCAAGGATGAAAAAGTGTGGCAGAGCAAAATTTCCATAAGACAGAACAAAGAACTTTAAATATAACTGAGGCCCTTTTTTTGTTAGTACCAATTGCATGTGCATCCAAACCCACATTGTAACAGGGCAAGTCATAAAGTTATCCAGGTTCCAATCTCAGAGAGTGTCTCCAAGGAAGTCTTCCAGCTGGTTCCTTGATCCACTAAAATCTCCAGGTAATGAATGATTTGCAATACACCATTGACAGAAAAGGAAACAAACCTCAACAAAAGAAAGACATTGGGAGCTACAGACACTCACTTTCCCTTCCGGTGTCTGTATGTGTGAGAAGCCCTAAGAATTGGGAAGTAGGTTGCCCTGTGAACTTGAAATTGTAAATCTCCACATAAGACATGTCATTAGACTTGTGTTTGTAAGTGCTTATCTAACAAGTTTAGGAATATCTCAAACCTCAGTGTATCCTGTATTTCATTTCTGGGAGACAGAACTGAGATGCAATTATTATAAAGGAACTTAAATTATTTTGCACACTTTTTGGATAAAGATTTGCAGGAATGGAAGAAAACTAATTGGATAGAAATTATAACCCAAAGATTCCATTCAACAGGACAGCAGAGAAGACACCCAGATCAACATGAATATCCTCAATTGATTATCAACATGGGCAGTAACCATAGGCTTCAGAACCTGATGCTAGTCCACCTTTGAGCCAGGCAACCACCGAGAGGACTTGTCTTCTCGCGTACTGGTCAGATCAGAGCAAACATCCATTCCTTTTGATCACAATATTTCTCCTCGGAAATTAATACAAGTGTGGAGAGCTTTGTTAATATGAACTAACACCTCTAAATCAGTGCTTTGCTGGAACTTCGCCAGTATCGAGTTTTTCAGCCCACAACACTCAGAGCCACACTTTGGGTGGAGTTGAACTCACTAAGTTAAAATCCATCTTTAGTGTTCTTGGGGGATGGGGAAACACTCCAGGTGTCCCCTGCCCCACTCACGTGTCACAAGGTTCTGTGTCAGATTCCAGCTGCGGTTGCTCTAAAGTTAGAGGATTTGGGTAAAGAAATAAAGAGGAAAGGTTTGCACTGGTTAGGGAACATTAGAAGAGCATTCATACATGAGACATAGGACTATTTGAAAAATTCAGGTTTTCAAGTTTCTTTTTTACATAAGTAGTCGTTTTATCTCTAACATGTACTTTGGCTGAACGTTTCAGAATCTAAATGATAAAACTGTCACTCTTCAAAGTCATTTGCTATACAATTATTAATTATCAGTTTTTTAAAAAAGAATTTCTTTGGGCTTCTACATGCTATTTGGAAGCTTGATGTAGTTCTGTATTAGAATATATTGCATTAATTTATTGTTTTTGATTGCCTCTAAATGTTGGATTTATAATTTTTATTATTATAACCTACAAATTGCCATAGGTTAACTTATTTTGGCATAAAACTTTCTTGTCTTTATCTAAAAGTTTCTTTAATACTTTTTTACATCGTGGATGAAAAATATCCAGAGTATAAATCTGACTCTTAGAACAATAGACCGCCTCTCTATAAAAACGTCCTCATCCTTGTGATGAATTAATCCTTATAAAGTTGTATTTTGGTTTGGACTCAGCTCCAACTTTGATATTTATACCTTTTAAAGGACAGATGAGAGATCGTTATGCCTTCAAATAGGTCCTAAATAAATAGATTAGCAACGTTTCTTGCTAACATTGTGCTCAGCGTTTTATCAAACAGACTATGAAGATGAAAACCCAGGTAATTAAGGAGCAAGATTCAAAGCCGTGTTCGGCAGATCTCAGAGACTGTGAATGATGAAATCAAGGTCAAAGTGGAGACAGATTTATGAAGAGCCAGAGAAAGATGGAAATATTCGAGTGCCTCTCTTTTGTTGAGTTCCTTTTTGGACCAATGCCTGCCATTTTTTTTTCTTTCTTAACTGTAGCTTGAACTGGAATCTGAAGGAAGTGGATGATGAATGTCGTTTCCACATTAAAAGACACACTAATTCCCAAATATTTCCTGTATTTGCACCACCTCTTCCTGTGGCCTTGGCTCACAAAGAGAATTTACCACTGACTATTCCATTGGGTCTATGGAAAAGGTATAATGAGGGCCCTTCATAAAAAAAGCACAAAAAGCAAAAATGGGTTAATATATCAGTCAGTCAGTTGGTCTTTTGATCAGTAAATTTTTTAAAAAGTCCTTTTGAAGGTACCATATTATAGCAGACATCAGCGGACAAGTATTAGATTTGATTCAAGACTCAGTGGCTTTATGTAAAGACCTTTACTTTTTTGAGCTCTAATTTACTTACCAACAACCAAGGTTTAAAATCTAGCTCACAACTGGTTTAAGAAGTAAGCAGAGCCCAGCCAGCATAGAGCATTGACCCATGAACCAGGAGGTCATGGTTTGATTCCTGGTCAGGGCACATGCCTGGGTTGTGGGCTTGATCCCCAGTGTGGGGCATGCAGGAGGCAGCCGAACAATGATTCTCTCTCATCATTGATGCTTCTATCTCTCCCTTCCTCTCTGAAATCAGTAAAAATATACATTTTTAAAAAGTAGTCAGCAGAATTTTATATGTAAATTATGAAACATGATACATGATACCAATTTGAGTTCCTCAATCAATGTTATCTGCTTTGTCACCACAGGATACATACATTTACCCCTAGAATGAATTCCAACCATAATCACTGCCACCTTCAGTTTCAGTAACAAAGAGTGTCCTCTGTGGCATAAACTCCTTCTGCCCCTACACTGTTTCTTTCTTTCAGTAGAGACTAGCTCGCCTTACTTCAGACAGGCCTCCACAAGATGTATCCATTTTTCATCCAGTACATTCATTATTATTAATTTATTTCTCAGTACATAGTTACCATGTGTCAGGCTCTGTGCTGGGCTCTATGGCTGGTTCAAGGGTCAACCAAGAGCAACCTGCCCTTTAGATTGCTATACCCAAAGTCATTCTTGTCATTGCCACCATCATCATAGCTTAGGTGAAAACGTGTAAACCTATTAGCATGTATGTATAGTTTCTTCCACAATATTTTCTATGATTACAATGGAGGCAAATAAGATTTTATCAACTGATGTATAACCACAGAAAATCATAGTAAGAAAAACAAGTGCTATTTGATACTGAAGTTGCAGAAAATATTGGTTAAAATTTGCTTCTTCAGACTATCATCAAAATAAACTTTTACTTAAGTTTAGGTAAAATATCAGGAAATATTACTACTTGAGGCAAAGAGCAGCAAATAGAAGCTAATTCAGAATTTGAATTTCTAAGTTTGACTAATTCAGAAATTGGTTATTTTTGTAGAAACCACAAGTAGATATGTCAGTATTCAGTAAACAATTTGGGGGGATGGAAATGTAGAGGTACTATGTGAATAGTTTATACTCTGTCATTGTCAGGTTCATTCTTTCTCTTGACACTCCTCAGAATTCTCCCTTTTCTTTCCAGAGGAGATCTGATGTTCCCCCTTACTCATGATGCTGGGGGTTTAACTCAGATTGTCATAGAATAGAGAAATGTGTGGAAAGCATCACTATGGCAGCCCTTTACTCCATTCCAGAGCCATGCCCCTGGGCCTGCACCCCTGTAGAATCAGCATGGCCAGGTGTGGGATGCAGAGTCATTAAAGTAAGTAAAATGATATACTCTGAGTCTTCCGTTGCTTCAGAACATTTCATAATAATGCAAAGGTAGGGCTAAATAGCACTGGTACTTAAGGGCAGGGTATCAAAGTAGAGAACCTGAGGGGTGATAGTAGATTCTAAGTTTGTGATTTCATGAGCCTTTCTTGTTCTCCTTTTATGCACAATCATTTACTGATGACCATCTTGAAATATAGTGGCCAGAACTATACCACAGATGCAGTCTCTTCACTGTGTGGGACAGTACAGGCTTTGTAGTCAAACAGGATCTGGGTTCTAATCCAGTCCCCACTGTTTAATAGTTTTGTCTCTGAACCTTAGTTTATCTGTTAAAAAAAGCAATAAATACTATAAAATATCACTGTAAAAATGAGTGAAATAATTGATACCTAAGCATATACCTCTGATTTTTAAAAATATAGATTTTTATTATGTTATCTATGTTTTTATTTAAATTATTTATCTACTGAATGACAGACCAAATGCAGTGCCATGTGGCACTCTCAGATTAACTGAATATTCAAGCAATGTTTCAAGTATGGTTGTTCGATTATGGCTATTCTAGCCTGACTCTATTATTATGAACTTTACTCATATAGCTAACATGGTAAATAAAGAAATAATGTTAAGAGTGTAAGCTCTGGGGTCAGACACAGCAGGTTCAAATCCCAGCTGTGAGATGTTGGACAAGGTGCTTAAATGATCCAGGCCTCAGGTTTCTCAAGTATAAGACAGGGCTACCAATAGTATCAGGTTGGGACCTACTAAATATTCAGTATGTATTAGCTATTATTCATACTAGTAAATACCTTTCAATATTAAAATATCCTCAGTCTATACCACATTGCATGTCTAAGGGAATTTAGCATGAATACTGGCTCCTACTGTTTATACTAGTATTCTTTTCAAAATCGTCATGAGCCATTTACATGCTTGGGCATGGTCATTACTGCAGCCTAGTCTACCCTTAACTAATACAACAGCAAATCAGATTAATAATCTCCTCCAGTCTCTGCTGTCTTCTGTTATAATTCTATGCATATTGAAGCCTGGCTGGTAATCTTTCCTGAGGACACATTACCCAATTGTATTTAGTTTGTGCTCCCAGAGCATTTCACGGCACCTCCACATTCTCCAACGCCTATCACTGCCATGCCTTGGATAAGTGTCCCTTGACAACCTCTGAATTAGAACACAGGTCTATGGAAATACAACTGTGTCCCTCATTTGAATACTTCAGTCTTATCACCGTGACCTGAATAAATGTAGGGAACTGAAGAGGTAAATGAATGTATGTTTGGTTGGAGTATCTAAATCAAAGTAACCAATCTGGAATTGCTGATTTTTATTTTGTCCTTAGCTTTTTCCCACAATTTCAATTCATTCTGGTTTTCTACTTGAGTCTATTTTAAAATACATTTTGTGCCACATTTTAAATTGCATTTTACTTTTCACTTTTGCTCGTGTGATTTTTCTTCCTCCTTTTGTATATGTATGTTTAAGTCTAAGGTCATCTGAGAGCTTCCTGTGAGGCTTAATGTGAATTTTTTGGCTGCCTGTGCCTTTTCTCCTCAATTGGGAACATTTAGGATTGTATACTTTCACTTTTAGAGCTTTCCATTCCTCTTCGATGAGATTTTCTGTTGAGACTATGCCTGGGAATCATCTGAGATGGGCTTTCATTTGTGCTGTGTGAGAGAAACCAGTTAGGGGTCACACTGCTACATTACACTCCCCTGGGCAGAGCGGTCTTCCTAGGGAAAGCAAGCTAAGAATTCAAGGTCATCTAGGAGGTGTGTGGGACTCTCTCTACGTTCCCCCTCGCTTTCTGCCTAAGAGCATCCACACCACAGGAAGCTGGAACCACCCTCCAAGAACCTTGTGATGGACCCCAGCTCACTGTCTCTCTAGCCCTTCCCTCTCCTTCCTTCCCCGCTAACTCCATTGCTCTGTGTCATTCTTTTTGTCAGTCTCTTGTGTCAGCTCTCTCTCTCCATCTCTGTCTGTCTCTCTTCTACCTCAGCCTCCCTTTCTCCATCTCGGTCTCTGTTCCTGTCCCTTTCTCTCCTGACTCTTTAATACCCATACTTATATTTCTATGTTCCTTTAAATAATATTTTCTTAACTCTTTTTGCTCTTGTATTTCCTTTCAGAGTCTCTTGCCATGGAATCATGCCAACCTTTTTTATGAACTTTTGAAAAATCTGTTTTCCTAAAGTCTAGAGTGCACGTCTGACTATGCCCACTGTTTCCTTTCTCCGCTGTTATGAATTCCAAGATGACTTGATTTCTCCCAAGGTTCATATAACTTTTACTGCAACAGTAAGTTCTTTCTTGTTGGTTAGCACTAACTGCAGATTAGTAATTTTTCTTATTGCTTCCTCTACCTGCTACGAGATTAAATTGTCAATAAAAAAAAAAGCAGTTGAACCGCTTCTTCACTGTTACTTCTTGCCTCTGAGCCAGTTTTATTCTTAAATAAGATCCATCCTCTTTACCTTCTACCTGGCCAGAAAGTCCTTTTTGTACAACCACACATCATCACTTGTTTCTCTCCCTTTTGTCCTCACCTAAAGGTTTTGTACCATTCCTCAAGTTCATGGCGTTTTATAAATTATAGGTTATGTTTTGAAAAACATAATTGCTCCATTCTATTGGAGTTGTTCCTTTTAAGCAAAATTTACCTTTTAGTTGTCTTATTTTAGGCATGAATTTAATGCCACCAATAGTTAGAAATACTTAATTTTTGGATTGTAAACTACTAGAGGTCAGAAGCCATGTCATATTCATCTTTGTATTTTCAGAGGCTACAACAGTCCTGAAACATACTCACATGAATTAATTAAACTGAACTGATGCTTGTTTTAAAATGGCAAGTTTAATGGACTCCCCCCCATGCACTGCGCATAGATATATAAACACGTGAGGCCATAAGTGAATTCCACATTTCTGAATTTGTCTTGAAAATGATCTAGTATTTCTTTCACAAGTTCTCTCTATGTGTTGTTTTGCATGAATTTTGTTGCATTTTTCTACCTATCTTCCTATTTTAATTTGAAGAGCTTTTGATTAGCCATTGAAAGGAGATTATTGCTGGGAAGCATCAATGAGCCTGAAACTACATTAAGTATTTCACATGTATTATTTTTACTCTTTACAACCACCTTACCAAACAGATATTAATAAATTAATGATTACATATAAATATTGGATCTCAGGGTAAATGGCATGTTCCAGCCAAGAGAGTTATGAAGGAAAATAATTCATTAGAATTAGGTCTGACTACTTCCAAAACTCCTGTATTTCTTCTAGTTTGCCCATTCTAGCTGGCTTATTGGTCAAGCAGATATTTGGCATTACTTGAGGCCACAGTCAGGTGTCATAAATATCTTAGATTAACAACACAGGTGAGCAAAACTAGAATGAACGTCAGCTCTTGGTTCTGCAAGGGGATATTCCTATTGTGACGAAAGGTGTGGTGACTCTTAAAATACTATACTGTTTTGGGAAAAACTGGCAGCCAGCAATGGCACTCTGGTGGCTTTAAGGACATAATGCATAGATACACACTTTACTTTTGCCATGGAAGACAGAGCAATAAGATAAAGAAGCGAGAGGCAGCCCCCCACCCCCATCCTCATCCATGCCAAGCAAGGGGGTCAGAGAGAATGATTTACTCCTCTCTGCTATTCTGACGTTGCCTGGACTATAGTTGCAGCACTATTGGCACCAACAATAGTCTCAGCCCACTATTCAAACATGCAAAAATAATTTTTTATTTTGATATATTCAACCTAATTATTATTTGACCTCCTCCTAATCTGCTGAAGTGAAAAAATGGAATCATAGTTATTTTAAGAATTCTGATCTCACTTTCTATCCTTCTCTTCAGGTTGTATCTAAATTTCTGGGACAGAAATAGTGCTGAGGTTGGGGTTGGACATTATTATGGTCTATCTCTTCTTCCTCTCTGTCTTTGGCCATGTTAGTCCCTCGTGACAGGCCCATCACTCATCTGGTCCTCTGACAACAACCCCTACCAGTGACAGACAGAGGCCCTATAGAATCCTTCAGGAGCAGAAGTCTCTGTGATAACTTTTTGATACTCTTGGGCACTTGTGATTCATCCGATGCACACATACCATGCTTCAGGGAACTATATAAGGCCTGCTAGCAATATTATGCAACCATTTCTTCTCTGGGATCTAGTTATTTCTGAGTCATACCTAGGAAATTGGCATATAATCTCTCTGCTCTCAGATAAAAATATATTGTGCTAGGTGTTTCTGGAGGTCTAAGCTTGGAGAGGTGCTGCTTCAGGAACCCACCAGTGTCCGTGTCTACCTAACTCCCCTCCCCAGCTTTCACTACCAGCCCAAGAAATAATATTTTGGTCTTAAAGTGTGTAAAGTGGTAATTTGCTCATACATATATGATGCTATATCTAAGTCTGTCTTCTCTTTCACTCTAAGCATTTAAATTTTTTTGAAACCAAAAATTCAAGCAAACATCTTTTTCTTTACTTTCTGGTGTCATATTTATCTCCTAAGATAATAAATCCAAAACAAATGAGCTAACTGCATGGTTGGGAGAAAAGGCCAAGTGAAAATGGGAAGGACGTGGGGATGTGTGGAAAATAGATTAATGTTTTCAGAATTAACCTCTGTCTCCTTCGCTTGACACTTTCTGCTCTGGGTTGCACGGTTGTGGGAGAACACATACAGTAACCAGCCCTGGCTATCCCTGATCAAGAAGAGGGATGACAGCAGTTTTTACTCCAATACTGGTGGACAAAACAAGTAGTGAATTGGACAACAAGAGGGAAGGGCCGTGCAGGAGAGGGTTTGAGATTAGCAGGTTTATAATAATGAGAGAACATGTGATTGTCATGGAGTAGGTATACCACACCCACTTTTCCTTATAAAAAAATGCTTATGATCTAAACTTACAGTTTTAAAAACTAGCCATTTCTAATTGCCAAATGCATTTTTAAATCACTTTTACTCTACTCACATTAATTGAGTGTCTATTGTGTGCAAGGCATAAGATGTACTCATTCTTCAGCACATGGATGTAAATGGGACAGACAGGCAGGGGAAGGCTGCCTTCTCCACACTGCATGCCAGGCTCACAGGTGGGAAGGAGCACAGGGGACAAAGGCCGGTACAGTTGTGAAAAAGCAGACAGTGAGGAGCAGAGGGGCCCAGATTGAGTCTTGACACATGCAAGAGCATACCAGGTAGACCATGAGAAGGTTTACAGTCTTCTCCCTAAGGTTAACAAAAGCCACTGAGTGATTTTAAGCCTAGACTAATATGTCCTGCATTAGATTTCTGAAATTTCCCTCTGGCTGCATGTAGAAAATGGATTGGAATACACAATTGTTCAAGGGAAGATGAAGATCAGTAAGCAAGACATTATAGTTATCTAAGTAAGAAGTGACATGGGCTGTTAAAGAGAAGGGAGAGCATCAAAGGTACTTAGGACATGAAATATGCCTGCTGGATATAGATGAACATGGAGGAGGCAGATGAGGGAGTATTCTCTTTGGGAATCACTCTTTCATCATTTTATTTTATTTTCTGTAAGTTGTGCCCATACTGCATACAATGAAACAGGAAAGAACAGGAAGTTAGTGGCTTATAATCTATGAAGGGGAGAAAAATGACATAATGTTAAAAACAATCACTCACATTTATAGAAGGATCATACTAGGCTAATATATCATAATCATTTTATAAAGAAGGAAACTCATTTATAAAATAAGTTCAAAAAAACTCACCATTTTAGTTCCCAAAGCTATTGGTCTAAGCAGCATTTTTGGCAATACTACTGGAACAAATTAAAGGCAAAGTGGTAGGAGACAGAGCCTCACAATTCAATTTACCTCTGATGGCTATGTATGTTTGGATGAGTCAGAATCTCTGGTAAATGTAAAAGCTCTTGAAGATTAACAAGGCTAACTAAAGTAACAGTGAACCAGGAGCTAGATGTCTAAATAATCTCTTCACTATAGTTTAAATAATATTAAGACAAAGGTGAGAAGAGAGAAATTATTCAGGTAAATATGACAAATGTCATGTTAGGTCATATTAATATACTATTCACAGGACTGGAAAAGTCAAAAGAGTAGTGAACAGTTTGTAAATTCATTTCATTAGACAGTATTAGTTTACTAACTATCTCCTAAACATTAGTAGGCATTAGCTTTGCCTCTATAGAGCCCAATGAACATTGTAGTACCATCTGGACAGGATTCAATTATTCATTAAATTTCAGAAATTACTCCCTTGACAATGTTAACAGCATTTAGTGATGTGGAATCAAGGTACACAAAAGAAGTTAATTTGAAGGAATACTAACATGAAAGACTTATTTAATCTGGCTTCCTCCTCTATTGACTATTCCATCAACCTTTTCTTAATATTATAGTTTTAAGGAAGACTCTCCTAGTCTATACTCCTATGCCCTTTAAACCCATGACAGTTTAGTGCTTAATACTCTACTGTTGTCTGTTCTTGAAGGATATCAGGGAGAATTGCATATCTCAGACAGAGCTCATTAAGTGGTTTGACTTCTACACAATATTCCCTAGCTTCTTGTCTCCTTAAATTCAAGTCATCTCAGGAGAATAACCCTGGCCTTCACTTTAAAGCATCCACTATAGTGAGGATGCGGAGAAAAAGGAACCCTCGTGCACTGCTGGTGGGAATGTAGACTAGTGCAGCCATTGTGGAAAACAGTATGGAGTTTCCTCAAAAACTTAAAAATAGAACTCCCATTTGACCCAGTGATCCCACTTCTATGAATATATCCCAAGAAATCAGAAACACCAATTAGAAAGGATATCTGCACCCCTGTGTTCATAGTAACACAATTTACCATAGCTAAGATTTGGAAACAGCCTTAAGTGCCCCTCAGCAGATGAGTGGATTAAAAAACTATGGTACATCTACACAATGGAATACTA
>NW_005363502.1:3296391-3307712 GCF_000412655.1 Myotis brandtii | reverse complement strand
GGTCAATGGGGGGAAAAGGAGACATATGTAATACTTTAAACAATGAAGAATTTAAAAATAAGTAAATAAATAAATAAAATAAAAATAAAGCAGCCACTAGCTTCTGTCTCCAGGGCTGTGTCACAGCTTTTGTGGGCCTGGGGCACTTTTGCCTTTTTGCCCCATTCCTTCATGAAAGACTATATGAAAACTGTATTTTATAACTCATTAGTACAAAGACAAATATATATTAAATAATATCTTTGACCAGAAAGTTTATGTTTTTCTTCTGATTTTAAAATAAATTAAAGCACTAGGTGGTCAGTCCTGTGGCATAAGGGAATCTGTTGCCTTATGACTGCTCTATTCCCAGCACTTGGATAAATGCCTGGTGTGTAAAGTCTTAAATATTCATATTTATTGGATGAATCAATGAACGAATGACATTCTTTTTCCTTTTGAGTTCCTTTCCTTGGCTTGGTTGACAAATCTTTTTTAAGTCTTTCCTTTTTGCCCCCTCTTCTTTCATATTCTCTTTAAATATAGTCTTGTTTTCTCTCCAGAGTTTAAGGCTCACACTTGCAGTTGCTGGATCTTTTTACATGGTTTTCTCCAAAGTACCAACCTCTTAACATCTATAAAACAAACTCTTCTCTTGCTCTCCTTAATATTATTATTATCATCAAGATTATCGTTATTACTATTACTGACATCTCCATGATGGTAATGCCTTATCGTGTTTCAAGTTTCTCATGCTTGGTAGATAAAAGTTTTCTTCAGATCCCTCTTCTACTTGAGAGAGAAACATCAATGCTGCACGCTTAAGGGAATCTGTTGCCTTATGACTGCTCTATTCCCAGCACTTGGATAAATGCCTGGTGTGTAAAGTCTTAAATATTCATATTTATTGGATGAATCAATGAACGAATGACATTCTTTTTCCTTTTGAGTTCCTTTCCTTGGCTTGGATGACAAATCTTTTTTAAGTCTTTCCTTTTTATCCCTTTTGCCCCCTCTTCTTCCATATACTCTTTAAATATAGTCTTGTTTTCTCTCCAGAGTTCCAGGCTCACACTTGCAGTTGCTGGATATTTTTACATGGTTTTCTCCAAAGTACCAGCCTCTTAACATCTATAAAACAAACTCTTCTCTTGCTCTCCTTAATATTATTATTATCATCAAGATTATCATTATTACTATTACTGACATCTCCATAATGGTAATGCCTTATCGTGTTTTAAGTTTCTCATGCTTGGTAGATAGAAGTTTTCTTCAGATCCCCCTTCTACTTGAGAGAGAAACATCAATGCTGTACGCTTCACACTTGGGATCAAGCCCGCAACCCGGGCATGTGCCCTAACCTGGAATTGAATCATGACCTCCCAGTTCACAGGTCGATGCTCAACCACTGAGCTATGGCAGTTGGCTTGATTTCAATTTAAATGTCTAGCTTATTTCCACCATTCAAACTGACCCTATGGTCCTGCCACACCACTCTACTTGATAGCTCCTGAAAATACAGACACTATAATTTTCAGCCTTCTCTTTTCAAACTACTCTTTCTGCCTAGAAAGCCCCCCTCTCCCTCCCAATACATGTGTGTCTGAATCTTTCACTGGAGCAGAGACATGAACAGATAGCATTTAGATCTTAACTACATGTCTCTCCATGGTATGAACACAGAGCTTTGTATGGATGAAGAAATAAGTAGATACTTCTTCAATTGAACTTAAAATGAACAAAAGGAAAGAAAGTAAACACAAAGAGCATTGGCTTCTACCATGGTATCATATTTTATCTCAAAAGATGACAATTTTATCTTTTATAAAGAAGTAAAAGCAATAACAAAATAGCCATAGTCAATCCAGGTAAATGTACTTACATCAATATAAATCTAGGCTTTACAACCATTTAGCATGACAAACTCAGGCAAAGCTAATTTTAACCTGGATGAATATTTCCATTTCAGAGTTTTAATCTAATCAACCAGCGTAAATTAATCAGAAACATCTGCCTTGTCTCAAGAAATGCCTTGATTACTAAACCAGCTTTAATGAGACAAGCAACTAATTATATTATCCTTCTAATACAAGACAAGGAAAGGTTAGGGTACAGGAGGAATAATGTGTTTTTGTGTATGAAAACACAGATAAGTACAATGATAATTCAACCATTTGAGGATTTGGAGCTGACCTTTATAATAAATAAAATAGAAGGTGAATTTAAATTTTGCTTATTTTATTAAATAACACAAGTTTTTACGGGAATTTTTGATACCTAAGCAAGTAAAACTAAGAAAACTAGAAGAAGAATCCCACTACCCAGAGAAAATCAGTTTATATTTTGTTGTAGAGATTTCCAGTCATTCTTTTGTTTTGCCCTTTGTGTGTACATAACTGTGAGTGTATGTGTGTGTTGTGTGTGTATGCATGTGTAAGGTTATCTACTCTCTGTGTTAATAGAATTTAAATCAAAATGTACATAATATTTTTAAGGTTTTTTATTGAATTGTAGATAAAGAGGAAAGGGGAGAGAGAGAGAGAGAGAGAGAGAGAGAGAGAGAGAGACATTGATATGAGAGCAAATGGATCAGTTGTCTCCTGCATGCCTCCTACCAGGTATCAAGCCAGCAACCCAGGCATGTGCCCTGATCGGAATTGAGCCAGCAACCTTTCAGTGCATGGGATGACATTCAACTAACTGAACTACACCAGCCAGCGTATACATAAAATTTTTTAAAATATATTTTTATTTTAAAATTTTTTTATTGATTTCAGAGAGGAAGGGAGAGGGATAGAGAGATCAAAACATCAATGATGAGAGAGAATCATTGATCGGCTACCTCCCACCTGGCCCCTAGTAGGGATCAAGCCTGCAACCAGGGCATGTGCCCTGACCAGGATTCAAACAGTGACCTCCTAGTTCTTAGGTTGACACTCAAGTACTGAGCCACACTGGCCAGGCCATACATAATATTTTTAGCTTTCTTATTTTTTGAAAATATGCCACACACATCTCCCCATGACATTAAATATTATTTTATAACATTATTCTTCTTAACATCTGAATAGTAATCCATTTAATTATTGTGCTATACCCAGAATATTTTTCAGTCTTTTATTATTATAATTAGTCCTTAGAAAAGAGCCTTACACTTTATTTTATATACAACACTATTTTTTAAAATTGATCGGCTACCTCCCACCTGGCCCCTAGTAGGGATCAAGCCTGCAACCAGGGCATGTGCCCTGACCAGGATTCAAACAGTGACCTCCTAGTTCTTAGGTTGACACTCAAGTACTGAGCCACACTGGCCAGGCCATACATAATATTTTTAGCTTTCTTATTTTTTGACAATATGCCACACACATCTCCCCATGACATTAAATATTATTTTATAACATTATTCTTCTTAACATCTGAATAGTAATCCATTTAATTATTGTGCTATACCCAGAATATTTTTCAGTCTTTTATTATTATAATTAGTCCTTAGAAAAGAGCCTTACACTTTATTTTATATACACACACTATTTTTAAAAACTTCCTTAAGGTATATTCTTATGTGTGGAATTGCAGGACCAGATATAGAAAATATTAAGTCTTTTAATAATATGGTCAAACTCTTCACCAGATCTCTTATATCAAATTATACTGGCATTGGCATTCCATGGGTACATCCACATTCTTATAATCTTACATAAGGCCAAATATTAGCCTTGAGAACTTGCTTGTTTTCAGGTGGTTTTGTGTTTTTCTCCAAGGATACCCACTCAGCTGGGTCTTGGGCAGCCTTGGCCCTTAGTAGTGGGGAGGGGGATTACAATCTTTCCCAGCCACTCAGTTCAGATTAACTCTATATTCAATTCTGCTATATTCTCAGAACTATGCTAAATGGTTCCACTTGCCTTATCTCAGGGGAGAGGTGTGGGGAAAGGAGCTAGAGCCGGAGAGAGCCATCCACAGCTCCCTGGGTTCCCCCTGGACTCCCACTGCATAAGGAAATGTTCCCAGGGAAGGTGGCTGAAGGCTGACAGCCAGAGAACTCACCAAAGAGACAGTTGTTTTCAAGCCAAAGGTCCCTGAAGTGGACGCTACAGTTGGAAGTCCAGCTAGGGTCCCGATAGAAGACACAGCTGAGCTTTGGAAAATCAGCACACACTGCAAGCTGAAATGGGGCCAAGTCCAGACACCAGCAAGCTCGCTCCCTGGAGAGGTCCCCACAGTTGCCTGAGTAGAGAGAATTGGCAGCAGGTTACTTCCATTGAGGCAGCTGGATGAGCCCAGAGGCCAGGGCTCCTCCGTAACTCTGGCGGCAGACACAGAGGAGCTGCAGTTGCCTGAGTAGAGAGAATTGGCAGCAGGTTACTTTCATTGAGGCTGGATGAGCCCAGAGGCCAGGGCTCCTCTGTAACTCTGGCGGCAGATACAGAGGAGCTGGGGGGCAAGCAATGGAGAAACTGGATTTAACTAAGTATTTGCCCAAGAAAGAGTGAGTTTAAACCAGAAGTGACTGAATTATCTGGAGGTGGCAAGATTAAATGTTTTTCCATCCAAAAAAAATGGAAGCTCCTGAGCTAAATTACATTCAGTGACAAACAAATAACAAAAGTTACCCATTTGCCCTGACAATATTTAGGCCCTGAAATGAATCATACTGACTAAACCAGATAAGAAAGCTCATTCCTTAGTAGACACAAATTGTATGGTCTTCTATCTCATCAAAACCGCATGTCAAGTCTCAAACATTTTCTTTATTCCCTTATTCAAAAAATATTTATTGAGCAGCTAATAAGTATAATAGTCTGTGTCCTCAAGAAGATTAGAGAAATGAGATTGGCAGAAGAATAAATAATAGGTGGTGATAGGTCCTACAGAAAAGGGATCTATTTGAGCACAAAAGAAAGGGTACTAAATCCTAAGAGAAGAGGTATTATTCAGAGAAGGCATCTAATAGGATGTGATCACTTAAGCTGAGTGTTAATAAAGAAGCCAGCTAATTGAAGAGTGGTGAGGGACTCATTCCAGAAAGAAGAAATAATATATCTAAGCACTGAGAGCCTGGCCAAGGATAGGCAGAGGCTGGAGTGGGGGTCCAGGAGGTGAATGGCAGAGACATGGGACAAAGCCATCTAAGTGACACGTTCAAAGAGGACAGGGCTGTAGAGTGCAAGGGGCAAGAAGCTCATTAGGTAAGCAAAGTCCAGGTCAGCATTATAAGCCAGCCTTAGGAGCCTGGGACTTTAAATTGGGAAGTGATATGACTAAAAATCACAATACCGAGAAGGCAGGTACATCGATGCACCATGTGGTATTCTTGCTACTGGGGCAGAAAGTATCACCTTTGCAACAAGTGTAGGCCACCTCCAATGTGCTTTCACCAGTCACTTGCCCCTTCATTTACTTTGGTATAAGTTCTTTGCAGATAGATCTTGCTTTTTTTTCTTTTCCTTCTGAAAATGACCTTTGAAAGGAACACTTAGTTAATTACACCTTGTATTGAAACAATTGTGCAGGGGGTTTCCATTGTTCTTTCTCTAGCATACAGCTTTAAGAGATGTCAAACTGTTTCTTAGCCTTTGATGGATGTAGAGACTATAGTTCTGCCTTTCTCATTTCCTACAGAGTAAAGAGCGCAAATATTGGGAACTTGTGGATAGAAATGTCTAGTTTCTGTACTTGTCAAATTTTAAAAAATGCTAACGGACACTTGTCCTCGCATCTCCTAAACAAATACTAACAGTGGTGTGTGTTCTACGAAGCACTTGCAGACTCTTAGATGACTTGGACTTTTTCTTCTCTTTTCCTTGATAAATATTTAATATTAGCAAAAGGAAAGGCGAACTAGGACAGTAAATCTTCTCAATGCATCCAAATTAGGGAAGAGATGGTTGAAAGTGGGGAAAGGGTGCTCCTGTCTCAGTTGGCACAAAAATCCACATAAAAATGCAACCTGGCTTCTTTTAACTATAGCAGAAAACCTCATTTGTTTTTGAAACTCCTTTAAATTGGGTGTTGAAATAACTCCTGCTCCCAGGGCTAAAGTGTACCTTTGTACTTTTTGTGAACTAAGAGCTTACAAAGCAATCTAAAAATGTAAGCAAGGAAAATGCTTAAGGCTCAAAACTATTTTAAGGCAATTTACAAAACCACTTTATATGTAAATTTTGCCCCTGAACACTGAACACACTCATAAATTATCTATTCATTCAAGTATTTACTGACATAGGGGTTCCCCTTCCTAACCACCAGCATCTTCACAGGGTGTAATTAATGTATTTCAAAGAAATTAAGTAAACTTTCTTACTGTTCTAAAATCAGAAGTGTTCCCTTATGACATCGATAGTCACCAAACTTCACTGGGCAAAGAATTTGCAGACTAAGCCATAGGAAGCTAAGAGAAGTCAGGTAAATAAACGAAAAGTATGCAGCTCTCTAACGGGCCCCACTATGTGCGGGTCAGGGACACACCAACCACAGTGAGGCATGTGACAGTCTTTTAAAAAATTAATGCAAACCAGATATAAGCTATTCTCCTGGTTAAAATAAATACTCATTGATTCTGCCAATTACTTTGAACTGTGGTAAATAATAATAGAGTTTCCCACATTGCAGGCCTATTGGTGAATCACCAAATATCAGTGCGGCGAGGGACTGGAGATTATTTGGTCTGACTGTCCTCCAGTCCATTGGTGGTGAGTTCAGTGGTAGCCCCCCCAGAATCTGTGCATGCCTTAGTCCTCAGAAACTGTGAATATTTACTGGATATGATAACAGAGTGAATATTACTCTATAGGGCCAAAACATGTGACTAAGTTAAGGATTTTGAGAGGGGGCATCTAGCCTGGATTAACATGGGGAGCCCCGAATCCAATGACAAGTGTCCTTATCAGAGAGGGGCAGAGAAAGGTTACACACAGAAGAGGAGGAAGCTACGTGAGCACACAGAGACTAGAGCGGTGGTTCTCAACCTGTGGGTCGCGACCCCTTTGGGGGTCGAACGACCCTTTCGCAGGGGTCGCCTAAGACAATCAGAAAACACATATATAATTACGTATCGTTTTTGTGATGAATCACTATGCTTTAATTATGTTCAATTTGTAACAATGAAATTTGGGGTCACCACAACATGAGGAACTGTATTAAAGGGTCGCGGCATTAGGAAGGTTGAGAACCCCTGGACTAGAGGGATGCTGCCACCAGACAAGGAGTGCCGGCAGCCACCAGAAACTGGAACAGGCGGTGAAGCCTATCAGCAGGATCATGTTGGCCCTCTGGCCTCCAGAACTGGGAGAGAATCGATCTGTGTTGTCTTAAGCTACATAGTGTGCGGCAATCTGTTATAAAAGCCCCGGGAAAGTAATGTAGGGTTGCTTTTTACAGATGAAGGAACCCAGCGAAGTCACTGCCTCAAGTCATACAACTTTAGTGACAGAGGCAGAGTTGCAAACCAGGCCACTCTTACCTGAAGCTCTCAGTCAGCACCAGAGCCACGCCAATGTCCCCTGCCCCCGTCCTACCTGCCTTTCTAACACTTGGACACAATGGATCTTTTCCTCCTTTTTTGGATCCCATGACACCACTCTCTCCAGATTTCCCTTCCTGCTCTGACCTCATTTTGTCTGGATGCACTTGTTTCTTTCTGCTTTCTTCCTTTTGTTTGGTGTCCGCCTTAACATGGTTTACCCGGAAGATTGGGCTCAGCTTTCTTTTCCCATTCATGGCATTTCCATGAGGGACCTCATTAGATCCCAATTTGCAAGCACCTCCCGTCACTCTTAGTTGTGTTCTGACAGCTTCGACTTCTCCTCTGAACTCTTACCCAATGTTTGCAGCTGGTTACCGGGTGGCTGCTGGCTCTCCTTGGATGTCCCATGGCATCTCAATGATAATATGTCAGAAACTGAACTCCCATTCTTTTCCCACAAACCTGCTCTTCCTCCTCCTTTCCCTGCTTCAGTTACTGTAAGACAGTAAATTAGGGCTGAAACTGGGTCAGGGGCAGTGATCATGGAAATGAGGGATGTGGTAAGCAAAATCATCGGAGTTTTATAATAATCTTACATGCCTCTGTCTCCCTTAGCATCTCCAAACATATTTGCATTTCTTCCCCTAACCACTGCTCTAGTAAATGATCTCATTAACTTCTATCTATAGAACTGAAGACTAGAAAATAATAGACAATAACATTTAACGTGTTTTTCTTTCAATTCCACCTCTGTGTGTCTCTCAAATAAACCTCCTGTTTTAATTTTATGTCACTGCTGTAACAAATTACCAAAAACTTGATGGCTTAAACAACACACTTATTGTCTTACAGTGTCATAGTTCAGAAGTCTGACATGTGTCCCTAGGTAAAAATCAAGGTGTCAGGGCTGGGTTCCTTTCTCAAGGCTAGGGGAGAATCTGTTTCCTTAACTTGTTCAACCTCTTGAGGCCACCTGCTTTCCTAGGCTTATGGTCCCTTCCCGCTCCTTCAAAGCCAGCGGTTGTCAACCTGTGGGTCGCGACCCCTTTGGCGGTCGAACGACCCTTTCACAGGGGTCGCCTAAGACCATCCTGCATATCAGATATTTACATTACGATTCACAGCCTCTAGAGCAGCAGTTCTCAAACTGTGGGTCTCGACCCCTTTGGCGGTCGAATGACCCTTTCACAGGGGTCATCTAAGCCCATACTGCATATCAGATATTTACATTACGATTCATAATAGTAGCAACATTACAGTTATGAAGTAGCAACGAAAATAATTTTATGGTTGGGTCACAACATAAGGAACTGTATTTAAAGGGCCAGAAGGTTGAGAACCACTGTTCAAAGCCAGCAAGCACATGAGGCTGAGTCCATTTCGTACTGCCATCTTTGGGTCACCCTGATGACCCACGGCAATCTCCCCAACTGAAAGCCAACTGATAAGCAACCTGCAGTAACCTTTGGTGTGTAAAGCAACACACTCATAGGTTCTGGGGCTCAGGACGGAGCCTTTTTGGGGGTGATGATTCTGCTTACCACACTCCTCATCCCCATGATCCCTGCCCTTGACCTAGTTTCAGCCCTAATTTACTGTCTTTTACAAAAGCCTTTTAACTGGCCTTCCTGCCTCTAGTCTCTCCTTGATACTCAGTCCTCTACATTGCTACTAGCTATCTCTGTGAAGCAGATTTAATTACGCCATTGTCCTTCATCTCCTCCCCCATTGCTCACAGTTACCTTGGACTTAGTGGCCTCTGCCTGGGCAGCCTTCCCCCTTCCTTCTGCAGGCCCTGCGCCTAGTGCACCCACACCTCACAGGTGGACCCGCTGTTTCTCCAGCAAATCGTGACTCTGAACTTTTTCTCTTGTTGTTCCCCTTCCTGGTATACCCATTCTTCTTCCTCCATCTGGTTCTCAAACAGTTTCACCTGAAAACTCTCATAAACTATTAGCTTCTCTTTTTGAATTTTTCATAACCTCCTGACAACCTGGCACAACGAATTGCTAATTGCTTCTCTATGTATCATTTATTGCATGGTATTGTGGCTACTTACTTATCTGTTTCTCTCTCTAAGCTCATCAGTGAATGCATTGTTTACTCTTTTACCTATTCATTCTACACGTGTTTTTTGATCTCCTACTATTTGCTAAAATTAGAAACAATAAAAATGGGTAACATGGGATCCTTGCCTTCAAGGAAGCCATAGTCTCTTGGAAGAGATAGACCTGTAATCAGACAAAATCCATGCTTCCTGTTTTAAAATATGAAAATAGGTTGTTGGTGGTGAAAATAATGAAGATCAAATTTGATTTGGCAGATCAAATAATTCTGTGAAGGAACTTAAGGAAGGCTTCATAGAACCATGATATTAAGTTGGTTCCTAGAAAATATATAGAAATGCTAGAAATAATTGAGGTAAAAACATATGTCTTTTGTCCTTGTGTTCCCAATGAGGAGAGGGTGTTTGTTAAATTAAATTTGAGTGAGGAGAATTTGAAAATTGGATGGCATGTAGGGGTGGCTATTAAGTGGGAAATAAACCTGGAATGGGAGAGCAGGCACAGAAGGGAGTTTTACAAAAGGTGGAACACAGCACAGTTCAAAATGTGGCCTACAGGCCACCCCCCTGGTGTGAGTGGTGGGGCTGGTGGCTAAAGTGCAGTCTTGGGCTTTATTGCTCCCCTGGGGATCAGATCTCTGCAGATGAGACTCACAAATGAGTTATTTAATGAACCTCAGCACATCAAAGTTTTAGAGCCACTGACCTAAGCTGAGAAGAGTAAGTTGAAAATGTAGAGTAAGATGAGTAGAAAAATTCAACTAGAACTAACAAAAAAGATACCTAAGGCCCTGGCTGGTTTGGCTCAGTGGATAGAGTTTCAGCCTGTGGACTGAAGGGTTCCGGGTTCAATTCCATTCAAGGGCACATGCCCGGGTTGTGGGCATGATTCTTTCTCATCATTGATGTTTCTATTTCTCTCTCCCTCTCCCTGCCTCTCTAAAATCAATAAAAATATATATATATTTTAAAAATACCTGAGGTGCTCACATGTAAAATTCATCCAACAAATATTAACTAACAACAATTATGTCTTGGGCACGGTTCTAGGCACCGTGCTGAACAAAAAAACATTAGATTATGCTTCTAATCTTAAAAGCATACCTTCTAATAGGGAAATTTCATAAAACAATTACCCGGATAATAAGATCAGCTTGTTTGGTAGAAGGTAAGAGCAGGAGATCCACGAAGAAGGATCCTGGGGACGTGGCCTGAGGGCTGTGGCGAAGCCAGCATGTGAAGGTCAGGGAAGAGGAGTCACACAGGAAAGAGCAGGGCAGAGGCTGAGGGCAAGAAGAGTTCAGTTTGCCGCTTACTGGACAATACAAGTCAGTGTGGCTCAACCCGCGTGAGTACGGAGAAAAGTGGAACGGGATGTGGTTGGAGAAGTGGGTAGGAGATGAACCCATCAGGGCCTTAGGAGACTGGCTGCCCTGGATTGTGGGGGATGAAGGATTTCCTGGGACATAGGAGTTTGAGTAGTAAAAACCAGAGGAGTCCCAGACAAATCCTGCAGGGCCGGTGGGTGGTCACCAGAGGCCAAGGGGAGGCATTTGGATCAGAAGAGCAATGGGCTTAAATTAAAGGGGTTTAAGGAGGTCCTAAATCTGATACAATTTCTATTTCCAAGGATCACTCATAGCTCTGTGTGGGGAGCCGGCACGGCCATGGCATACTCATGCCAGCTCAGCCTGGTTCAGTGACCCTGAGTGGGGGCGGTGAAAGGCTTAGAAAAGACAGACAAGAGAATGAAAGCTGGGTCTCGGTGAGACGCTGCCCCTCTGATGGACAGCGCCAGCGCCCACAAGC
>NW_005363502.1:3273479-3295671 GCF_000412655.1 Myotis brandtii | reverse complement strand
GGGCATGATTCTTTCTCATCATTGATGTTTCTATTTCTCTCTCCCTCTCCCTGCCTCTCTAAAATCAATAAAAATATATATATATTTTAAAAATACCTGAGGTGCTCACATGTAAAATTCATCCAACAAATATTAACTAACAACAATTATGTCTTGGGCACGGTTCTAGGCACCGTGCTGAACAAAAAAACATTAGATTATGCTTCTAATCTTAAAAGCATACCTTCTAATAGGGAAATTGCATAAAACAATTACCTGGATAATAAGATCAGCTTGTTTGGTAGAAGGTAAGAGCAGGAGATCCACGAAGAAGGATCCTGGGGACGTGGCCTGAGGGCTGTGGCGAAGCCAGCATGTGAAGGTCAGGGAAGAGGAGTCACACAGGAAAGAGCAGGGCAGAGGCTGAGGGCAAGAAGAGTTCAGTTTGCCGCTTACTGGACAATACAAGTCAGTGTGGCTCAACCCGCGTGAGTACGGAGAAAAGTGGAACGGGATGTGGTTGGAGAAGTGGGTAGGAGATGAACCCATCAGGGCCTTAGGAGACTGGCTGCCCTGGATTGTGGGGGATGAAGGATTTCCTGGGACATAGGAGTTTGAGTAGTAAAAACCAGAGGAGTCCCAGACAAATCCTGCAGGGCCGGTGGGTGGTCACCAGAGGCCAAGGGGAGGCATTTGGATCAGAAGAGCAATGGGCTTAAATTAAAGGGGTTTAAGGAGGTCCTAAATCTGATACAATTTCTATTTCCAAGGATCACTCATAGCTCTGTGTGGGGAGCCGGCACGGCCATGGCATACTCATGCCAGCTCAGCCTGGTTCAGTGACCCTGAGTGGGGGCGGTGAAAGGCTTAGAAAAGACAGACAAGAGAATGAAAGCTGGGTCTCGGTGAGACGCTGCCCCTCTGATGGACAGCGCCAGCGCCCACAAGCCGTGTCTTTAACTTATAGCAGATGCCACGAGGCAAAGTAAGGGCGAGATCAAGATGTTTACAACATTCTCGTGGGTTTCAGTCCCACTCAACTACATGCACCTGAACTCTATCACTCAGGCACGTGGGACCACGTGTTCGGACCACAGGTTCAAGCTTATAACTATAGCTGTTGGCTATAATTGTGCTAAGAAGGCTCTGCCCTCCAAGCTGGGACTTGCACGTGGCAATGAGAGGACTGTGCCCTCTCCTCAGTCCAAGGCTTGAACCTGTCCAAACACTGTAGCCACGCCCCATAGCTCTGGGTGGAGAATGGCCTGCGTTAGGGGCAGCCAGAGAGGACGGTCATAAGAGGTTGTGTGCAATTCTGCAGGTGAAGAGGATTGTTGTTGGACCCAGATGATGATAATGGAGATGGAGAGAGACTAATAGGTTCACAATACGTTTTAAGGAGAAACAGAAGATGTTGCTGGTTACTTACAGGCGAGAATGAGGAAAAGGAAGAACCCAGGATGACTATGGTATCGCCTTTCACTGGGGTGGGGAGCGAGCAGGAAGCCACAGTGTCTTCGTGGAGGTCTCAGGTAGGCAGTTTGCATATGTGGTTCTGGAACTCGGAAGCCAAGCCAGGGCTCATGACAACGTAATGGAATTGAGGAAGTCAGTGAGTTTGCTTGCTGGCAATCACACGCTCTAGCACCCTCTGGCTGCCTGTCACCTTGGAACTTTGTCTCTGGGATTGCTCTCTCATCACAGTTTCACCCACATTACAGGGCTGACACGGCGAGTGCCTTGCCCAGCCCCACTTCCTGAGGCCCGGTCAGCCGGCCTGGTGACTCTTGCATGAGCTAACACATGAACCCATCGAGGAAGGACGTCAGGACAATGATTCAATGACCAGGATTTGCTTTTAAAACTCTCCTTTGTGTTCAACCTTCAGCCTTAAAGAAGAAGAGGAATGGGATGCAAGAGCTTGTGTCTCCCTTTAGAATTTAGCCATTTCTGCGTGACATGAGGCCACAGCTGAATGAATGACAGAATACCGAACCTACATGCATGTATGATGTATGAAATCTGAAATCATCACTCTTTTGCCTCATTTTTCCTCTGGATGAACAAGATTTTGTCAGTTTGCATGGAGACAAAATAGAAGCATGTCCAAAGAATAAGCTCAAAGTATCAAATAAGACAAATAAAAATAAAACCTATCACCTCCTGAAATAGCTGGTAGTCTAGATATTAGCTCCAATAATATTTAAATGGTTTCTGAAATAATTTCTCAAAGTTCTTTGTGTGTGTGTGTTTTTAAGTGATTCTTCAGGATTGCCTGTGTTTTAGCTCGTTAGACACAGCACCCATCCAAATCAGTTTTCTTTCCTCAGAGATCTTTTGTCTTTTTCCCCCCTGCCTCTGCATTTTGCCTGATGCTGTGGTCAAAGTGCTATCCTGGCCTGGAATTAAATTAATATGCCCTACATCCTCTGACCTGCCTGCCTGCGGGGCTGGTGGGGTTAGACACAATTATAAGAAGTGAGCTGTTTCCCTTAATAATAGAGTTTACCTAAAACATGATTCTTCAAACAAACTTTCAAGTTAGAAGATTATACCTGTGGAATTTCAACCAGCAGGACAGGTTTATTATTAGGAAAATAATTTCTGTTATTTTCAAGGTTTTGAAATTCAACTCTAAACTCAAAGTATGGCTTGCTAGTTGAGGGGAAGAGTGATGTTTTGCTTCCCCCGTGTGGTGCAGTTTGATATTTCCCTCTATAGAAACCAGGTTTACAGTCAAAACAAAAGCAGGAAGCAAGGCAATCAAGAGGGTTATTTATTTTTCTTAAATTACCCATATCATGACTTTCATTTCTGAAGAAAAAGGCTAGAGAAACAAAAACACCAATAGCTATTTTAGAAAAATTTTCTTTTTATTTTTCTTGTAAATTTCAAAAGTTAGGCCCCAGCTGGGCTGCTCAGTTGGTTGGACCATCATACTGTACACCAAAAAGGTTGCAGGTTTGGTTCCCAGTCAGGGCACATACGTAGGCGGCAGGTTCGATCTCAGTCAGGGAATGTATGGGAGGCAACTCATCAATGTTTCTCTCTCACATCGATGTTTCTCTCTCTCTCTCTCTCTCTCTCTCTCTCTCTCCCTCCCCTTCTTAAAATCAATGAAATCTCTAAAATCAATAAAAAACATATCATCTGGTGAGGGTTAAAATAAAGTCAGTTAAAACAGCCTTCTATAACTGTAAAATCCAAGAACATTAAGATTTCTTTTTAGTTAACGTAACACTCAAGGGGAAGTCAACCATAAGTTCATATATCTCTCCAGGCCTTCTATTTTATAAAATAACAACAATAATGGTTAAAATGATATCATATAAATAAAGTTCCTATTCACCAGAAAATGGTGTTGGTGGCACGCAGAACACGGGAGTGTAGAAGTCCTGGGAGTAGGGACAGCACCACGTACATAGGAGCCTTGTCCTGAGCCGCTGAGACTGAGGGCAGGCAGCCAGGTCTCTTGGGTGATCTAACCTGAGATGTGGCAGGAACCACACTTAATGCGGGGGATCCGGGGAGAACCAGGCCGAGATGCCCCACTTTCCTGAGCCTCGCTGCTCCGACTGTGCTTCCTGGGCCCGCAGCGGGGGCGTCCCTGTGGGCTTGTTGGAAAGGTGTCATCTCAGCCTCATCCCAGACTTTACAGACACAGAGGCTGCATTTTTTTTAAAAATCCCCAGATGATTCACATGCACTTTCATGTCTGAGAACCATACAGCGGTTCTCAACCTGTGGGTCGCGACCCCTTTGGCAGTCGAAACGACCCTTTCACAGGGGTCGCCTAAGACCATCCTGCATATCAGATATTTACATTACGATTCATAACAGTAGCAACATTACAGTTATGAAGTAGCAATGAAAATAATTTTATGGTTGGGTCACCACATGAGGAACTGTATTTAAAGGGCCAGAAGGTTGAGAACCACTGGAAGAACTGAAACAACCAAGACCCACCAACGGGGAATGAGTTCTGGTGATCAGAGGAAACAACCATGATGGAAATGTGAGCCCCACACTTAAAGGGACAAGGGAAGCATCCAATGGGATGGAGAGCGTTGTGATTGGTTTCCCAGGGACAGTGTGGACACTTCCAGGGGGAGGAGAGGCAGGCACTCATTAGATGGCAGTGATGATGAACTGTCCTGAGCTGTCCCACTGAGGTCCACCATCGGGAGAATGGCAGTGGCAGGAAGCAGCACTGGTAATGGTGATTAATGGCAATGGACACCTAGTGAGCCGTGGCACTGCGGGGCCTGTGCTGAGGGCGTTCTGTGCATTGTTTAGTTGGCCACTTGCAAGAACATGGAAGGTCATGTAACTGGGGTATAGTGAAATGAGCACTGTGCCCAAATCAAGGAGCTACAAAGTGGGAAAAGCAGGATTTGAAGCCAGATTCTGAGTCTAACATGCCCTAAGGCAAATTTGTGCCAGAACATATATTAGGCTAAAGAAGCAATTCTCAAACTTCCGTGTATGTATGACATATTCTTAGATGTTTGTTAAAATGCAGATTCCTGAGCCCCAATGCTCAACTTCTGAATCAGGAAGTCTACCACAGGCCCACAAATCTGCTTCTTACCTATTATTTCCAGGTGTTTCTGAGGCAAGGGGTACAAGAATGACATTCAAAAACACACTGCCCCAATAACAATAGAGAATGTTCATTTTAATCTGTTTTATGGATTCAGTTTTATGTGTAATATGTTATCTACACAAAAGATTCCGCAGTTAAAAGATGATTGAAGCCCAGCTAGCGTGGTTCAGTGGTTGAGCATTGACCTATGAACCAGAAGGTCACCGTTCAATTCCTGGTCAGAGCGCATGCCCAGGTTGCAGGCTTGATCCCCAATAGGGGGCATGCGGCAGCCGATCAATGATTCTCTGTCATCATTGACGTTTCTGTCTCTCCCTCTCCCTTCCTCTCTGAAATCAATAAAATATTTTTTTAAAAATATGTTTGAAAATTGGTGTTAGCTTAGCATCCAAAGTCCTTTACATCCCACCTCTCAGGCCCACCTCCTGCCATCTATACTCATTCTGGGACACAGAATTCCATAGGGTGGCTCTTATTTGTACTGAGAGACCTGGAAAATGGACAGGAACATTTGAGGATTCAATGATACTTTATATCAGGATTTTACTGCAGCCTCCTATTAACATATTTATTAATATCTGCAGGGCATTCTTCTATGGAACACTCAATGCTGTTTTCTAATATTCACTTCTTATTTTTAAATTAATTCATCTAAATATGCTCATACTATTTACATTAAAAATACGCCAAAGTAGATGACTTAAACAAATTAGGAATCTCAAAGCATTTAAACACTAATTGAAAAGTTGAACTTTTTCAAAAATCAAATGTCAAATGCTCTGCAATATGTTAGCCCTTAAAAAGCAAACAAAACACAATAATTAAAACAACTCTTTACTTGCACTTAAATTGTTATATCCGTGGATTTAAAAGTGCTTCTTCCTAGTCTCTCCATTCTTATCCTTATCCTGTTTCTTCCTAGGAGTATTACTGAGTTGCATTGTCTCCCCTAAAAATTTCTGCATCAAAGTCCTACTCCCCAGTATCTCATAATGTAACCTTATTTTGAAATGAGGTGATTACAGGTGTAGTTAACTACGGTAAGGTCACACTGGGTGGGCCCTACTCCAGTATGATTTATGTCCTTATAAATCGGGGAAATTCAAACACACAAGGAGAACACCATGGCAAGATGAAGGCAGAGATCAGGCTGAAGCCACGGTCTGCCAAAGATGCCAGCGAACTCCAGAAAGTGGGAGTGATGCCTGGGACAGATTCTCCCTCACAGGCCTCAGGAAGAAGCAACCCAACTTAGACTTTGATTTGGGACCTCTGGCCTCCAGAACTGTGAAACAATCAATTTCTATCATTGAAGACACTGCATCTGTGGGATTTTGTTAGGGCAACCCAAGCAAACTAATGCAGGTACAATTTCACTCACTTTACTCAGACAAGTGTGAGCAAAATTCAGGCCAACCGGGACTTGGGGGAAGAATGGTCATAGCTGACTGAGTTCATGGAACTAAATAAAATATTTATTTGTAAGCAACAGAGAATAAGGGGTACCTCCCTGGAAGTTTTGCTTATAGATGGGAAACTTGACTTTATGATTTTAGAAATTGCTAATGCAGAAATAAGGATAGTAAATAAACAATTCATAACCAGGTTTTTAAACATGCATTTTTATTTGCTCATTATAATAGAAAAATTTTAGGATGTAGACCAGTGATGGCGAACCTATGACACGTGTGTCAGAGATGACACGCGAACTCATTTTTTTGGTTGATTTTTCTTGGTTAAATGGCATTTATATATATAAAATAAATATCAAAAATATAAATCTTTGTTTTACTATGGTTGAAAATATCAAAAAATTTCTATATGTGACACAGCACCAGAGTTAAGTTAGGGTTTTTCAAAATGCTGACATGCCGAGCTCAAAAGGTTCGCCATCACTGATGTAGACCATTACTTTTAAAAATCACTTCTAAATGACAGTACTGTGAAAGCACAGAAAACTCTTTAAATGTCTTAACTACTCAAGGAGTTAACTCTGTGGGTGGCTCTTATCCAAACTATCATGTCTATTCCCTCAGATCTTCACCATGAACTCAAGTCTTCCCACAGGAGGGCTGGTGCTGACTCCAGGGCCTTTCTGCCCTAGTCTGTTACCCAGTGCTCAGGGCCCTTTTGTGCTTAAACTTTGCCTATTAGATTAAGAATTGCCCAAATTATTCGATGGGACAAATCAGGTTTTTTACCACCCCAATCTTTCCTAATAGTTCATCTGAGTGTCATATCTTCCATATTGACAGCCCACTAGAGGGCTTGGTGCCTCACATCTCCTCTTGCCAGAATGGTGCCAACTACTAGGAATAAGAAAGAAAGCCTGGGACCTGGGCCCTTGGCACCCAGTACTTATCACACTCAGTGATCACTGTTTCCCATTGCGATCTGCCTTGTCCACATCCCTCCACACAGGTTCGTACTGGCCATTAGGGGCACAGCCATCTGCTACTTGGACTAACAGAGTGATAATGGCTTAGCCTTGACTCTGGGAAATCTATGGAAGAAGAAGGACCAGGGAACTTGACAGATATATAAATTCTGAGCATAAAAACAGAGATGCAGTCCAATCTGGATTTCCTGTCCCTCCCCAGCCCAATACTGCACAGAGGAGCCAGGTGCCCAGAAAGTGTCCTGTGTGGTCGCAGGAACCAAGAAGGAAATCTGTGGCTGCAGAACGGAGGTGTTGAGACCTGGGCCTTCCGTCAGGAAAGAACAAGTGAGAAGCCTGAGGAGGGGATGGTTGTCTGCTGCCCTTGACTAGGGGCTCACCTCATTCTCACAGATAAATCCTCGTTGACTGGGTTTTAGTAGCTATGTCTCCTCTGTCTAACCTTCCTTCTTCAACAGGCCCTGCCTTGTCCCTTTCCAGGACTTTTCTGTGGAGTTAGTATGGAAACCTTTTCCATGCTGGTAGGCTCTGCTGGAGGAATGTGGATCTGGGCTCGCTGAGAACCATATACCCATCTTGTGGAGAAAGACGGTCCATAGGAGAGAATGAAGACAACACACAGGCAGACAGAGAGCCAAGGGAGAGAGAGAGGGGAGGGAGAGAGATGACATCATTTAACCTCATCTTTTAGTGCTGTGTGATTTTCCTTATTTAAAATAGCACTATTTGGTACTGTGTTTATGTCCCTTTCTCACTGATTACCTTGCCCAAGACCATGCAGCTAATGAGAGACAGAGGGGTACTGAAATACAGACACCGCTACCCCAGAGCCTTGGTGGTGAACTTCCATAGGAAATACCCTTGTCTCTGGAGGGCCCTAACTCCTGCCCCTGACAGGGCTCTATAATGAAGGACTATTCCTGAACCATTCAACTAAACACAGCCACCTGGTTAGCGGATCCACCGTGTCGCTCTCCAGGGGTCCAGGGCTGAGGGTGACCTATCACCCTGGCCGTTCGGCTCTTACTGTTAGCGGTTGTATCATCTTGTTGTCTGACAGACCTTACAATTTTACATGTTTCCTTTTGTTGGGATACTTAAGCTGCTGAGGTTTCCAAGACGTATTTGGCTTGCAGTCCAAAACAACTGTTTGACACACTGAAGAATGTTTTATCACTTCTCCAGAGAATAAAGTGTTTTTGAGAAAGACCATTTCACTGCGGCCCCATGCCACCCCACTGCTTCCCTGCCGACAGCTGCTTTAGGCAAAATTACAGCCACTTTAACAAATATTTCTCACGACAATGTTCTCTTTGAAAAATTAGGTCTGGGCCACTGCCAACCGGAGATTTGATGTAACCAAAGATCTTAATCCAGCTAGAGAACTAAACTCACTGGACACAGAAAGAAAAACTTTCGCCAGTGTGCCGTTTGCATTCCTACTGTGAAATAAGATCTGACCCAGGACATATCTGGGAAGAATTCCCACCAGAGCCGTGGAAATCTTGCTCCACGATCAGAAATCTGGCTTAGGAAAGAAACCACTCTGCTCTCTGTCCAACAAGAGGGAGTCCTTCTTGCCTGATGTTCTCATCGTAATCCCGAGGCAGGATTGGCTGGCAAACAGGCTGGCTGGGAGGAAGGGACAGGAGTTCTAGACTGTCTAGAGCAGCGGTTCTCAACCTGTGGGTCGTGACCCCTTTGGCGGTCGAACGACCCTTTCACAGGGGTTGCCTAAGACCATCCTGCATATCAGATATTTACATTACGATTCATAACAGTAGCAACATTCAGTTATGAAGTAGCAACGAAAATAATTTTATGGTTGGGTCACAACATGAGGAACTGTATTTAAAGGGCCAGAAGGTTGAGAACCACTGCTCTAGAGGGTAAACGGAGACCATGAAGTGCTGGCCTCCGGCGCTGAATTCACTGTGAGTCATGGTTGCTCTCCATTTGCTCCAAGCTTCAAACTAACTGTTCAACAAAACATTAAACCTTTTGGAAGTGGCAAAAAAATCAAATGTGATCTTTGAAATATCAGGGGGTAGCTGTCACTCACAGGGTCATTCCTCCCTTAGGAAAACTTGAATTCATGTTGAATTTTTTTGGAGGGCAAATTATGCAATAATATTCCTGATAAGATCCAACCAAAAGAGTTAAAGGGGAGGGAAGAGAATAGCCCTAGAAGTTATTAAAGAGCTGAAGCGTTTAAAATTCTTTCTGTGATTTCAAAATACTCAAATTTTATTATTATTTTTTAATATATTTTTATTGATTTCAGAGAAAGGAAGGGAAAGAGAGAGAGAGATCGAAACATCAATGACGGGAATCATTGATCAGCTGCCTCCTGCACACCCCCACTGGGGATCGAGCCTGCAACCCAGGCATGGGCCCTTGACCGGAATCGAACCCGGGATCCTTCAGTCTGCAGGCTGATGTTCTATCCACTGAGCCAAATCAGCTAGGGCAAAATACTCAAATTTTAAAAGCAATTTTTAAATGAATTGTCTAGCTCCTCATCTTTTATTAGGGTGTAAAATTTATTGGTTATTTATAAGAACAATGAAAGCATTTTTAAAATTTCAATGATGATTTTGATTATTTAATATCCTCAACTTCTACATCAGTGATTTCTAAGATCATAAATCTCCAAGATGCAGAACTACATTGAGTTGAGTTTCACATCCATAACCAATAAGTTCTTGGAGGTGCCTCTGATTATCTGTTGCTTAGAAATGACTATTTTTTCTGTTGGAGAGAGATTTTCATGGCCTCCTTTGTTGGATAGTCTCAGCCTGTGGAGACAGACTATTCACGTGGCTTTATACAGGTTTCCTACAGTGGCCATCATTGGTGAGATGCAAGTCCTCTGTGTCCTTTGTCCCTGACACCTGGCATCCCTCTCTAATGTATATGTCTTAGGTCAGAATTGCCTTTCCACCTGTAAGGCACATATATGTCTCAACCCCATAAGCTTTAAATCCCCTTGTTGACATGCCACAGAGAAGGGTTAGGGACAATGTTATTTCTTTATTTGAGTTAAACATTTGGTGCCACGATCTCTAAGGAACTTCTGATTCATAAGGGAGGGCCAGGGGTCACGATACCCGGACAAGTCTCATGTGCACTGTTCACCTAAGCACTGGAACCAGGACTCAGAGCTCAGCCCCCAGCACCCATGAGGCTGCCCCTGCTAACAGATGCAGTGAGGAAGTCATAAACAGCCATCCTATGAAATCCCACATGCTCCATTTATTTCTGATTTGGTGGCAGTAATAATAGCTTTAAGAATAGTCTTACAAACCCCAAATCTATTAGGGGCAGGGGAAGCCTATGCAATTAGAACCTTCATAAGTGCTCATGATACACTTGGCACTAATTAACAATTCAGAATTACTAATGTGTATAAATACAAAATTTTTACATGTAGATGTTTAACACAAGTTGGCAGGAAGCTTGTACCACGGATTTAATAAAACCAAATTAGAACCTAAATGTGCATCAACTAAGGAACGGTTAAATAAAATGTATATCCATAAAATGGAATATTATTCAGCCATAAAAAGGATGAATTACTGATACATCTACAACAAGGATGACTCTTGCAACAGTATGCCAAGTAAAAAAAAGCGTGTCACAAAAGACTACATATTGAATGATCTAACTGTAAAAAATCAATAAAATATTTATTTTTTAAAAAAACAAATTAGAATCTACTAAATGTGCATCAACTAAGGAATAGTTAAATAAAATGCGGTATATCCATAAAATGGAATATTATTCAGCCATAAAAAAGAATGAATTACTGATACATCTACAACAAGGATGACTCTTGCAACATTATGCTAAGTGAAAAAAAAGCTAGTCACAAAAGACTACGTATTGAATTATCTAATTAATATGCAATGTTCAGAGTAGGCACATCTGCAGACACCAAATTGGTTAGTGATTGCCTAGACTCAGAGGCCTGGGAGCTGAAGGAAAAGGGGGGAGGGGCTGCTAATGGGCACAGGTTTCTTTGGGGGTGATGGTAGTGCTTTAAACGTGATTGTGGTGATGGTTGCATAATTCTGTAGACATACTAAAACCCCCTGTAGGATATACTTTGTCATGGGTGATTTGGTATGGCTTATGGATTTTATCTCAATGAAACTGTTATATTAAAAATTAAAAACTAAAATTTAGGGATATATATTTAACCTCAACTCCAATGTTCTCAAACATAAGCAAACATCAGCATCAGCTGGAAAATGTGTTTGAACACAGATGGTGGACCTCATCCTATGGCTTGTGAGTCAGTAGTTCTGGGGCAGGGCCTGAGAGTTTGCATATCTAAGTTCCCAGGTGACCCTGATGCTATACTTTGCAAACCACTGCTCAAACACAGCCAACTTCTGAAGCAAGAAAAGCACTTGCCACAAATGAAGCAGTACTTCCCACCTGTTTCTACACGGCCTGTGGATGTGCACAGGTTGATGCCTGAGAGGATACAAGAACGTGCAGGGTATCAGAGGCCTGCCAAATCAAACAATATTGTAGGAGGAAATGAAGCTCAGCTAGCCTCGCACTGGAACGTTGCTTCTCACTAAGGAGGAGTTTGGGCTTTGGCAGTTGTTTATGAACAGCTGTGGACAACGCTGTGGAATCCGTAGTCCCTATAACTGGAAGAACAAACTAAACTGCAGGGAACATGTTCTCCTCACGGACTCACGAGGGAAGCCCCGCTTCTCTCACACATCCCTTTTCTTTCAGGTAAGGGGTGAAGGCATGTCTGCCTTGCAGGCTTATTTGAACCTTTATTTAATAAACATATTCCTGTTCTTAGCTTGAGCTTAAAAGAACAGCAGGTACTTTATCTCTCTCCCTCATCTTTCCTACCTTTCTGTGTCATGGTTCCAAACCTACCTGCTATATGACTTTGACTTTAATTTCTCTATGCCTTAATTTTCTTATCTATACAATGCGTGTATGATATTGCTTCTGGGGACTGTGGAGAAACTTAAATGAGACGGAGAATGCCCGGTGCTTAGAAGAGTGCCTGGCTCATAGCAGTTCTCAATATAGTAGCTTCTGGTTCTCCAGATCAGAGAGCTGCCATCCTGTTGTTTAACACTCACCTAGCATAGCTGTACCCCCACCCCCAACCTTATGTGCCTGCAAATATCACCAGTGGGTATTTCTGATCATCTGAAGAATACATGTTCTCTAGTTCAGTGTGACTGTAACTTGTTATCTCTTGCTCTGTCAAGAGACTTGTGTGTAGGTTACCTCTTACTGTAATGTAGCTGTTTCTCTTTGAACTTAAGTGCTTTGCCCAAGGTGTCAGGGTGTAACCTGAAAGACAGGAAGCCCTTTAGCAATTAATGTCTGAGCTGGCCTCTTTGTTGGGGCCACAGAGTCCCTGAAAAACAGGTTAGCAATGGTCGAGGAAGTGTTTGATAGGGTTCTTAGCCACAAATAAACACACCTTAGCATGTTTCAACCCCCCCAAAAATCATTAAAGAATACTATAGTGTCCTAGCTGGTTTGGCTCAGTAAATTGAGCATCGGCCTTCGGACTGAAGGGTCCAGGGTTCGATTCCGGTCAAGGGCACATGCCCGGGTTGCAGGCTTGATCCCCAGTGTGGGGCATGCAGGAGGCAGCCGATCAGTGATTCTGTCGTATCACTGATGTTTCTCTCTCTCTCTTTCCCTCTCTGAAATCAATACAAATATATATTTTTTTAAAAAAAGAAAAGGATAATGGGAAGCTCCCAGAATCTCAGCACAGGCAGAGAATCAGAGTTGATACCCCAAATATACTGTGGAACCTTCAGTAAAGACCCTCCAGCCACTGCTGCGCATAGGCACCTTAGCTCACTGCTCACAGTCCACCTGGCGTTGCAGTTCTGAGCTTTGCCAGGGCTGATCGTACAAGCAGAATATTTCATTGTCACCCTCATTGTCTTTATTTCACACCACACTGCCTCCTCAGTGTCACTGTTCTTCAGGTCAGCATATACAGAATAACTTATTTGTCCAAGGTCACTCAACCAGATCTGAGTTTACCCCATCTGAGTCTAAGGCCTGTGTTCACCACTGCACCACACTGCCTCCCCAAAGAAGAAAAATCTTTCTGGGCCGCTTTATCTGCCACCAAGGTTTGTATTTGTTTGAATAGTTATTTGAGAGATGGAATAATAAGTTACAATTAGAATCCCACCAAATAGCCTTTGTGGTTGCTGACATGATTAACATACCTTACCTAAAACTTGTGAAGTTCTTGATTTATAGGGTAGGGAAGCAGTCCTTGGAAAGCTATTGTTTTCATAAAGTCCCAATCTAGGTTTTGTTGCAGATAAATATCTAGATCAGAGGTCCTCAAACTACGGCCCGCGGGCCACATGCAAATACAAATATTGTATTTGTTCCCGTTTTGTTTTTTTACTTCAAAATAAGATATGTGCAGTGTGTATAGGAATTTGTTCATAGTTTTTTTTTAAGCTATAGTCCGGCCCTCCAATGGTCTGAGGGACAGTGAACTGGCCCCCTGTTTAAAAAGTTTGAGGATCCCTGATCTAGATGGTGCTCTTCCTGTGAACATCGTGGAGCAGAGCCAGTGCTCAGAGTGGGAGGGACAGTGAGTGGAAGGCAAAGGCCACACACACTTGGCTGCTATCACCAGTGGTTGGCATGTGCTATTCTTTGTCCTGCTGCCCAGAAGTCGCTGTCTTGACATTTTTGTTGACTTTTGCTTTAGCATTTGCTGTCTTCAACATCTTTTCTTGTGTCCAGTGCATTCAGGCGTTATTAATCTCTCTGTCCATGTAAGCCAGGAAGTCTTTTCTAAGAAGTAGCCTTGGGGCCTTCATGACTATTCAGAGATATTCTTTTTTCTAAGACTTCAATATTTAAACTGCTGGAGTCATTAAACATTGTCTCTGAGTGAACTGAAGATGAAAAATGGTATGCTTTCTGGGCAAAAATGTATTTATTTTTTTCTGGCTGGAAACACTTATACTACTCAAATTCATGCAAATTATAAAAATAGAGGAGGTTCATCTTCAGGAAACAAAAGTCTAGAGTATAAAATATTTTACATTCCAATGGCTACATAGTTTAAAATATGTGCATCATAGTAATCCTGACATTTTGATTAGGCTATATGTATTTAATCTCAAAAGTAAAATTAATTCTCAAAACAGTGATCATAAAATTTGATTATTTATAAATGTCCTAATCATTCAATGTCTCAAAGAAAAAAAGAATAGTAAAGAGACTACCATATTTTTAGACCATGCTTTACTTCCTCATAATTTTCTGATAGTTCTTAAGAACCATTGCTCAAGGGGCTTATTTCTTGAAATCAGCAGGTGGCAGACATGTAAAGAACTAGGGGGCCGGGGGCCATACTGGATGGTCTTTGTTAACAATGTGATTCACGCTGAGGCCTTTGGGTCAAGGGTATCACCAGACCTCCACAGGCATTGGAGACTAAGGCCAGCCAAGAAGTGGTCCTTACATGACCAACCCCAGAAAGAATCCTGGACACCAAAGCTTGGATGAGCTTCCCTGGCTGGCAATCCTCTGTGCATGTTGTTCACATGGCTGATGAGAGAACTAAGCACGGTCTACAGGACTCCACTGGAACCCTCCTGGCCCTGCCCTTTGTGCCTTTTCCTATTGTTCATCTTATCTGTATCATGTTGTTGTAATGAACAATAACCATGAGGACAACAGCTCTACTGGGTTCTGAGTCCTCCTAGGGAACTACTGAATCTGAGAGTGGCCTTGGAACCTCCCAGACTTACAACACGTATGTTCACTGTGTTTATGTGTGTGGGATTCTATTTGGCTGACCAATAATTTTCTATAATAAACATATATTGTTGATTTATTAATGTAAAAACATTATATTGTACACTTAAAACTAATATAATATGGAATGTCACCCTGTCATTTTTATAATCAACTTTGTTAAGTGGGAAATGCTAATCTGCAAAGCTGACAAATAATTTTTCAAGAAGTACTCAGAAAATGTAACAAGCAAAATTTCAGAAAAATTATGTAGAATTTGAAAGAATGTTAATTTATATTTAAAAAGCGTAGCTAATGAGCTTGAAATAATGTAACGAAAAGCAGCCATCAGTAGAGGTAAAGAGAAACTTGCACTATGCCAGTGACAGAATCAAAGGTCTTCACTCTTCTGTTTGCTTTATTTATCCTCAGAAGAAACCAAATGAAAAACTAAAACATCTGAAAGGAGCTAGATGACCTCTTCTTAGTTTCTACAAGACTGAAACAAAAGTCTTAGATATCTCTCTCATTGTACTTTTTCTATTACCACCATCCTACAAATGTGTCCTTGTCTTTTTTTTTCTATCCTCCCTATACTTTAAAAATGATCCAAGTTATAACCTTGTTATAGCTATGTTTGTCACATACACCCATTCTCAAACAGATGACTTCTGTGAACATGGTAAGAGAGAACAGAGAATCCCACATAACTGAGTTCAAAAGTAGATGCATTCAGAGACAGAAGGCAGGAGTTACTAGGGGCTGGGAGGGAGGATGGAGAGTGACTGATTAATGGCTCCAGTTTGGAATGATAAACAGCTTCTTCAAATGGATAGTGGTAACAGTTATACAACATTGTGAATGTATTTGATGCCCCTTGAATTGTACACTTAAAAATGGTTAAAAAGGTAAATTTGTTGTATAAATTTTAGCGTAGTTAAAAAAAAAAAAGATGAGACACACTGTATCAGACATGACCAATTTATTTGGAAAATTAAAATTTGTTTGGCAATGTATATCCAGGGGCAGAGTTTGGAATAATCATTTCATTGGAGGCAATAACATTTTCTAGAGCTAATTGGCCAAGGGGTAGTAACTGAAGCACAACTTTAAAAAATAACTTAGTGTGTGGGGTTATAATCATAAATATTTGCAGAGGAAACAAAACAAGCAACCAGCTTACTAGTACACAACTGAGGCATAAGAAATGCTAATGCTAGTCGTAACCCTTTATTCAATTTAGTTCAGCATACAGTAAGCACCTAATTTGTTCAAGACATTGGGCCAGCTGTCGGGGTTGAAGTGGAAACAGAAAATTCACCAAAATATATAATCCCTGTTTTTAAAAGTTTACAACAGCACATGTACAAATTAGTGTTATGAGGAACAACAACAAAAAAAATAAAACCCCCCCCAAAAAAACTGCTCTAAAAACAGGGAGGGGGATAGTTTTACTTCCTTGTAGAGATTAACGTCTGAAATTGGGACCCCTGCCCTTAAATTTGGTGGTGTGGGTGAGGCAGGGTACAGCATGCCAAGTACAGAAAACTGGTGCCTACGCATGTCTTGGCAACAGGAAGTGGTCTAGTTCCTCTGCAGCTTTAAATGTGTGAGGGGAAGGGTATTCAAAAGTATATATTTTTTAACCACTCTCATCAACAAGAGATTGACAGAAAGTGAGGATAAAAAAAAAAAAGTTTGAAGAGGCAGGGACATAGACTGCCATTTCATAGTTTTAGTGTAAACTCAACCCCTTGTATATGTGTATGTATCTAGTAGCTTGAGTAACACCATCAAATGGGGAAAAAACAACGGCAGCACCGGTTCATTATGGTTTCTCCCATTAGACTGTAAAGCTAGCTTTGACTACTGCCAACGGTGGACATCAGGGTAGATGGAAATTGAAGTCCATATTTTGCACATTAATTAAATTCCATAAACATTCCCTCCTTAACTCAACATAAATGAAGAAGAGGGCTTCATCTCAGGGAAAGATGAAGTCTTTGTAGGCTACCTGATCTAATGATGACTTGGTATGCTATATTTCCTATTTAAAAAAATACAGGATCTTTCTTGAATAATAATTTACTATGCGTGTAACATATACCTCAAAGAGAATTTTAACGGAACATTATAATAATCAAACATCAGCTTCTGCAATTACACAAATTACCTCATTATAACACTTTTGGAACCCTTACAAACACAATATATAACAAGATGTTTTAATTATTCATCATCCTTCTGAAAGTTTGGCTTATATTATCTCAAAGGAAAACTGTCTCATTTTCTCACAGAACTAATTCACCATCAAACTTTAAAAATTATTAAGCAAAAGAAAAAGCTTTCCTGTAAGCATTTACCAATGGAAAATGCAACGCAAACAGCTGCCAGGCTTTAAGGAAATAATCAACAACTTACAAAACCAGCATCTCATAAAACCAAAACCTCCTTTTGAAGTAGAAAGTTTAATTCTTCTTGCCCTCATAGTAACTGGTAACCAGAACACTCCTCTACCTAGGAACTGTTCTGGTATGTAACACAACATATTTTTTAATATTAATAAATTACTGATGTGGCACAAAGAATAAATATTTTTTTAACCAAAGTGACTCAGGACTAGAACAGATACAATAGCACACTAAAATGAGTTAACAGTAAAAATTTAAAAGAATGTAATCTATCCTGGCCTTACATTAACTGAAACTAAAAACCAAAGGATAAAGCATCATTTCAAATCTATATACATCAAGATAGATGCCAGTTATAAAAATGTACTTTAGTTGTAAATGCTAGATTAAGCAAAAGTAATTTTAATGAGTTTTCCCCAACTCTAATATTAAAAACATGAAAATAACTTAAATTTTAATGGCAAAAGGTTCCTATTTTCCCCATCTGTTAAAAAGATTGTTTTCCCTTATTAACATACAATGCCCTATTGTTAAGGCACAACTTTTTTTAGAATAAAATGAAACCATAGATTAGGTTTATTTCATGAAACAGTTACAAGACAGACTTTTTATAGGCACACACTAAAAATAATTAAATATGTCTGAAATTCAACCAAGATCTAAAATGAAAAATCATTGTTTCGATCCAGGGGCAAACAGCACATAACCAAGGTAAGGAGCTTAAGTTAGGATCATCCAAACAGTTTCCTGTGTTTAACTTGCTAGAATGTTATCCGTAAGGCCATTTCAAGGTGTTATCAAGGAGAGGCAAGCTGGATATTTTCTTTTCTGAGGAATAGGTTGGTACTCCTGCTTTCTTTTATGCTTGGGCCACCAGGGATGGTGTCACCTTGAAAGCCTGAGTGAAACCCAATATTTGAACTAAACATCTGAGGCAAGCGCCTGAGGCAAGGGCAGAGTTCCTGATCACAGGGGTCAGAGCAGATGTTTGCTTTGCATCCTCCCCCTGCTACCCTTCCCTGAGTATCCTTCCTCTCACCAACAGTTTCCTAACACTGCCCCTCCCCCACTTCCTCTGCCCCAGTTTACACAATCTTGAAAGGGAGCACCCAGCAAACTGGAAGTTTGCACAATTGTTACTTAAACACATAAATCAAAATGCTTATTTCATTTTACTATACAGCTTTAAGCAATTCATTTTAATATTAATAAAAACTAAAATTTGGGGGAAAGGGACAATTGAATACCAAGGACATAGATGACCTATCTTGTAGGCCCTTGTAATCTCAACTGAAATAAGGATTCAAGTATGAAAACTAATAGAAAAAGCAAGTTTTCTCAAACAGGCTTACTAGTATATACCCAAACTCTTTTATTTCCTGCATATTCATTCTTTGAAGGATGGGTTGGAAGGTTTGCTTTGTGAAAACTGAAGCATGGATTAGATTTGACAGCACAAAGCTCTGTGATTTTAAGGTGATTTTCCTTTGCTTTATCAGGAGTCTGAAAAGTAATGGTCAGCTAGGATTTCACCAGGATTGATCTCTCACTGGAATCTTTACTGGAGTCTCAGTTCTACTGTAAGATTTCAGCAGTTAATCTTGAGAGAAATAGGTCTATGAAAGAATTCCTTGATAAGGTTTGGGAAGAGTATATTGATTAAGAAAGAAGAGCCAAAACAAAAGGAGAACATTAAGGGGCTAGGGAGATAGGGGATGAGGTAGGAATGAAGAGGCACAGGAAAGGGAGATGGCTACTGAGGTTATTAATGCCACTGCTTCTTACTGACTGTGATGTGTGAAACTCAATTTTAAGGGAAAATTATCTTCTAAATAAGAGCAATGAGGGACAGGGAAGACCAGGAGATGGGGAGGTGAGTGTCACTAAAAGTAAACTCTAGTTTTTGCTACATTTTAGAAATAATTTATATAATCCTGGGAGATATTACATGACTCACTCATGAAGGTGTTTGGTATGTTCTGGCATACTATTGTCTCACATAAATATCAATACTGTTCTTTATCAATATTAGTTCTGTAATGTATACTGACTTTTAAACATAACAAAATTAAACAAACTTTCAATAAAAACACTTAAAAATCATTAGTAACTACTAGACTGTACCCAACAAGTTATAAAAATAATACATTTAATTGATAGTCAATATCTTAATTTTTGCACACAAGTCCTTCATAGTCATTATCTACACGCAGATTAATGTAATTAAAAATAAAACCAAGCAATCATGCTTGCTAATATTAACTATTTCCATTAAATCAGAAAGTTTCCACATATTATTGCGGAAAAACAAACTCCAATTCCATTTCTACTATGCTAGTCTTATTTCCCTAAGTATGACAAATTACAATGACACAGATGCTTTTATACCATGATACTCTGGAAATAGCATATGCCTTTGCCATCTCTCCTGAGAAAAAAGGATTCATCTCAAAGCTACTAAGTAAAAATATGAGATCTTCAATATTTTGTTCAGCATTCCTAAGTCCTGTTTAAATATCAAGTGTTCCAACTACAAAAATTCTTGAATAAATTTACACTGAACAAAAACCTATCTACTGAGGCCCAGATTCGTGACCAGTTGCTAGAGATTGGGTTGAAACATGTGCAACATACTAAATTCAATTTCCTAACGAGGAATTAGAGCTTTGGACAATGTAATAACCAAACCTAAAGTTGTATGCACATTCCACTCTGGTCAATTTTATCTCCAAGATAGGAAATAAATGGAAGGTTGCTTTAAGGTTATAAAAGAGGAAGAAAGAAAGAAGAAGGGAGGGAAGGAGGAGGGAGGGAGGGAAGAAATCATGAGAAATCCCTCTCTTGATCAGTGTGTTATGGAACACAAGGACAGCAAAGTCACGTGAAATAATGGTATTGTTTGCATATATGAAGTTTTCAGACATCACAATGAGAGAAATCAGACATCCCAATGATATTTCACAAAGCAAGGTTCCAATTAGTGATACAGTGAATATGCCACAACCTCTCTTCCAACCAGATTTCACATGCTGAATAGAAAAATAATGCTTCAAATATTAACGTCAACCTTCATTATTTTAATCTGAAGGAAAACCACAAAATATCTCAAAATTTACTACTTTGAGAGTTTGGTAAGGTTAGATCCATTTATTAATGGTAAGAGCAACCATAACTCATTCTCAATGAGAGAATCCCTATATACAAACCTGTCAAATTTTTTTAAAAGTACTTAAACAAAGCTTTTGAAAATAATGAAAGCTAGCTCAATTCGTATAGTGTCAAATAACTTTCAATTAATAGTAGAATTGTTTACATTTTTGTAGTGCCTTATAGCATATTTTGTCCCTAATGAAAAAATATACTAAAATGCTAATGCTATCCCTGAAATCTTAATCCAAACCTTACACGTAAAAGACTAAAATGGTAGTCAAGAGGGAATGAATGAAATCATGCACTGTCTACAGGGCAAATGAGAATCAACAGCAAGACGCCAGGAAAGCTGAGCCCCTGGGCACAAACACATTTTTCTTTGTAGAAACAAAGCACACACACAAAGTTACAAGCAACCACCACGTATCTATATTCTCTACCTGCTGGTGAACCTGTTATTAAAATTTCAAAGAAAAAAAAAAATTTACGCTTATTCCATTTAACCCATAAGAAATATTCCGGAACAGATAAATAGAACATTTGTTGCATATTAATGAACATGTGGCTTCTTGTGCTTTCCATCTGAATTAAGGGTAAAAACCCCAACATACTTTGTTTTTAATGAGATATAAGTAAAAGGTAATATTAAACATCTATAGGAAATCAATCCTTTCTTCAGCCCAATTTTACATGAAAGTACTAACAGTGAAGATTCATGATGTTGTGTGAAAATGGTGACTCATAACAATGAAGACTCAGCTATAGATTTTAATTCACGCGCGCACGCGCACACACACACACACACACACCTGCACGCCTTGTGTATGACAACTGTACGAAAATAGTCTCAAAAATAAAGACAATACTTGAGACATGAAGCAACCCATCTCCCCTGATCTTGTATCCTATTACAGGGAAAATAAGTCTCTGATGCTTCATAAATACTTTAAAAAGTTCGGGATGGCCTTAACCATGCATAGTCTCCACCGATCATTTGAAGCCTCCAAATGGAAGAGCTGTCATCTATTATCAACTTTGCTTATTTATGTCCCGTCTTCTCTAGATCTGGGAGTTTTTTGACCAGAGCTTGGTGGTTCATTCGGATGCTAGCCAGGAGCCCACCGTCAATGCCGTCGGAACCAGTGTAACTGATTTCTTCACCACTCAGGGTAGTCATATGTCCCCCGAGGGCTTTTAAGATGGCATTGCCAGCACATATATCCCACTTTTTGATGTATGTCACATGAATGTATACATCAGCTTTTTCTTGATTCTTATCAGGCACATCCAAGAGCGCTAAAACTTTATAACCTAAAAAATAAACAGAATTTAGGTTACCGTTGGAAAGATTTAAGAAAAGCAGCTTACTTTTGTGAGCGCACTGTGAAAAACAACAGCACAGGGTGTGCAGGAGCTCTCTGCACTACCTTTGCAACTGCCAAGTCTAAAATTATTTCAAAATAGGTGTTTGGGTTTTTGTTTTTGTTTTTAACAAAGTAACAGTACAGACATTAAACCCAAATGAACAAAAAATATACTGCAAAGTAACCTAAGTTATTCTCTAGTATAACCAAATATATGTCTAAAATTTTTAAATGTACACCTACTTTGTGGTTGATTTCTATGAAATAATACATTCAGTACATATCATTTTCTATGGAATATTATGCTCAAACTAAACACCCATAGGTTTCACCTGAATACCTAGAAAGGCTAAATTTGAAAGAGGAGAATACAAAATAACACTACTATCTTATGTCCTCTTTGTAATGAGACGGAGTTTAAAAATAAAATAAGACAACTGTAGAAGAAACTGGGTCTAGAACAGCCGTGGGCAAACTACGGCCCGCGGGCCGGATTCGGCCCGTT
>NW_005363502.1:3260287-3273245 GCF_000412655.1 Myotis brandtii | reverse complement strand
AACTACAGGCTTAAAAGTTAATAAGCATTATTTCCCCTTTAGTACTGTGTTGAAAACGTTTTCAAACACAAATGTTTCTGAGAATTATTTGGTATTTATTTGAATTAAAAGACTTTCATTATACTAAACAGTATTTAAAACAAGGGTGGGCAAATGGCCTATGAGCCAAATCCAGGCAATGGCCTATTTTTATATAGACCTCAAGCTATAAGTGATTTTTATATTTTGAAAGAGTAGTTTAAAAAACAGAACAAAAACCAGCATGCAATATAGACCATATGCAGCTCACAGGGCCTAAAATATGTACTACCTTCCAGAAAAAGCCAGTTGACCCCTCACCTATAATACGGGCAATAATGTAGAATATGCATTAAGCTAGCTGGGTGGGCCCTAGACTCTGGCTCATCCCAGACATGCAAGCTAAAGAGTTCAGGGTTGTTAAAAATGATCCAGAGATTAGCCATTGTAACAACACTTATGATGATTTCTGGCATCCTTCTACCACATGAAGCATCATAATGTACTTGGATCTTTTCTTCTCCTCTCCCTGAGTTAAACTAATAGGAGAATTATTTTGAAATCAGATCATACATCAAACAACCATTACAGTACATCACTGACAGGAAGATGCTTTTGTTACTTGAGGAACAGAAATCACTATTGTGAAATTGTGTTCCTATTGGGAGATATGTCTCTACCAATGAAGCATGTACGACTGAAATCCCACCCTAGAAATAACCAAGCAGGAGACCAGGCCTGTCTTGAAAGTACACTGTCTACTCTCATTTTCTTCCCAAGCATGTGTCAACCTAATCTTTCTCCTGACATAGCCTGGACCATGCTGGGAACACTTTACAGGCATAGGGGAGCAGAAACATACCAGCACCACCAGCCGGGATAATTGTAGTCTGGTTTCCAAAAGTCTGAAGAGCAACCTGTTTGACCATTCCTGAATGGGAGCGAGATACAACAATCCTTGGGGTCTTCTCATTGTAGGAAGAGCGGGCTTTCACATTCGACCCACCATCTACCATTGCCCAAGCTGAAAAGCAAATATAATATCCATTAACAGCACTGGAGTTTTAAAATCCTCAATTCAAAGTACCGAGAGAGACTGAAAAAAATTCTCTTCCACAGTTACTTATATTTTTTTTCTAAAACAGAAGCTTTATTTTTTTTTCCTGAGGACAGAGTACTATGTTTATTATTTTTTTTACATTAAAATAGGCATGTATTAAGACAAAGCTAAAAAAGGCCATATAATCCTGCCCAGCCAGAGATAACAACACACACTTGGTTTAAGAACTCCTAAGCTCCAGAGCTCCCTGTGGGGTGGCAGCTGAGACTTCTTCACTGGATCGTACTGCAACTCAACTGCTCCTTGCATCTAAGCCAGCTCCCTTCCTCCCTTCACAAATGTAAGCCCAAGACGCCCCTAGTGAACATTCTGCATGCCAACCTCTCTCTCAAAGTCTCATTCCTGGAGAACCCAACTCCTGACAACCTATGACATAAGCACAACTAATTACCCTGGATAATTTAAATTTTAAAATTATTAAAGAGGTGAGTTAGGTTTACGTATCTGCTTTGTCTAACAGTATAAAAAAGGTACTAGATATCAAAAAAGAACAGAAGTTTTTAAGAAGGGGAGACTCCAGAGATGGCTCGAAATGTTTTTCTTGGTTTAGAAGTGTTCTTCACTGTCTACCAAACTATACAAGAAAACAAAACTTACTCAGAACTATCCCAATTAGATTGTTGTTCTATTGGTCACTCACTATGGTATAAAATATAGTTGACCATGGCTAGCAATGAAAGCAGCTGCATTACTACATATTCCTGGCTGCAGAAAAAGAAAAATCAAAAAAATTAAGAGAGTCTGGGTTTCTGAGTTCCCCAAGGATGATGACAGTCTCCTGGACTCTTCTCACACTTCTTTCTAAAAACCCACATAGCAACAAGGAGAGTAAATACAAACTCCCTTAATCAGTGCCTATAAGTAGCAGAGAGAGGATAGCTATCAACCCAAATTCATAATAAGGGGAATAAATACTGGAGATAGCTGAATCAGAGCTGCAACTGACCCGTGTGGGGAACATGGCAGGAGCTTCACGAAGTGCCAAGAGGTCAGAGGACTTCAGTGGTGACAGAAAGTCAGCCAGGATTTATTCCCAGAAGGAAAAAGTCCTGAAACTTGGTAATAGAGCAACGAGAAGAAGAGGCTTAGAGAAGATATGAAACCAAAAGTGATGCTGTACAACATATTTTAGGATGTCTCTCGAAAAGAGAGATAATTTGGAAGACAGCAAATAAAACTAAAGAGAAGGAAGGGGTTGAAACAAGATGGGATCGAACAAGAAAGAAGAAAACAGAAAAGATGCCTGACAATAAAGATAATGCCTTCCTCATGCTAACAGAAAAGAGCTCCTGAACTGAGAATTGCCAGCCTCCAAATGATTCCACAGTAGCTGGCCAAATATGAAAAAAATGTAAAACCACAATGTCCATTGAAAAATATTAGAAAACAGAGAATAAAGATTAAAACATTTCAGGCTACTTGAAAATTTACACAAACCAGAGAAAAACTATAATACAGCATTCCAACATTATTAAAAATAAATAAGCAACAACATTAAAAAAGAGCCCGGCTGGGGTGGCTCAATGGTTGAGCATCAACCCATGAACCAAGAGGTCACTGGTTTGATCCCCAGTCAGGGCACATGCCGGGGTTGGGGGCTGGATCCCCAGTAGGGAGCATGCAGGAGGCAGCCAATTGATGTTTCTCTCTCAACAATGTTTCTATCTCTCTATTCTTCTCCCTTCTTCTCTCTCTAAAAAAATCAAAAACATTTTAAAAATGTTTTTGTTTGCTATGAAACAAACAAAAACTCAAGAAAAGATGAACAAACAATAGAAAGACATAAAATGGGAACTCATAACACAAGAAAAATAAAAGACAAAATCACTGAAGATTCCACACTAAATCAGAATACACAAAGGACAATTGACTTGTCCAAAAGCATAGCAAGCAATGAGACAAGCAAAAAAATTAAACAAATAAAAGGAACAAGAAAGTGACAGATACAGAAGTCAGTGAAAGAAACAAATATACATTAGGAGTCCCTGAGAAAGAAAAACAAAATAATGAAAGAGAACTAATCTTTAAAATTATGATTCAATGTTCCTGAAATAAAAGACCTAATTGTCCACATTGAGAGACATACTATGTAGACATCTGACCAGAATGCCAAATCTGAATCAGAGGTAGAGCACTGCTCTATTATTAGACAACAAAGATAAAGCTCTTTGGCATTCCAGGCAAAAAAGACCAAGCCCCTTCCAAGGGAAAGAAAATCGATTATCAGCCTTTTTGCCAACAAGAATCAACATGTGCCCACACAAATACCACAGCAGTTCAACAATGTCTACATTATCCAAGAAAAAAGGGTATAAGATGGGTGCAATCAATAAATTTAATGAATTTAATTAAGAGGAAACCAAAGATAAGAAAAAGATGGAAGAATAAAGATATGTAAATGTTATCTCAGAGTTGCTTGGGGAGGCTCAAAAGATACCATTTAAATCTGAAGAGTTAAATAATAGTGTAGAAAGATAAACATTAAAAAAAAAGATATGAATGGTGGGTGGTCAAGAAGAAGGCTAAAATAAGCTGACTTAGTTGTTGCTCACAGGAGAGAACCAACAGATAATTCCTAAAGAAAGGGACCATATAATATTAAGGTGTAAAAAAAACAAATTTAACCTAAGAAACAATAATTCTAGTTTGAACCACACTGAATATATAAAAATCCATGAGATCATAAGTATATATAAAAAAAGGAGGAAGCCTGCTCTTTTGCCCCACCTGAAAATAACATTTGTTTTCACTGCAGGTGGTTTTCACCCTAACTCCTGAATTGAAAACTGGTATAGGAAAAGAGTTATATGCTTATCTTGTAAGAACAATATTTCAAGACAAATTAATAACTTCAGTTGATGGAGAAATTTCCCTTATAGAAAAATTCTAGCTATTATATGTAGAAAAAAAGGTAGAAAATCCCATTTTCATTTTTAATAGATCATAAAATTATTATGTGAAAAGTTTAATATGACTCACATCCTGGGTGGGACAGAGCAGGACAACATGAGAGTTCATCACACTACCCAGAAGGGAGAGCAATTTAAAATTTATGAATTGTTTATTTCTGGAACTCTCCATTTAAAATTTTTAGACCGTGGTTGATCTCAGGTAACTGAACCACAGAAAATAAAACTGCAATAAGAGGAGACTACTGTATATAAAAATTTGTTACAATTTTATATTTGAAATTATTCTTAATAAAATTTTTTAAAAGAAAACATTTAAAAAGACAGAGAAGAAAAAATAAAAATCCTCTACATTTTTTTTAAAAAATGATCCAAAAATATGATTTTACTAAGAAGTGAATTTACAATGCTGTATCTCTAGAGGTCAGTATTGTATAAGAGAATTAAGATAGCATTATCTCAGTAGATAGTACCAGAATTATTTTATTTATTTATTCTTTAATCCTCACCTGAGGATATTTTTCCACTTATTTTAGAGAGAGTGGAAGAGAGAGGGAAAGACAGACAGAAGTATTGATGTGGGAGAAACACATCGATTGGTTGCCTCCTGCACATGCCCTGACCAGGGCCCCAGCCGGGGAGGAGCCTGCAACCGAGGTATGTGCCCTTGACTGGAATCGAACCTGGGACCTTTCGGTTCACAGGCCAACACTCTATCCGCTGAGCCAAACCAGCTAGGGCATACCAGAATAATTTTAGATAAAAATTACTAATTTAGTATTTTTAAAAATATATTTCATGTTACATAAATTCAATACATTGTCATAACACTTCTATGAACAAAATTAGTTCAATCACTTTAAAAAACACAGTAGGTACTTAAATACTAATGATTGATGATGATGAGGTAATGGTGAAAAGATAAAATAACAGCTTACAGAATGTGTTTATTCTCTGTAAGATATGCTTTTAAAAAGTCCAACAAAAATAACATGTGCTCTGATCAGGAATTGAACTGAGCCACACTGGCCAGGGCTACAACTTACTTTTAATAGCTATAATTTTCACCGCATGGATATACTACACTTATACATTTATACATTACTTTATTAAAATACTACTCAAGTATCTCTTGCTTCTAAGAATTTCAAATTCAATGAATTAATTCAAATTAAATCGGGTAAGAATTTTCGTCAGCTTTGAAAAAACTGCCGCCAATAATATCTACCTCCCATTTATTATAGTCGTGTTGCTAAATTCTGGTAAACACACTATTTGACAGTTGGTATTCTGCAAACATCAATATACAGTCTGGATCTGAAAATAACAGTCCAAGAATAAGGCACACCAAACAAACCTTTGATCCAGGAATAGTAGGTCAACCTACACCTAATTAAGGACTATGGATTATTCTGGGTATCTGCTGACTAGCAAGCACCTTATGTTCCAGTATGCTGGGCAAGAAAGCTGTATCACAGAAGAACAGGGCATTTCATTAGTAACTTACAAAGAGTTTTTTGGAACACAACTTATTCCTATAAGTTAGAGATTTTGGGCTTTTTTATTCTAAGGCGTTAGATAAGCCTATGGGGAGAAATACATATTTTTATAAAATAAAGATTTTTTTTTCAATGGGCAGTTTCCTATCCCAATTTTTCCCCCTAAAATGAACAGATGTGGAATCTAGGGCCCAAAGAATGTGAATCTATTTGCTTATCTGACATCAATTTCCTCTGCATTCCCTTTATTACAGTTCCAATTCTCTTTGAAGTAGCAGGCTCAGCTTGTAGCTAAGGGTGCCATGTGACATCGGGCCAATGAGATGAAGGAGAGGGCCAAGTTAATACAAAGAATGGCTAGAATAGATCTTTGTGTATCTTCTTTCCTCTTTTTTCCTGCCTAGCATAGACCCATGGAAACTGGAAGCACCAAACTTTGAGTTTAAAATAAAAAGTCATCTTCTAAGAAAAAAGCAAAAACAGAAAAGTCAGCTTAACAGCATTATAAAGCCACTAAACAATCCCTACTCTTTGGCCATCTTATTAGGTGAGAAAATAAAGCTTGTATTTGTTTAACCACTGTAATCAGATTTACTTTATATGCAGCGAAAGGAAATCCTGCTATAGAAGAGGCAATAAGGGACATTGTCAAAAGAATGAGGGCTTCAAAGACTTAAGCCCTGTCCTGAACTTTAATATACCTATTTTCTTTTTTATTAAAAACATCACTGTCACTGTAATTCCTATTTTACATTCTTTCCAGAGTTATTTTAAGGCTGAAGTGATTTTATGTCAATACATTTTATAAACTGAAAATACTAAACAAATGTGAGATATTCAAAAAGAGTAGTTAGCTCTTACAGTAACATTGATAAATGTATGGTTTTCATTGTAAGAGCTGGTAAGCCCCTTTTCCATCTATAAATGACAATAACGTTTTTCCTTATCACATAGTTATCAAAAAGTTGAACTGAGATAGCTTTAAGTATACTACAAACTACTAAATACTATACAAATGTTAGTATTCATGGAATTATAATTATAAAAGTGATGTGCTATACTGATTTGCACAAAATTCCTGGGTTGATTCCTCCTGTAATTTAGCTGGATGAGCTTGAGGAATGTATCAATTTTCTCAGTCTCATTTTTCTCATCTCTAAGTGGGAATACTAATAGTAATTGTATCCCTCACTCACATACTATATTAAGTGTATTAGTACTGCTATTGAGATTTTCACAGTGATACCATCCATTTTTTATGTGTTGAGGTTGGCAATGCCCTTAAGCACCATAATATGCCCTTAACCACCACAGGATCAAGCTCATTTCCTGAAATGACAACAGATTTTGTTAAGACCACTTCAGGGTGGATCTCAGAATCCACACAGAATCCAGCGTGTAAGAGCCCTGGACCTCAGCTACTGGGGCATCCATATAGCTGTATTCCTCAATACACTAAGAATCTCTCATCTTCATTACACATTGTCTATACTCTAAAGAAAGTTTAGACAGCCCTGCTTTGTCATGTATTCTGAGGACTAACAATAAAATCCTTACTGTAGCCAGTGAAGGGGTGGGTAGGGGAGGGGATTGACTCTAATAATTACTGAGCTACAGTTGAGATTCTGACAGGATGGTAAATACTATAGACCAGTGGTTCTCAAACCGTTTGGGGGTCGAATGACACTTTCACAGGGGTCGCCTAAGACCATCGGAAAACACATATATAATTACATATTGTTTTTGTGATTAATCACTATGCTTTAATTATGTTCAATTTGTAACAATGAAAATACATCTTGCACATCAGATATTTACATTACGATTCATAACAGTAGCGAAATTACAGTTATGAAGTAGCAACGAAAATAATTTTATGGTTGGGGGTCACCACAACATGAGGAACTGTATTAAAGGGTCGCAGCATTAGGAAGGTTGAGAACCACTGATATAGACAAATGATATAATAACATTAACTCTTGCTCTAACATATTTCTTACCTGTATATTCAGAAAAAGGCTTATGTATTACTCCTAGGACAGGTTTACCATATACAGCCACACAAACCATAGTAGTGACATACTTTCGAAGATCCTCTGTAAGAAATAAACAAGCAAACAAACACAATTGTTAAAGTAACATAAATTCAGGATAGAATGTTATAGTTTACTTCATTAAAAATGTGTGTACATTTTATAAAATGTCTTTCACAGTCAACAATCCCCTCAAAGAGTCTAGAAGTAAGAGCCAGTTTAAGGAAGTAGTTGAGTTTTGGTTTTATAAGCAAATTACCTGGGTTATTCCCCCAGATGACCATTTTATTAGCTGTATTTGAGCATATTATTTAAATTCAGTTTCCTCATCTGTAAAGTACAGACACTAATTAAGTACTCATCTTTAAATATTAAAATTATTTTTAATTTTAGTATTAAATTTAAAAAATAACCGTCTCTGCACAAGGGATGAGCTGACTACATATTATCACTATTATATGATCAGACCAATCTCAGTTTCAGAAAAACATTTTATGCACAATATTGTTTTATAATTTCAGTTATTATTAGATATACAATATAGTGTATTCTCCCTGTTCTCGAAATAGTTACTTATTGAGTGTCTATTAAGGGTCAAGTTCAGTGCTTAAGCTCTAGAATATCAAGGTGACAAAGCAGAAGCCCCCACATTCAGAGAACTTACCACCTAGAAGGAAGACAAATGTATAAGCAACCGACTTTAACATATGTACCAAGAGAACAGAGAAAAGGCAAGCATTAGATACCTCTGTAAGAAGCAAGGCATAGGAAAGGATCCATAGAAATGAAATCTGAACTAACACTAGGTAAAAAGAATGAAAATAGGGGTAGGGTGGTAATTCTATTTTGCTAATTATTTGTTCTCTGGGTGACTAGGGTTTACTATTTTGAATTTTAACAGTAGAGGTATATGCAATAAAATCAAAATTCCCACTATCACAGGTAAATATTGTATTCTGACTATATAAATAAATATCTAAATAACACATAACTCAATATATAAGCAAGCACCTCTATAAGTAAGTGCCAAATAGGAACCATTTGTTGTAACTGATAAAACTCCCCTTCACTGAAGAATCAGTGACACAATGAGCCACATCACCAATAAGCCAGTGTGGCTCAATGGTTCAGCATCAACCTTTGATTTAGGAGGTCACAGTTCAATTTCCAGTCAGGGCACATGTCTGGGTTGCAGGATCAATCTCCAATAGGGGGTGTGCAGGAGACAGCCAATCAATGATTCTCTCTCATCACTGATGTTTCTATCTCTCTCCCTCTCTCTTCCTCTCTGAAATTAATTTTTAAAAAATAATAATATATACATTTATATAAAAAAGAGTATGACATAAATTGGTTGGGGGGGGCAGGGCATTGAGAATAACAGATCCAGTGCAAATGGGTTATATGACACTGCATTAATCCAGCTCTCTGTCTTAAAATCTAATGGAAAAGCTGTCTGAGATTGGAAAAATATCTACTACCATGTACGTAATACCTGCTCACATTCTGATTTTCTGATATATAACAACAATCTAAAGTTTGAGATCAATTTTAATTTTAAAATTACCCGTATACTCCTGTGTAGCATCAAGTGGGTCGATCCAGACAGTAACACTTTCTGCTGGTACCTCCTTGGGGGTGGCTATTTCCTTCAGGATATCCTCAGGAATTTTACGATCCCATAAGATAACCTCCTGATCGGTTGCATCCACATGTTCTTCTGTATTTATCTGCATCAAAAAGAGATAAGTTAAACATTTTTTAGAGTAAGAAAAAAAATCACTACCTAGGAAAGCACAAAAGAGAAAAACCTTTCAGATAAAAATCACATAAATTTAAAGTAGGTAAATCAATATTTTTTTTTTATTTCAAGACATTTCATTACAAAATGAAACTATATTGTAAGAGAAATTACAACAATATTTTGTCTTCAAGTACTTTCCAATCCAATATTCAAACTTACCTTGTTGTCAAAGAAAGACAGACACCAAATATAGAGAAATACAAAGTAAGCCTGTAAGCCTCAAAGAAACAAGCGGATACTGTGCTATCTGACAAGCTCCCTTTCCAGAGTAGATCAATGTGTTTATGCTGAATGTGATGCCATGCCTAGACCATTACTACAGAGTCAGTGTTTATAACACTAACAGTATATGAGCAAAGTCACAGGGTGAAAACCCACAGCTATCAGCAATCTCTGGAAAGTACCGTGATAAATCCTAAATTGCCATCAAAGAGGTTAAAAATAGTAATATTCCTGAAACTCCAAGCCACATAAATCATAAAATATTTTTAATACAGTGTATAGTAAACATCCAATTCATCCACTCACTTTTTCCTTTGTTGGTTTAGCAAATGTTTACTGATTCTTACTATGTACCAGACATGCATGATGTTGATCCATGTGAGACAAAAGTCTGTCGTTGTGGAGCTAACATTCTATTGAAGGAGATAAACAATATACAAAATAAATAAATAAGGCATGTGGTATGCTAGAGAAAATAAAATAGGGAAAAACAGGAAGTGTGTGTAGGAGTAGAAAAGGATTGTTCTTTAAGATAGGGTGGCTAGGGTTATTCATTATGGCCCCAAAATGGAAACTACCAAATGTCCATCAACAGATGAATGGATGAGCAAAATATGGTACATCCATACCATAGAACATTATTCAGCCATAAAAAGAAATGAGGTACTGATTCATACCATAGCATGGATAAACCCTAAAACATTATACTAAATGAAAAATAAGACAGAAGAAACTAAATACTGGATGATTCCATTTATGTGAAATGTCTAGAACAGGCATATCTATGGAGATAGATTAGTGGTTGCCTGGGGCAGAGGGTAGAATAGGTAGCAGTAAATGGGCACAGGGATATTTTTAGGGTGATGAAATTTTTCTAAAACTGATTAATGACAATGGTTGCACAATTTGGCCTATTCACCAAAAACTACTGAACTGGACATTTGAAATGAGCAAATTATATGCTACGTAAAATATGCTGCAATGATGTTGTTAGTTTGTTTTTAAAAGACGAGGTAGCTAAGAAAGGCAACACTGAAAAGGTGGTATTAGAATGAAAATCTAAAGGAAGTGAGCCTAGCAAGTATGTAAAGGGCACACACTCCAGCGCATGGAATAAAAAATGCAACAGCCTGAGGTGAGCGTGTGCCTGGTACATTCAGAGTACGGCAAGGAGGCAAGCAAGGCTAGAGCAAGTGAGCTAAGGAAGGAGCTAAAGATGAGGTCTGAGGTCAGACAGTAATGGAAGCCAGATGTTGAAGGACCCTGCAGGAAGGACACAGTCAGTTGTCCTCCATCACAACCACTATTAATAATGTGCAGAGAGTCCTGGCCATTATAGAAAGCTAAAGAAGGGTGAGGGCATGGGAGAGAACAAGGATTAGAAAAGAAGCAGCAAAATATGTAACTGATATCTGATTACTGAAAAAATTCAAAAAAATTTGTGGCAATATTATAGAACAAAATTAAGTTGCTAGATACAAGGTGAATCATTATCAATCAACTGCATTTTTATATACTAGCAAGAAATAATAAAAGTATTTAACATAAAGAAAACCATTTACACTAACAACAGAAATAAATTACCTAGAAATAAATGTACCCAAGATTAGCAAAAACATTAATGCATCTATTCTTGCTGTGGGTTTTCTTTTCTTTTTTTTTTTTTTTGCCTCAGTGGTGTGCTGTAAGTTTTCTGCTGGACTCTCAGACTCCCAGAAAGGTACTCTTGTTCATGAGTAACCGCCAAAATCTATGTTCTGTGAGGGAATGTCAGTAGAGAATTCCTTCCATCTCGCAAACATCACTCTACAGTATTTTGTATCACCATGCAAAAACCACAGAATAAACCATGTATAGTATACTAAAAAAATTCTGGTTTAAACCCCCATCTATCCCATATTTGGATTCCTAGAATAGCCTTTGATTGCTCTTGCCTCCTACAGTGTATTCTCGGATTCATTCATTCATTCATTCATCCACTATTTAATGACTACACAAGCTAAACTGTTTTGGGTACTGGGATATAGTAATGAACAAAAGAGACAAAAATCACTGCTTTTATGGAGCTTTCCTTCTCAACCCAGCAACCTGCCATCTTCCTAAATGAGACTGATTTTATTACCCCCTACTTAAAACCTTCCAATAATTTCTCATTACACGGAGACAAAATCCAGACTGCTTATCATCTACAAGGCAAGGGCTGGTTGATCTGTAACCTTTCTCTATTTGCACTCTTATTTACTACATCCCAGACTTACTTGTCCCTTGGCCTCAAGGCCTTTGTACTTGCACTCTTTTGCTCATATTCTCTTTCACCAAATCTCTGCATGATGGTCTGCTTCTTATCATTCAGCTCTCAGCTCAAATGACAGTGCCTCACCCATGGCCAAAGCATGATCCCCCAATCACTCTTCCCACATGTTCTTACTTTCATTTCTTCAAAGCCCTTATCAGTATAAGTCACTGACTTGTTACCATGTTAACTATCTATCTTGACCTACTAGAACATAAGATCCGCGTGTTCAAAGACACAGTTCCTTCATTACTGTAGCCCCATCTCCACTGTCTTATAAACCAGTGCTACTAATAGGTGCTAAATACTTCTTGATTGACAACATTGTCCTTCATTAATGTAGTTTCATTTCTTCTCCACAACCATTCTACTCAATCTACTCTCCCTCCCTCACCCCTACTGCCTATCTCATCCTAGTCCTTAACAGGGAATTGAATAAGAAATCAAGAATCCAAAACACAATTAATGCTATTTACATGACAATTCAGTTACTTTGGGGTTAAAGAGGCTTTTGGTTAATACCTTAAGAAGGTACCATTTACATAAATCATTAAATCTTAATACATTTTTGAATATATTGTCTCAAACTGTACCTATGACACAGTAGGAATTCAATAACTATTTTCTAAATGGATAAACACTGCTCTATCTTATTCTCTTCCCTTTTCAGAAGCCTTTTTCTATAAACTACTAGTTCTCAACTATATCCCTATAAATAAACAGGCTCCAGTGACACATCATAAAAACAAACATACAAAAAAATAAACAAACAAACAAAAAACTTCACAGAACCTCCTCTTAGTCCCACATAACACCCTAGCCAAGTTCCTTAGAAGCACAACTTCTTGAAGACTTGTCTTTACTCACTATCTCCCATCTTCTTCAATTTGCTTCCTTCCCCATGGAGCCACCAAGCAAACTCTCACAAAGTTTACCACTGACCTACGTTCAGAACCATTATTAAGAGTACTAGAGGCCCGATGCACGAAATTCATGCATGGATAGGGTCCCTAGACCTGGCCGATCTGTGGGGCATCTGGCGGGGTGATGGGAGGGGGGG
>NW_005363502.1:3254751-3259080 GCF_000412655.1 Myotis brandtii | reverse complement strand
GAGGGAGGGAGGCCCCCAGTGGCACCCACCTTGGCCAGCGTGGTGCTGCTTGCTCACCGGCCCTGCCACCAGTCACCTCCCTCTGTGGGGCGACCAGCAGGGTGATGGGGGCAGGGGAGGAGGGAGGGAGTATGCCAGCCCACTCACAGGCCGGCCCCACCCCCCTGCCACCACCGCCACTGGTCACCTCCTGCTGCGGGGCGACCGGCGGGGGGATTGGGGGCCCCTGCTGGCCCCCTTGGCTGGCTGGCTGGCGATCAGGGCTGATCTGTGGGGTGACTGTGGGGTGATTGGGGGCCCCTGCTGGCACCCGCCTTGGCTGGCCTGGGGCCTGCGGGCTGGGGACAGCTCCTGCTTTGAGCATCTGCCCCCTGGTGGTCAGTGTGCATCATAGCTACCGGTCATTCCAATGGTCGTTCCGCTGTCCGGTCGATTTGCATATTAGGCTTTTATTATATAGGATAGGATGTGTTTTATCATCAGAATTCCAGCTCCTCAATTTATTGGGAATGTGACTTACCTAGACTAGTCAACTAATGTGACTTACCTAGACTAGTCAACTAATCTTTCTGAGCTGCAGTTACCAAGTGCTAAAAATGGATGACAAATATATCTCCCTACAGGGTTCTTTGTATGACTTAATGAAATAGAAAAGATAAAACAAATAGTACAGTGCTTAACACAGAGTAAGCATTTAATAAAAGTTGGCTGCTACTATTATTAAATAACTAGAGGCCCAGTGCATGAAATTCGTGCACTTGGGTGGGGGAGGTCCCTCAGCCTGGCCTGCGTCCTCTCACGACCCGGGAGCCCTCAGGGGATGTCTGACTGCCGCGGAGGTGGGAGAGGCTCCCACCATCACCGCTCGGCTAGCCAGCCATGAGCCAGGCTTCTGGCTGAGCAGTGCTCCCCCTGTGGGAGTGCACTGACCACCAGGGGGCAGCTCCTGTGTTGAGCGGGATCAGGCCAAACCCGGCTCTCCCACATCCCCCAAAGTGTTCCGGATTGCGAGAGGGTGCAGACCAGGCCGAGAGATCCCACTACCTGCACAATCAGGGCTGGGGAGGGACGCAGGAGGTTGGTCAGCCAGGGAGGGACCGCAGGAAGGCCCCAGGGCATGTCCAGCCTGTCTCACTCAGTCCTGATTGGCAGGACCCCAGCAGCAAGCTAACCTACTGGTCCGAGTGTCTGCCCCTAGTGATCAGTGCACCTCATAGCGACTGGTCGACTGGTCGACTGTCTGACCCCTGGTGGTCAGTGCATGTCATAGTGAGCTTAGCATATCATTAGCATATTAAGCTTTGATTGGTTGAACGGACGACTAGACGACTGGACACTTAGCATATTAGGCTTTTATTATGTAGGATTATTTTCAGTCTTTGTTATCCTTGGTTGTAGGACTCATCTTTCCCTTTCACACAATATTCTTTCATTAAGCAATCCTGTCCACAGCTGGTTTCAATCAATATCACATTTATGACTCACAAATTTGTATTTCTAATTCAGAAATATCAAGAGCTTCAGACCCATATGCATTTAACTATCTCCTTAACATGTTCCCTTGAACATACAAGGCACCTCTAATTTAAGTCTAAGAAAACACTAAATCTGCCCTCTAGTACTTATCATCCCATGACAACAAAACCAGAAATAAGAGTCATTTTTGACACATCGCTAAAAATTTCCTCATATCCTTCCACATCTAACTTCTCTACAATCAACTCCAATTCAAAATGTATCATCTCTCACTTGAAAAAGCCTCCTAAGTGGTCTACCACCTCTACTATTCTTCAAGCGTCTACCCTGAGCCCTTCCAATCATTCAAAACTGTAGTTTAAGAGTACACTTTAGTTATATCTCTTAGAGTACCTTATCTATAGAATCAGACAGACCTGAGATGATTCTCAGTTCATGAAGTGAATCTCTGTGAACCTAAGATTATTTTCTAGCTGTATATCCTTTGGCAAATTATTTAGCCTCTCCAAGTCTCAATTTATCTGCAAAATGGAGGTAATAGTACTCACCTCCTGTTTTTGTCAAGTAAATAAATAGAAGCAATAAGAAACTTAATTCAGTGCTTGCCAGTTACTGAGGACTAAATAAATGTCATCTAGTAAGACAAGCTAAGTATAACTTTCCCATTGCCCAGATTCTGGTCCTCATCTCCCACACAGCCTATTTTAAAAGTCTCCTGACTGGTCTCACCCACTCCAAGTGCCAAAAGCCAAAACCAAGTATGGCACATTGTAAACTTCAAGAAGAGTCATGTAAATCTTTTATACTCTAGGATTGAATTAAAGATCTAGTCCAAACTTTGTTGAGATTAGTATATGATACAGCTCCTACCTACCTTTCTTCCATGTGCTTCTGATACAGGCTCATCAGGCTACTTGATTTTACTACAGTAAAATCCTCTATTGGGCCTATCCCAATGAATTTTTTTTTTCTCTGTCTGCAATGTTTATTGCTGCACTGATTATCACACTAGAGGCCCGGTGCATGAAAATCTGTGCACTGGGGGGGTCCCTCAGCCTGGCCTGCCCCCTCTCACAGTTCGGGAGCCCTCAGGGGATGTCCTACTGCACAGGGAGTGGGCCTAACCACAGTCTGGCCTCCCTCTGCGGGAGGCGACTGGGCTGATCAGGGGAAGGCGCCACCCCCATCGCCCTACTGCTGCTGCCACTGCCAGCTGCGGTGGCTGCGAGGCCTGAGCCCCGGGCCTCGCAGCCACCGGAGCTCACAGTTGCCTGAGCCCATGTCTGTCATTAGCCCATGGCTTCCATGAGCCCCGGTGGCTTTGTCCAGATGGATGTCTGGAAGATGTCCACTCTAATTAGCATATTACCCTTTTATTAGTATAGATTACTCGTTACCTTAAAAAAGCAAGGAAACTGTAACACAAGTTTAATAATTGGCCTAGGCTGGAGATTGGACAAGATGTCAAAGGCAAGTGTTCTTTGCACTATACTAGAACTTCTCAACTTTTCTAGTGGGTACTCCTGTTGAAAGAATTTAACTATTATTCTAGAGGTCAGGAAGGCATGGACACAAGCTGCTCCTACCAGCTTGGAATATCATGCTTTATCTTAAAATAAATCATTGTCAAAACTCTGAACAAGTCGAGATGAGAACAGGAGCCCCTCAAATAAAGAATTCCCTTTAGCTCAGCCAGAGTGGCTCAGTGGTTGAGTGTCGACCAAGGAACCAGAAGGTCACAGTTCAATTCCCAGACAGGGCACATACTCGGGTTGCGAGCTCGATCCCCAGTGTGGGGCGTGAGGGAGGCAGCCGATCAATGATTCTCTCCCATCACTGATGTTTCTTTCTATCTCTCTCTCTCCATCTCCCTTCCTTTATGAAATCAATACAAAATGTATTTTTTAAAAGAATTCCCTTTACTTTAAATCATAAAGATAAATCTAAGTTTGTCTGTTCTGTTTCTCTGCAAATCCACTCCAGCAATCTTCAGCCTTCATTTTCATCACTACACACAAGGATATAAGACGCTGTGTCATACCAATGCTTATTTATTATTTTCACACAATGAAACCAAGCACTGCCAATGTGTTTAAGAGAACTGCTGCCCTGAGAGCTCAACAAAGATCACTAACATGAAAAAAAGTTAAATATAAAAAGAAATCCAGGTATCCTAGGCCAAACTTTAGTTTTCTTAGGACAAACTTGAATAGGGCTTCTCAATGTGGGCACAAGTTGAAAAATTAAGCCAGGTAATTCCTTGTTATGGGGGTGTTTTCTATGCAGTGTGGGTTGTTTACCCTTTACCTACAGGATGTCAATAGCATTCTACCTCCAGTTGTGGGAACCAAAAATCTCCAGGCACTGCCAAATGTCCCCCAGAGGCAAAATTGTCCCCAGTTTAGTTAGTGCTCCAGAGCAACGATTTTCAGCTGGTGTGCTGCAGGAGGCACACTGGTGTGACACAAGAATTTTTAAAACATGGAATACCTCTTTAGTCAGGGGCACTGACTTCTTTTCCCTTTCCCTTAGGCTAGGCTGTCAAATAAAAAAAGACAACAGCCAGCACGATAGCTGTCCGATGTGAATGAATCAAAACTATACCTATTTTTTTGTTAGATCTGCCAAAAATATACATTTTGGTGTGCTGCATAATTTTAGTAATTAGTTTATGTGTGTCATGAAATGAAAAAGGTTGAAAATCGTTGCTCTAGAGCCATGGTCAGCAAACCGCGGCTCGCGAGCCACATGCGGCTCTTTGGCCTCTTCAGTGTGGCTCTTCCACAAAATACCACGTGCGGGCGGGCACGTACAGTGCAATTGAAGTGGCCCATGCCATGCGCAGAAGTCGGT
>NW_005363502.1:3251990-3254718 GCF_000412655.1 Myotis brandtii | reverse complement strand
CGGTTTGCCGAGCCACAGTTTGCCGACCACTGCTCTATAGCAAGCATGTCAAACTCAAAAGGCTAACATGGGCCAAATAAACGAGGCATCCGGCCCACAGGCTTCGAGTTTGACATGCTTGCTCTAGAGTGAGATGCTATATTGTTTTTCTGAGGGGTGAACTTTATTAGGAAAGCTCACCCTAGCCAGTTTGGCTCAGTGACTAGAGCCGATGGCCGGTGGACTGAAGGGTCCCAGATTTGATTCTGGTCCAGGGCACATGCCAAGGTTGTGGGCTCAATCCCCAAGGGGGGGGTGGGGGGGAGGGGCGTGCAGAAGGCAGCCAATCAGTGATTCTCTCTCATCATTGATGTTTCTATCTCATCCTTTCTGAAATCAATAAAAATAAAGTAATTTTAGAAAAGGTATGAGAACAAAGCACAGATGTTTAAAATATATTGGAAAACTCAAGCATCTTACTCTAGGAAAGTCGTGGGAGAAAAGAAGAGACCTCTTTCCATTTGCACGGGCACCAGTATAAAAGAAAAGAGTATCTGTGGTTTCTTGATGCTGATTTTCCATAAGAAAATAAACTGAGTGGAAATTGCAGGTGAGGCTTCAAAAACAACCAGACATTTAAGACTGTACTTCTGCGTGTTGGGGGAAGGGAGTGAAGAAAGAAAAGAATCTATGGCTGAGTCCCTACTTAGATGGCTACAACATTTGGCCTCTAGTCTAATAACATAGTGATAAAAGGAGATAGCTCAACATGACACTATCCTATTTTGGCATTGTATAATCAGCGATTCTCAACCTGTGGGTCGCGACCCCTTTGGCGGTCGAACGACCCTTTCACAGGGGTCGCCTAAGACCATCCTGCATATCAGATATTTACATTACGATTCATAACAGTAGCAACATTACAGTTATGAAGTAGCAACGAAAATAATTTTATGGTTGGGTCACAACATCGGGAACTGTATTTAAAGGGCCAGAAGGTTGAGAACCACTGGAAATGAACATAACCTCCTCTATTCCACCAATCACTATCCAAAATGAACACTAAAGACTACATGCAAACATTCAAACAATCCCAAGAAGACAAGGAGACTTCAACATCTACAATTCCGAAAGTTTAGCTTCAGTGTTTAATAAAAGGCAGCTCTCTATCCTTGGCAGCTGTTCCCTTAGTGTTTGCTAATAAGTGAGAAAGCAAACTCAGAATCCTGTGGAAGTTACCCAAGACAAAAGCTTTGGCAGAAGTGGAGTGGGGTGGATTTGGCATGTGAACACACATGCACAAACATATTTATGTTTTAAATATTTAAGAATATTTTTATCTTTACCTTAAAAAATTCAACTCTGCTTACCATATTTCACTATTATTGCTTTTAAGCTTGTACAATTTTGTTTCCCTAGGAAACCACACTATAAGTTATTCTAAGTAGCCTCCTAAAGATCTAGCTAAAATGAAGTTAGATGATGATATAAACTGTGCAGTAAAGTGCCATGAGCTTCAGATTTCCCATCTGTAAAGTGGGCATAAATAAAATTTACTTCTGAAGTCGCTGTGAGGATCAAATGAAGTCCTGTGTGGCCAGTATCTGGGCACCTATAATATACTCAATAAATTGTTACTATTGCTACTGTTAGAACTATGTCAACTTCTCTGAAACTCCCGTTTCTTCTACCAACTCTAGGGAACCAGAGAGATGCAAACACAGGCAAGTATAAACTGTGATAAAGCAGGGCAGGGCCAAAGAAAAATTGAAAATGTTGTGCGTTGTGTTTGAGAATTCCTGTGTGAATTACATCTGGTATTCAGCAGCTCATGATGAAAGCCAATGTTACTTGCTGCAAAAAAAAAATTAAGAAAAGGAAAAAAAGACAGAAAGAGGAAGAAAGAAAACCGCAGAAATAATAAGACAGACTAGAACGAGGGTCACACATGCTATGTAATTCTACAGTGACAACACTCTCCTAACTCTCCCAAAGAAGCGCCGGGTTAGATTTCATTGTTGATCTAATTAACTACATTCCACCAGAAACAATTTTTCTTCCCAGTAGCCAAAAATGTCTGAATTTCCCTAATACAGCAATGCCTTCCCAGAAAGATTCCTTACCAGGAATCTCCCCAAAGAAAACGCAAATGCTCTTTAATTCTTATTTCCTGGCGTAAATAAAGGAATAGACAGTTGAAATGAAGTTGCTGAGAAATATACTGCCAAAAACTTCCTTGAAGGGCCCTCATAATAGGTGCCATTCAGAGGGTCCTGATGACACTACAACCAAGAAGCCATCCCACCAGGGCCGCGCGCCATGGCACCTCCTCCACGGTTGCTGACCTTCCGTTGATGCCTGGTAGGTCGGCCAGAAAACGTGTCTTAATCCAGTCACCATCTTTCCAGCAAGGAAATCAGGGGTGGCTGGAGGACCTTGGGGGTTCTAGTGCAAGCCCTTTCATTTCACAGAGGAGCCCGAGGCAGACCGTGAAGGGAAGCTCAGCCCTTTGATGTGAAAGCTCCGGATCCCAGGCACAATGCCGACCACGGACACGCACTCGGGAAGGGGCCAGAGGGCCTGGGCCCTTAGACGACCTGCCATCCCCCCGGCTTTTCCAGGAACTGTGTGACCTTGAAGCATCTCCGGTCCAGGGTCTCCATCTCCATCCCCATCTGTGCAATGGGAGCGAGAGCCCCCCGACCTGGGGCTGTGGGGGGAGGAGCCTACGTGCTGGGGCCTGATCCCC
>NW_005363502.1:3242940-3251402 GCF_000412655.1 Myotis brandtii | reverse complement strand
CCCCCACTGGCCAGGACGGTGCAGCCGGGTCTCACATCCACGTTCGCCAACTGCCGGGAGGTGAAAGGGTAGCGTGGGTGTGTATCCGGGTTACGCCAAGGGGCGGGGCGAGAGTAAGGGGCGGGGCGGGCCGGCTGGCTACGTGCTTCTGCTCCGGGAGGTGTTGGACTGGCTGCCTCCTTTCTTTGGGAGGGCGCAGGATATGGGTTTGCAAATCGCTCCTGGGTATGGGAAGCTACCTTCCAGGCAAGGAAGGCTACTGACTGCCCTGTGAACATTTAATCTCTCCTTGAACGCCAATGTATGGCTGATCTAAAGGAACACAGGAAAATAAAAGTCATTTTAAGAGAGATCTGCAGGGTTTTTTCATCGGCGCTTGTGTTGTTTAATCTGCTCCCTGCACTCTTGCAGGCATAGCAATAGGTGAGCGGTGACAGGGGGCATTTTACTTGATTCTTTATTCTGTTAGCATCTCTTGTAATCTAAATGCTTATGCGTTTATATCGGTATGTATACTAGATACAGACATCATGCCTTACCTCTACCTGATAGTATAAAGTAAACCATCCTCTGTGTCAGTGATTTTCAACCTTTTTCGTCTCATGGCACACATAAACTAATCACTAAAATTCTGCAGCACACCAAAAGATATATTTTTTTGCAGATCTGAAAAAAAGATAAAATTTAGATTCATTCACACCGGACAGCGTTGTGTTAGCTGTTGTCATTTTTTGTTGTTGTTGTTTATTTGTTTGACAATCTCCACACCGGACAGCGTTGTGTTAGCTGTTGTCATTTTTTTGTTGTTGTTGTTTATTTGTTTGACAATCTAAGGGAAAAGAGGTTAGTGCCCCTGGCTAAATAGTTTAGAAATCTTTTAGAAATTCTTGTGACACACCAGTGTGCCTCCTGCAGCACACTGGTTGAAAATGGCTGCTATATGTGGCTGAAAAACATACCTTGTTCCCGGACTTTCATAATGAAAAAATACTCCATCCTTCTCTCACTTTCAAGGACATGTATTTATACTTTCCTCCCAGAAGTTGAGGAGGCAGAGAAATTGTCTGAGCAAGTCCGCTTGATATAAAGTTCGTCCCAGGATGGTCAGTCAAGATAGAATATACAATCTTTGAGTGAACATAAGCCCTCAAATGTACTTACAGAAGCATTTAATAGAAATAACTGCCTTCTACTATGCTGCTGATCTTAGCAAGAATAGTGGATATTTAAATTTTAATTAGTGTTATAATTAGTATGGATAAGTTTACCATCCATTTCAAAAGTGAATATTAAGATGTGCAGTATCATTCTTAAATGTTAGAATATTTACATAAAATGAACTGAAAACGCAGCCTATTTTACTGTTGAAAGCGAAAAGTCATTGGTTTTAAGTGGGCTTTAATATTAAGGACCTTAGAAACTGCAAGTTTGGATTCCGAACATCCATTGCTAGGCAAGTCATTAGAGACAGCCTGACCTTTACCACTTGGAGTTCAGGGCATCTGTATAATTTGCATACGGATATACAGATACAATAAACAAAGACTATTGATCGCTTGGTTTCCCTGCCAGCAATCTGTAACAAGCTTAAAAATAATCACAGCACAAAATCAAGTACAAATATAAATCGATGAAAGAACAGTTCCTGGAGTGTTGGCAGCACCAGACAAAGGAACTGGCACTGTCCTTGTTAGCTTTTGGGAGCATCTCCAAAATTAGACAAAGCTCCTCTCAGTAGAAATCTGAAAGTGAAGGTCACCAAATCCAAGGATAAATACAAAGATTAAGGCATAAAATATGTAAGGTGACAATTCAACAGAACCCCCTGAAACTGCACTATGAGCTCGACAAAATGTACGAGTTGGGTAGTAGTTATGAAAATATTCAAAACATCGTTGGAAACCTGGCTGAGGTTTGTAAAAATAAACTGAACATTGTTTTCCAAGGATATTGGAAAGGAGTGTCAAGCCGTGGTCACCGTGACACTATGCGAAGCATCAGTGAGACAACTAGAGAGATACTAAAGCTCTGAAGCATTTTCACTATGAGAAAGGGATTTAAGAATTGAGGGAGAAGATGCCAAGGCATGTGAAAAGAATGAGAGTGAGTTTAAAGGTCAGGGTTTCAAGAAGTGACAACTGATGAAAGATAACATATAATTGTTAGCAACTTCATGCCAAAAAAGAAAATATTAATTAATTACATGGGGACAGCAATGCTGTCTTAAAACCTCCATAGGAATTTGAAGGAAACTTGCATTTCCAGTAACAAGTTGTTAGAACCTTTAAAAATGTGTTTAAACTAATGAAAATTATATGAAAGTAAATGTAGAATAATTTTCTAATTTGTGGTTTGTGCATTGAGTCAAACTGGTCTTCCAAAAATAACCTTTTCTCTAGTTGTTGAGGAAGGTGTGGACTACCTAATATTTCTTCTGTGTAAATACTAATAGCAACAAAAATTGACATACAGTAGAAACTTGTTGTTGTTAATCTCACCTGAGGATGTTTTTTCCCATTGATTTTTTTTAGAGAGAGTGAAGTGAGGAAGGTGAGGAGAGAGAGAGAGAGAGAGAGAGAGAGAGAGAGAGAGAGAGTTGCCTCCTGCACCGCCTGGACTGAGGCCAGGGATCAAACCTACAACCCAGGTATGTGCCCTTGACCAGTAATCAAACCTGCTACCCTTTGGTGCAAGGGTCGATGCTCCAACAGCTGAGAAACACTGGCCAGGGCTATAGTAGGAACTTCTTTAATCACCTTCCAATTAACCGGCTTGCTAAATACTGCTCCCCACCACCTGTGTGGTCACACCTAGTAAGGTTAAGTGCTCTTGGGGCACCTGCCCCCTTTCACTCCCACTAGTAGAACTTTATATACTTCTTGAGTTAGTTTTTCAATCCCATTTTGACATTGTGGCTATTATTATAAATACATATAAATTAAATATTATGTAAAACAAGTGAATGTTAATGTAAATATAAAGCTGAAAGCTTTGGATGACTTGTTATAGGTGAGTTGCTTAAAAACAAAAATTGCCATTAAATTATATTTGGAGCAAAAACTGTAGTTGATTGTGAAGAAAAGAATCAAAAGTTTAAACAGATGCTGAAAGTAGATTGCTTACTTTATAAGAACCTAAGGTGATCATCCTAGATGATGCATTACTCATAAGGTTGAAGTAAGTGCATGGATAAAAGATAAGATGTGGTATACACACAACAGGATATTACTCAGCCATAAAAAAGATTGAAATCTTGCTATTTGTGACAACATGTATGGACCTTGAGGTCATTATGCTAAGTTAAATAAGTGAGACAGAGAAGGACAAACACCATATGATCTCACTTACTAGTATAAGTGGAAACTAGAAAAACAAAATAAATGAATAAAACAGATACAGATCCACTGATATAGAGAACAAGCTGATGTTTGTCAAGGGTGGTGGTGAATGGAAATAAACATTTTTTAAGTCACAGGTTATATAATCCTATATAATAAAAGGCTAATATACAAATCGACTGAACAGCGGAACAACGGCTCCCTACGATGCGCACTGACCACAGGAGCTGCCCCCTGGTGGTCAGTGTGCTCCCACAGGGGGAGTGCCGCTCAGCCAGAAGCCCTGAGCTGGGTTCACAGCTGGTGAGGGCAGAGGATGTAGCGGGAGCCTCTCCCACCTCCGCAGTGCGCTAAGGATGTCTGACTGACAGCGTAGGCCCGCCGCCTACGCTCTCAGTCAGACATCCCCTGAGGGTTCCAAGACTGTGAGAGGGCACAGGCCAGGCTGAGGGACCCCCAGCCCCCACCAGTGCACAAATTTCATGCACCGGGCCTCTAGTTCCATTTATATTAAACATCCAGAATAGGTAAATCCACAGATACAGAAAGTAGATTAGTGCCTGCAAGAGGCTGGTGGATGGAGGGAATGGGGAGTGATTGCTAAAGAGCCCAGAGCTTCTTTGCCAGCTGATGAAATGTTCTGGAAATAGACAACAGTGTTTATGAGGGGGGAAAAGAACTGCAAGTAGTGAATATACACAAAGAAAAGTCCATGTCTTTATATTAAAAGATAAGCAAGTGATAATATATGGACATCTTTTAAGTGTGTAAGATGTCTAGTTTTTTTGTTTTATAATTTCCCACATTAGTTGTGCTTTCTCAATTAACTGACCCACTCCAGTCCTGATTACATCCAACAAAGGACCTCTCCTAAATGCCTGGATTTTGCGACCTTCCTATAAATACCATCTTTCCTCAAGCTCTCCATTATATGTGAAGTAAATAATACTTATTAGTGAAACATTATTAACATTGTAAATGATGAGGATATTTTGGTTTGTCTAAATGACTCCTGACCTCAAAATTTACCTTGGAGAAATGGTGTGTGTGTATGTGTGTGTGGTGAGAGAAAGAGAAATCTACCAGTTAGTTTCCTTGTATTTTTCTTTTTTTTTAAGTGCTTTTTAGGGGAACAATATAATTAATTAAAGGTTCAGGATAGTTGGACCCTAGGTAAAAATGCGTTTGCTACCGTTCTGAGAAAGCAAAACAAAACAATAAACTGATGACATTTTTTCATGTTTAAATACTAAGCTTCCAAGAAGAGTATTATTTGTAGTCTTTCCTTAAATGTTCAATCCTATAAAAATGATAATTCTTTTTTTTTTTATAAACCAGTGATACTGTGTTTGGTTCTGTCATTAAAGTTGTATCTTTTGACAGCACAAGCAATTCTTGGGACAGTGGCTTTCATATATTAAGATTGTGGATGGTCTATTTCTAATGCATGATCTACATCCGTTCTTATTTTTTATAATGCACAACCAGATTTATTTATACACACAATAATGAAGGAAAGCAGTTTTCTGTCAAATGGAGAAGATTAAGGAGCTGATTTAGGGATCTACTACAATGGAAAGACTTGCTTTGTTGCCTTCATGAGGCCTTTTAAATGGGTCTTCCTGCTGGGCCAGCTTTTCTAATCCTTTATGATACCTAAGCTGGTGTTCCAGATAGCCTGTGTTCCTCCAGTGTTTGTCCAGGTACTTTCCCATGAAGCGAAAGAGATCAGTTTCATCATTGGCAGAAGCCACGGTGGTCAGGTCTAACAGGAGCTCAGTTAACTTGTTCTCCAACTCCAGAGCAGACTCCAGAGCAGTAGGCCAGCTCCCCAGTTATCTATCTCAGGCCTCTTAATCACTGGAAGGCAGATTTTACCCCAGGTTTTCTTAGATATCTTGGGATTGCTTTGTATGTTGCCTCTTCACCTGAGCTTGGTCTTAGAAGAATGCAGCAGAAAGAGGTGCTCCCATGTCTTCATTGTAATTAACAGGCATAGATAAATAAGCATCACTGATGTGCAGCTCGTAAGATGTTACGTGAATAATAGCAACCCCACACTCTTCAGAGAGGAGGTTCTAGACCTGGGATCTCAGCTTTAGAGGAAACCAGGCATAAACATCCATTCTTAAAATTATTTTCCACCAGGATTTAGAAATACTCAACTAAGTGGGTAACTTTTTCAATTAATATAAAATAATTATGTTAACATTAGAACCTTCTACTGTGGCCCTGATCTTTGCAACAATAATAGCGATACTTATTAAAAAGAGGCAATGTTGTAGGCACATGCAATAGAAAACTACGTATATTCTTTTACCCTTTGAAATTATAATCACTCTAAACTACATGAACAATATGAAGTCAGGTAGGTATTTTACATGCCTTTCGTTCCTCTGACATAACTCAGATCCTTTTCATGTACAAACTTGGTAAATATTTATTAAACTGGACTTTTAAAACTAGTTTAATAAAATTTTGTCTATTGTGTAAAGGATTTTTTAAAATATTGAATTTAAAGGTACATTAAAGGCCAAACATTCATTTTGTCTGTTCAGAACATTTGTTTCACAAACATGTAAGTCATCAGAAATAAATATTTGCTTTGGAGCTGTGAAGATGTCAAATATTTGTTCATTTTTGTGTGTGCTTTTCATTAAATTCAATGCTTGACAAAACATCAATTCACTTAGTAATGTAAAATTTTCCACATTTTATTCTCTCAGTCATGTGAATTCATATTACATATTTTGCACACTGTCTACCTGAAACCTAAGGTAAAAATTATATTCTTAAAACTCCATTTAGTTAAAAAATACAGTGCAGTATCTAAATTTTCTCATCTGCAAAGAATAGCATTTGAATGGGTTTATCAATCATGAGTAGATGATAGTCTATGGAATTATGTTCATAATTTATAGTTGACCCTTCAACAACACAGGTTTGAACTGTGCAGGTCCATTTATACATATATTTTTTTCAGCACATATATTGGAAATTGTGGGGAGGGGGAGGGTTGTGACAATTTTTTTAAAAAACTGGCAGCCAGACCTTATGATATTCTTAATAACATTTTCTTTTCTCTAGCTTACTCTAAGAGTACTCTATTATATACATATAACATACAAAATAAGTGTTAATAGATTGTTTTATGTTATCAGTAAGTCTTCCAGTAAACAGTAGGCTATTAGTAAAGTTTTTGGAGAGTCAAAATGGATTTTTGACTGCTTGGGGGGTCAGCGCCTATAACTCCCACATTGTTCAAGGCTTAACTCTATGTTATGGAAGAACCCCAACATAACACACATTGCTATTGCACAGATTTGGGTATTATGTAAGGCAAGTCATGTCACCCAGAATGTAAGAACTCAATATATTTAGTAATATCTTAGCCAATGTGTCTCAAATGTTTGCCAATAAAATTTTTTTAAAGATTTTATATGTAGCTATAAGAAAAGTTTCACTACACAATGCTTACCCTTATTACACGAAATATTCTTTTATGTTTTAAACCCTCTAAATTGATTTCATTATTCTATTAATGGGTCATTTGAGAGAGAGTTCTCTGTGAGTCCGTTTCTGCTTGTCTTTCCAATAGAGGCACTGACTCCCTTTTCAAGGATGTTTGCTATACAAACATCCTTGAGCGACAAAGATGGTATCTCTCTCCAGAGCAAGGGACACATTTGTTTCCTGTATGTCAGTCAGGTTTACTGCCAGTTATAAAAGATTCAAGGTCCCTTTGCTCAAGGTTTCTCTTCTGTAATGCAACCCATTGTGTGTGCAAGAATCTCAACATTTTTAGTGTCAGCCTGTGGGAAGTGGGGCTTGAGAATCAAGTGCAAATGCTGACTTCCTGAATGCCACAACTGCTTTGTCTCTGAGCCAGGGAGTCTGGTGTCTTCTGCCAGCATCCATGTTAGCTGCAAGTAGGGTGAAATCTCAGACCCCATATCATCAATTCCCACATCATCAATTAAGTCATAAAGTCAACTTTTCCAATTTATTTCTTCATCTTAGTTGCAAAGCAAATAGAAAATATATGTTTTGCAGTATCAACTTACTAATTCTGTATTATGCAACAAGGTCTTTCAGAGGCACGATTCTCTTAGCAGAGCGAAGTCTCTTACTCATCTGTCTACCCATGAGCATCATTCAGTCCAAGAGCCTCCTGCCTGTCCTTGAGGTTTTCATAGTTAGAAAAGAGAAAACACACACAGATTTCTCTAGGTGAAAAGGGTTTATCCAAGAATAGCTGCAGGAATGAGAAACCCCAGAAACATACTCCACATCTTAGAGTCATTCTGGGCCTCAGTGTTTCTGAAATTGTAATGTCCAGCAGATCATAATGCACTTTGAGAATGACTCATAGTCACGTAGAGTACAAAGCAGCTCCTGTGACCCACTTTTTCTTCCATGCCTCATGTTCACACCACCACGAGGAGCTCTGGTTGGGTCACTTGTATTGGCAGTGCTTCACCCCAAGTTAGTTGTGTCATGCTGTCGTTCTCACATACATTATGTGGGTGTCTTTGGCTCTGGTCGAGTCATTTCAGCCAGGGTAGCAGGGTTACTTTCATTTGAATTCCATACACATGGTAAAAGCCATAGCTACTTGAAGAATAGTCTGATGTTGTTTTCCATTGCCCCGTCTATTAGAGTCCCTCAAGTAACATCTTAACATCCTTATACTGAATGACAAAGCTACAAACACCTGCTAGGTGAACATCAAATCAGAAATTTCTAGAGGTTAAAGCACTAGAGAGATAATTCAGCTCCATCTCTTGATTTATGGGTGAGTCCACTGAGTTCCCCAGGAACCCTGGACTCTCACTTCCTATTCTGAATAATTCTCACCTCATGCTTAGATACGGGCAACATAACCCTCCTTAGGAAGGCAGCAAGAGCACTGGCCTGGGCTTTCAGCTCCTGCCAAGTGTCTGTTCTGTGGTGTGACACATTCTCTCTCTCTCTCTCTCTCTCTCTCTCTTAATTTAATTGAATCACTTTAGATTTGATTCATGATTTTTCCTTGCGAAACAAGCCAATATATACCAATGAAACAGATTCTGAAGTGTTTGTAACTATCAAGTGGATGGCTCAAAACATTTCTCAGAAGAATAT
>NW_005363502.1:3212758-3242759 GCF_000412655.1 Myotis brandtii | reverse complement strand
TAGGGAGTGTACAGGAGGCAGCTGATCGATGTTTCTCTCTCATTGATGTTTCTAACTCTCTATCCCTCTCCCTTCCTCTCTGTAAAAAATCAATAAAATATATTTAAAAAATATATAGGTGTAAAGGGCTTGATTAGTGCCTGTCATACAGTCCATGCTAAGTAAATTTTAGTGTTTATACTAAGAATTTAATACTTATGTATGTGAATGAATAAAGTATTCCTAATTTAACTTTAGCTTATCTTGTATTGCTCCCTATTGCTTTGGGTCAAGTAGTCCCTGATAACTTCTAAACTTCTTGAACCTGGAGACCATGCACTTTTCATCCCCCACAATATACCTACAGAAATGCTGAACACACACTGTTCATTCAATAAATACTTACTGATTAGTTTAATGTTCTAGAGAAATACGTATTCCCCCTAATGAAACCCTGCAGTCTACTAGGAGACCGCTCTCCATGGGTCTCTTGTACTTTATACATCTGAAGAGCAGAGGCACTAACAGCTTTCGTTTTAGAGTCCCTTTTCAAGGAGGTTGATAGAGAACAGCCTGGAAAATAGACATAGTGACTCCACTGGAGCAGAGGGCAGGTTTGTTTGCTGCTCAGTATAGTGAAGATGTCACCCTACAGGGTAAAAAATGGGTAAGTTTGTATGCAGCCCTTTATAAAAAATTGAGGGATATTTAAGCTCAGGGTTTCTCAACTATGATGCAAACCACTGAGTCCTCAGCACCCACGTGTGCCATCCCACCTTGTCCCTGTGGACATGGGGGGAAGATGGAAACAACAGGAACGTGTAGCTCAGGCTACTTGCCATGCTTATTATTGGGTAATAAGCTCCTTTGTCTCTGACCCAGGAGTCTAGTGTCTCCTGGCAGCAGCCATGACACTGTGGCAGGCTCACTTGATAGCATACAAGTAGAGTAAAGCCCGAGACCCTTCACCATTCTTGACCTGATGTTGGAAAGGAAAGCACATGTATTTAATCGCTCAGTTCTATATTGTTCCAACTCCATTTAGAGGTGTGAAAAGCTAAATAAACAAGACATTCAATTTTAAATCCTCTAGGCTCTGCAGGCTAGAGTTCCACTTTCTTATGCTGCCTTTCAATATTGTTATTATGTGATTAGGACCTGCAAAACAGAACCCAGTGAAGAGATCAAATCATTTTTCTTTGAATTTTACTCTTAAACATAAGGAGCGGGTCTGCGGACATATTTAGAATACTTTCTCTAGCTACACAGCCTCGAGAATGTATGTGGTTGTGTATTTACCAGAGAGAAGATTCCAAGGAAGGTGAGCTGTTTTTTTTTTGTTTTGTTTTGTTTTTTAAAGGAGTTTTGTTGTACTTAAAACACAATAGGATATGTGGCCAGGGTGATGAAGGTCCCCAAAACTGGGTAGTAAATATTGAAAGAAGAATCTAAGGAAGAGCCTCAAAAGGAAATGAATTGCTTCAAAGAACAGTGCTTCCCTCACCATGGGAAGGAGTGTGGGCAGAATGGCTTCATCAGGCAGGTGGTTGAACTGGGTAAATTCTAAGATTTCCTGGCAGTTTAAGAGAGCTTAATGCAAAACGACTATTTATGTTGACTTAAGTTAATACCTGCAATGTTGCTGTCCATGTAATTAATATATTTTGCCTGGTGCCTTGATAAACAGAGAGGCTCTTTCTGTTTGAATTTGCTTAATCCACTGACAGATGGATTTGTTGACAAAGACTGCTGTTTGTCTCTGACACTACTTCCACATTTACAGCCATGTGGCATGGCGTTTGCTACAGCATCAAAACAAAAGACTCTTTTTGGTCTATCCATTCTCCAGTGAGACAAAAGCAATTCTTAATTCTAGACAATATTATTAACAATTTTTCTGCATGCCAGACAGTCTGTTAAGCACTTTCCATGTCATACCCCGTTTACCTCTTAGAACAAGCCTATGAAGTTGGCATTATATGACCCCATTTTTTCAGATAAGGAAACTGTATTATAGAACATCATGTTGTTACCCAAAGGCACACAGTGTAAGTACCAGAGGGGCATTTGGATGTCGGCAGTCTGAGTTCCAAGCCAGTGCTCTTATTAACTACACATGTAAATGCAAAATCAGATGTGGAGAGAAAAACAAATCCAGCAAGTTGCTAAGGAGGCAGGAAATGTGGTGATGTTTCTAAGGTGCTAGAGGAAAAGATTCACATGCTTTTCCTAGGATATCAAACTAACCCAGCTGCTTTTTGTTCATTTCTGCAAATTGTGATGTTAAAGCTGAGACTCTGTAGGTTATTTTTTAAAATTAAGAATTTCACAGCACTAATGGGATGGGAACTCTTTTTTTCTTTTGGGGGAAAACTTTGGTCTTTTGCTGACACTCTTTTGAGCTCAATGGGAAAACAAGCGAGTTTAAAAAGCTAGAGATTTCTAACTGCAGGTCAAAACCTGAACATTTTATGCCTGGGGAAAATCGTTTCATGTTAAGGGTTCAGTCACATGATATAACTACGCTACGGTTATGTAATATTTGAGGACTCTTCAAAGTTGGACGTGTGGCAGTTCTTTTTCTAGACTGAAGACTCAATGCTGATGGATTTCAGGGATAAGACCATTATCCCTTCAGGCTCAGCAATAAGACTGTTAGTTCTCAGAAAACCGCTCTTGTGACAAATAAATGATGAAGTTCTGTTTAAAGTGGATTTTAAAAAAATAACAAGGCTACTTTTCCAATGTGAAAAAGTCATTAAACAATGTTGGCTTTAAAAGGGGCACAGCTTTCTATAAACTTGATATTTTCAAAACCGTTGAAAAACTATGAGGCCCAGATGGTTTTATGCTTGAGACTAGCAAACTAGGACCAGATAATAAACATGTTAGGCTTTGTAGGCCTACATACAGTCTTTGTTGTGACTATTCAGCTCTGTCATTGTGGTATGAAAGCAATCATAGACAATGTATGAACAAAGGAGTATATGTTCAGACACAACTTCATCTATGGACGATGAAATTGATTTTCACATAATTTCCAGGGTCACAAAATATAATGCTTTCCTTGGATTTTTCTAACATTTAAATATATAAAACGTACACATAGGCCATACAAAAATAGGCAGAGGGCTGGCTGTGACCTGCAGACTGTGGTTTGTTGATCCTGGCTTAACCTAACAGAAGCCCGGCTATAGCATGTACAATGAGCGTAGCCATTGAGAGCTGGCAGATGAGGTCTGTGAGACTTATTTTGACACATTCTCACTTCTTCTTTCTGTATCCCCTCACGACTTCTGTACTTCCCACAGATTATTAGCTTCCGGTCAGGAGAGTTTAATATATGCAGCATGATCAACTCTTTTAACAATATAATCTATATATATAAAAGCCTAAGTGACCGAACAACCAAACGATCAAATCACCATTTGATCAGTTGCTATGATGTGCACTGACCACCAGGGGGAAGACGCTCAATGCAGGAGCTGCCCCCTGGTGGTCAGTGTGCTTCCACAGTGGGTGTCAGACACCAGGCTCATGGCTGGTGAGCGCAGTGGTGGCACGAGCCTTTCCCACCTCCACGGCAGCGTGCTACCCAGCAGCAGAGGGAGGTTCATTGGGGCTGGGATGAGTGGGAGCAGCCTGCAGTTTTGCACACTACTACGTCCCTGAGGGATGTCAGCCTGCAGGGATTGATCGAAACCAGCAGTCTGACATCCCCTGAGGGGTCCCGGATTGGGAGAGGGTGCAGGTTGAGGGACCCCACCAGTGCACAAATCTGTGCACCGGGCCTCTAATTACCAAATAAGGATGCACATTACAGAGTTGTTACCTCTTCTTTAACTCTGCATTATCTTCATAGGAAGTGATTTGGGGATTATGTCTGAGTTGTCCTCAAGCAAGGTTTTGTGCTTCAACCTTCAATGTGTTGATAGCAAACCCAGAATGTTCTATCTTTCCATCTGTTCAGACAGGTTCACTACTGATGCAAAGCCCAGCCAGATAGATGCTGCATCACTTCTTCTTGGAAGACCACATGTCTTAACCTCCTCCACAGTTAGGTAGAGACTATGTGACTGGTTTTGGCCAATGGAATGCAGCCAAAACCAAGATAAGCCATATGTAGGTCTGAATCCTCAAACATTTAGAGTTATCTTTTATATCCACTCCTCCCCTCTCCTATATGTCCAACTGCAAGCAAAGAAAACAGAGATGCTGGAACTCTACCATAGAAGGAGTCCCAGAATAGAAAAAGAGCCCCTTAGAAGCACTGCCTGACCCACACTGGATATCGAGTGAGCAAGAAATAAACTGTTATTGTTTTGAGCTACAGACATTTTGAGGCTGTATGTTAGAGCAGCCTTCCTTATCCTGACTAAAATAACTTTGAAGTGCTACCCAAGGATTTTACTCAACTTCCACTACTTGTTTTTTTTTAATGGAGTTTTTTGACAACTGCTTGTATATTGTAACAGTTGCAAATCTGTGGCTCCTAGTTATAACAATAAGGAGAAATTGTTAAAATAGTTCACAAAACCAGAAATTACACTTCTGAGTATTTTTTTCAGAGGAATAAAAGTGTATATCCCGACAAAAACCTGCACAGGATTGCTATACATACAGCTTTATTTGTCACAGCCACAAAGTGGAAACAACCAAAATGGCCCTCAAGTGATGAATGGTTAAGCAAACTGTTTCATCCATACCATAGAACACTGCTCGGGAATGAAAAGAAACAAACTATTGATACATACAATGACTCGGATAGATTTTAAAGACATTGTGTTGAGTGAAAAAAGCCAATTGCAGAAGGTGAAATACTGTAATATTCCATTTATATAAAACATGACAAAATTATAGAGATAAAAACAGATTAGTAGTAGTTGTCAAAGAGTAAACATGTGGGGGCAAAGAGGGTGGGTTCAACTTCTGGATTGCATAAGGGAGATCTTTGTAGTAATGTACTTGTTCTGTATTTTAATTGTGGTGGTGATGATATGATATGATATGATATGATATGACAATATGATATGATAAAATGACACAGGACTATATCCATACATTGTAGTGATGTTAATTTTCTATCAAACTATCCAAGATAAAGCCATTACGGAAAACTGGGTGACTTCCTGTGAATCTATAATTGTAACAAAACAACCGCCATTGATGAAATCCTTGCTGCATGTTAGGCTCCAAGTGCTTTTCCTGTGCTCTCCCTAATCTTCACAACATGATAAGGTGGGTATTTTTGTCCAAGTTTTACAGATGAGGAAAGTATGGATTTGAAAGACACAATAATACAATGAAGACCACAAAACTAGAAAGTGATGGATTCAAGTTAATCTGATTCCACAAGTCCTGTCTTCTCACTTATCTATATGTCTACCCTATATTTTCTAAACAACAACCTATCACTTTAGCACCTACTACCACTTGGTAAATTGTTATTATTCGAATAAGAAAGCAAAAGAAAAGTACCAGAACTTGAAATACGTTTATGCCCAGTAGGAGCTCTGACACCTACACATATAAAAACGAGTGGCTAAATTTTGTCAGATCCAGAGGTCTCCACAGCTAAACATTCCAAAATGAAGGCAGAACATAATCGCTTACTCAAATCTAACGCTATTTGTTAATTAACTGTGGCCCAACTTTCTTCATCTGATATGTAAATTCTGAGTTCCTATCCTGGCCTAGAAGTTATTTTGTTTTTGCTTTACTTTTCTAGATATATCTTATATCCAGGAGAGCATATAAATCAATTTTTCCCCATAAGTTTAAACAGAAAAATTCTGGGACTTCTAATCCCATTTTATTTTATTCTTTCCTTTTTAAATTCACAGGAATGCGCTTGAGAATATAAAATGGGCCACGGGAATTGTGTTTCTGGAATGCTCCCCTCTGGCCCACTTGTTTAGCTAGACTGGTTTGGGGTTTTGTAATTGCATCCCGAACATAGCATTAGCTATGTCATGCTGGGCATCAGCACTACCATTTGGGGACCCCTGTGGGGTGCAGAGGGAGCTAAATGGACTTGTTGCTCAGAGCCCCACTGGGTGACTGATGCTGATTTTGATCATTTGCTGGTGTAGCTATGCTGCATGTGACAACAATGAAGAGTCCTTAGGCTGAGAGTGAAAATCTGTGGTGACTAAGAAATGGTGCCAGTAAGAGGAAGACAAATACCACATGATTTCACTTATATGTGGAATCTAATGAACAAAATAAACTGGCAGACAAAATAGAAACAGAGGAATGGACACATGGAACAGACTAACAGCTGGATGAAAAAAGGTGAAGGGATTAAGTGAAAAACCATATATCTATAATAATACAAGCATCTTATGCTAATTAGACTGAATGTCCTTCTGGACAACCTTCCAGACAAAGCCAGGGCTGTGAGGGCCAACACAGATGCCGAAGCTGCGAGGGCCGAGCCCCTTGCTCGAATTTTGTGCATCAGGCCTCTAGTGTAGACACAGACAACAGAGTGATGATAGCCAGAGGGAAAGGGGATGGGGGTAGGTGGAGGTGGACAAAATGGGAACAGAAATGGACTTTGCTTTGGGCAATGGGTGCATGATGCAGTGTGCAGATGATGTTTTGTTGAGTTGTACACTTGAAACCTGTATGGTTTTGTGAATGTCACAATTAATATCACCCCAATAAATTTTAAAAAACTGTTAAAGAAAAAGAAATGGTGGGCTTTAATTTTAAGAAAGTATGAAGGAGGAAAACAGCTCAGTGATGAAATCCCCACTCCTAACCAAGGCCTGCCCACTACCTCTCTCCAAACTCAGCACTTGCTCTGTGTTTTCAGCACACACTTTCTTACTATTTCTAGAGTGTGTCACACTCAGTTCCACCACAGGACCTCTGCACGTGCTGTTCTCTCAGCAGCACTCTTCCGTGGGACCTCCACACAGCATCTTCCCTTTAATCAGGCTGCACCTCAAATTACTCCAGAGAGGCTATCCCTCAAATATGATAAGTGTATTAAAAGTGACTTGTTTCCTCCCCATTATCTTCATTCCCTGGTTCTTATTCAGTTTTCTTTTTAGCACTTATCTCTACTTAAAATTATGTGTTGCGTTATTTGTCATTTGCTTATTATCTGACTCTCAATAAAACGTAAATTCCTCATGGGCAGGGCAACTATCTATGTTGTTTGCTGTTGTATCCTCAGCACATAAAATCTATTTTCTGGCACATAACAGCTCTACATTTTACTTGTTAAATGAAAAAAATGAATGAACAAGTGCCCGGCCCACTGTAACTTGTCTTTTGTCCCAGCCAAGTGTTTATATTATCTCCTCTAGCCAGCCCCAGGCTTAATGTGTTTGGGATTTGGTTATTGTCTTTATGAGAAACCTGTGCAGACTTTTGAGCTACACGTGGTTTGTGGTCAAGGTCTCCTTCTTGTTAGAGCCCTGTGTATGCTTCCTCAACCATCTCTCTGGGCTCATAGTCCCTTGTTTCATTCCGGTTATTTCTGCCTTTTCTGTTTTTCTAGGTTGCAGGTCCCTTGCTGCTCATTCTGAAGCTAACGTCATACTTAATGGTGAAAAACTGATACTTATTTGCCCAGATACCATGGATCTAATCCTGTCTGGATATAGAACCAGGATTTGAACTTAGGTCTGCTCACGCCCTTCACCACTGATGGTACTGTCTGGAAGCAACATTTCCCCATGCATGACCATGGGGGAAGCCAATGGTCAGAGACCCAGAAGCATTTAGAAATATAGTTGCCAGATTTTGTATTTTGTAGATCAACATTATTGAAGGGGGTGGGGGGAAAGGAAGAGAGAAACAATACAATATAGAGCTGCTAGTATTTATTGTGCCGTCTATTTTCATCATTATTTTATAAAATAAAAAATATTTTCACACCAGAATACATAAGAATATAATTTTAGAATAAAAGAAAGCCCTTTAAATTGAATAAATCAAGTTTTATTAAAACCTTACAGCAGTAATCTTAATTTTTCTTTCTCTCTCTCTCTCTTTTTTTTCTCACTATCAATCAGTGAAATGTTTTAACAGATCAGCACTGGTCTTCAGAGTGGCATTTGGAAAACACTAGTTCGAGGCTAATGGAGAAATTTACTATGAAAGATGTGAAGAATCTGGAAAAGACAAGGACAGCAGCTTCACCTGGTGAAGTGTTTGCACAGTTCTGTTTGGAGTCAGAGAAGTTAATATCTGTCTAGCCCTGTAGAACCTCCTTTTGTGATGCCTTAAAGCATCTATCTCTGGCCATTAGAAATGCTCTGGGAACCAGAAAAACAAGAAATATATCCCCTTATTCCTAGTAATGGATTTAATTCTGAACTGGATGGTCTCTTTCAAAAGCAATTTATCTTGTTCTCTATTTTCAAAGTCTCTAATTTTCCCTCATTGTCTTACTAGTATTTGATGTTGTTCTTGTCAATATAAGAATGTCCAAACCTGTAGAGAATTTTTATGAAGATTTATTTGAGTCAAACAGAGAATATGCCTGGAAGCCAGATCTCAAAAGACTGAAAAAAAAATGCTTAGAAGAATAAGTTTGGAGTTTCTTTTATGCGTTTGGAATAAAGGAGAGAACATAAGGAAGATTACATGAAGGAGGGAGGAAAGCAAGGTGAAGATTAGATTACAGCAGCGATTTTCAGCCTCTTTCATCTCATGGCACACATAAACTATTAAAATTCTGTGGCACACAAAAAAATGTATTTTTTGATGTTCTGAAAAAAAAAATAGGTATAATTTTGATTCATCCACATCAGACAGCTATTGCTGTGTTGGCTGTTGTCATTTTTTTATTTTATTTGACAATCAAAGGGAAAAGAGGTCAGTGCCCCTGACTAAATAGTCCGGTATTGCATGTTTTAGAAATTCTTAGGAAACACCAGTGTGCTTGCTGGATTACAGAAGAGTTAAGATTATGTGCTCTCTTGAGGGGGGGTCATGCTTTAGAACAGTGGTTCTCAACCTTCCTAATGCCACGACCCTTTAATACAGTTCCTCATGTTGTGGTGACCCCCAATTTCATTGTTACAAATTGAACATAATTAAAGCATAGTGATTAATCACAAAAACAATATGTAATTGTATATGTGTTTTCCAATGGTCTTAGGCGACCCCTGTGAAAGGGTCGTTTGACCCCTAAAGGGGTCGCGACCCACAGGTTGAGAACCACTGCTTTAGAAGGAGATGTCTGAAAAGAGGTATTTCAAAGGTGTGTTAACCTAGATGCATGGGAACAATGGACGGTGCTTTATTTAAGGCAAAGATGCGCCTTCTCCTAAAGAAGTTACATGCCTGGGGCGTGACTACCGGTCATGACCTGCCCAGTTAGGAATTTATGATCAGGTCACCCTTGTGAGGTTACTGTCCACACAACCTCTTTATTTTTCATTCACATTCTTTAGAATTCAATGCCCAGATCTTCCCGTCTAGGAGCTTGGCTCCCCTTCCACCGTAATTCAAGTTAAACCATCCCTCCCAGCTCAACCATTCCAGGAATCCTAATCTCAGAGCCACATCCTGGGCAGGCAGCTTTCCTACCCATCTTACTTCCGTTTCAGAATTAGATAACAGAAACTTATCTATACCTTATGCAATACTGCAGTCTGTGTAATTTTTTTTTTTGTCTAAAGTTTTACATAAGTCTTCTTTTTTCCTCAATTGACTCTTCCCCCCCCGCCCCCACCTCAGCCATTCCCGCCCCGGGCAAGCCCCCACCGCCCCAGTGTCTGTGTCCATTGGTTATGCTAATAGGCATGCGTCCAGGTCCTTTGGTTGCCTGTGTAATTTATGACATAATAAAACTAGAGGACATCTGCTGTTTTTATTTGCAAAGCATTACTTCTTTTGATAACAGCACTCCCATTTTATTTTGAAGAATAAGCCACACCCCTTTGAAAATGTCCATGGAGGAACTGTCAATCAAGGTGCTGCAGTCCAGACACCTCCATCCCTCATGCCAACAGGCTAGCCCAAAACTCATGCCAGGTCAGTCAGACTCTCTCTTTTTGGAATTTAAAATTTCTATATCTAATCTAAAGCACAGGGTGGGAAAACCATTATTAAGAGCTGAATTATTCTAAGAATGGCACCTTGAAGAGATTGCTTTTAATTCATGAAATGTAGGTTTCCAGAACTGCCCTGCTTTCTAATGTTTTTTATAGTTTCGTTTTCCATTTTTGTTTAGTTATTCCACTCCTCCCCCCATCTTTTGGTCTTAATCAGAATCTATTTTTAATGCTCACAATCAAATATTCTAGTTGATACAGTTTGCTCATTATCCATAATATTCATCATAAAAATTGCTAAGGTTCATTGAGGCTTTACCTTACCCGCATTATGCTGTTTTGAATGCTTCCTTATCCCCACAGTGACCTCAGGATAACACCTTTGCCATTTTACCATTGAGCAAACTGAGGCTCGGAGAGACTAAGTAGTTCACCTGAGATTACACTATCGGGAAGAGGAGATAGGATTTGAACCCTGCATCTGTCTGATCTCATAAACTGCCTCTAGTCATGACAAATAAAGTGTATATTGTTTTGAGCCTCTGATTTGAGAAAAGATATAGAATGCATAACTCCTGAAATTTAACCCAACCTTTTTCTAATCTTTTTATAGGTAGTATTCTGAATATTTGAATTTTCTGTTATGAGACCCATACTGAGAAAGTAGGAAGAATTCCTTTCAAGCATTGTCTTATTAAAGCCGTTAAAAAACAACACCACTGGATATGCCATATATTGCATAACAACACATCCAGACATTCGAGTGGTACTGCAATATGGCATGTCTAGCCAGAGGAAGGCATAAGAGGGAAAATGTGCATGATGGGCCCTCAGTTATTCAATCAATATACGCTAAATGATCACCTATTCTGTGCAGTGTGTACTACTAGGCACTAGAAATACAGAACAGAAAAAGGCACAGTCCTTTGCATCCCAAAGAACTCAGGTGGGTTAAGTGATAACCTAGAAAAATAATTTAATTATGTTATAATTAAAATAGTAAATATGTCTATTTAATTACAAATTTTCATTTACATAGGTATATTGTAACTTATGCTCCACATATACAAGGTTCAAATACACACATTACAATGTTACATCAATGTTATGAAATGATTTCAGTTTGAAAAAATCATTCAAAGTGAAATAATCCTTTGACAATGACTAGAAATGACAAATATGCCCAATATGCACTCTACACTAAGATGATGATGTTTCACAAGTTACAATGGTTGTAAAAGATAGTTTTACCAAAACAGTAAAATTGTGTGTATGAGGAGACTATTTTACACAGCTTTTGTTTTTAAATAAAAATTTAAATGAACTAAAATGAAATAAAATTCAAAATCCATTTCCCCAGTTGCATTAACTACATTTCAAGGACTCAGTAACCACAAGAGAAATGCTTGCTAAAATAGTCGAACAAATAATTCAGTGTGACTTACATTTTCTCACTGATACCATGCTGTGTGTGAATGAGTTAAATTTGAAGTATCAAGGAAGGAAAAGCTTATTCATGACCTAGCTATACAGGCATGAGACTTTATACTGAAAGGGAAACATTTTCTAATACAAATCAAAACTAATTTTACAGATTTTTTTCTAACATAACTCAATATGCAGCTTTGGAGGTGAGAGTCAGCCTGTCTTGCTTGTGAATGACTCTCCATTGCCATTTGGTCTCGAGGCCAATGGGGGAAGTGTAGGGATCTGCTGAAGGGTATGGCACGTGTGAGGGTTAGAAAAATATAGGCCATTTTTTTTCAGTTATTCATTGGTCAGCTTGAGTCTAGATCAAATTCCTCTATGAAAAGTAGAGATAATATCTTTCCAGACTGGACTGTGAGATATAGAAGGTATCACTAAACCTAAAAGATAGGTGTCTTAGTTCCAACTTATTATCAGACTAAACAAATGCAATATATTTAGATAGCTCTACAGTCCTACTGGCTCATGGAAGTTGCTACACATTGTAGAAGTTGCAAATAATAGTGAAGACCAGTTAAGCTGAAAGAGGAAACTGAAAGTTCGCACTTAATACTTGGGTATCTACTAGTCTATGGGGTTTGTCACTTTTCAAATATAAATACAAATGCAGACATGGAAGTCGATGAAGCTTTACAGGGAAAACCAAAAGGAGTAGTTGCCCACCCCCCTTGATTCATCTTTTCTAATAATTTCAAGTCAGAAAGACATGGATAACCTTACAATAATGATAGCTTTTAATTAAAGACTTCCTGTATGATCAGCCCTGTGCTAAGTGCCTAATATAGAATTTAATTCTAACATCAACGCACGTGGTAGGTACAATTATTAACCACTTTTAATGCAGAAACTAAAATCTAGAGAGATTAAGAACCTGGCTCAAATTTATGTAGTTAACGTGTGACTGACAGCACACAAGTTCTAACTTGTAATTTCGACTTTAAAGCCCACACACTTAACCATAATTATATCACGGCCTCATAAAAAGACACCCTGTTTATGCTCTCATCATGTTGAGACACAGATTCTTATTTTTTTTGCCATATTTCTGCTTATTTCAATTACCATAGGCTTCATCATGAAACTTTTATTACCCAAGACATATTAAGTTGACTTTAGAACCATCTCATGTACAAGTTGGCAAAGAGTGGGAGAGGAGTGGCCAGATCAAATACATACAAAATGTTCACCCCAGATTTGAAAGGTTAAAGTGACTTTTGGTTCCAGTAATTTCCACAACTATACCAATCCCCAAGCCCTTGTGCCTTCATGCCCCTAAAATGTAATAATGATTTTTAATATACAGTGGAGAGAGTAGGAGTAACCCAGGTGCCAGAAATAAAGAACAATAAACTAGATTATAGATTTCTAGCAAGATATCAACTAACCATTGACTGTTGATTCTCTCTTCCAAAGTCAACCCTGAAGAAACAATAGAAAGGAAAGAAAAGAGGATCTGAGGAATTTAAAAGAAAAAAGGAAAGGAAAGGTGAGGTCAGTCTGGACTTGTGTGTGGATGGGCAGCTGCACCCTGAGCAGACTGCCCGAGGCAGCCATGAGAGCAAGTTTGGAAGAAAGCTTTATGCAATATGCTGGTCTCTTCCTGGGTTGTCTTGGAGCAATTATTGCTTCCCTGCTTCAGGACAGAGATTATGCACAAAAGGGCAGACTACTGTTGTGCAGGGAGGAATAGCAGGGCAATGCAAAGCCCCGGAATGGGTGGCCAGCCACATCAGGCATTTACTCCTCCAACCTCTCTCTCCAAACCCTCAGGGAGGTTGGATTAAAACCTGGGAGACTACCTCCTCACAGTCCTTCCTGATGCATTGTCTGCGGAGCGGTCACAGATAGGAGAGGCCAAGTAGTGCTTCTCTGGGGCACGGGTCTCCGGGAGGACTCATGCCTTCTTCTCCTCTTAGGCTCACTAGGTCTGGCCTCCTGCCCTTCCCCCAGAAACTATCTGTCAGATGGATGCCTCAGAACTTAAGTCTGTAAACACCGGATCACTATAAACACTATGAAAGAGAGACAATAAACTGAAATCCATCTACTACACAAAGCAGAAATTTGATAGATTGTGATAAATCATTATCAATATACTTAAGGAAATTGGCAAGATGAAGTGAGACCTTGCGCACTTAGCACACAACCTACAGCCGTGGAGACCATGGAGGATTCTTAGACTAGACCGGTGGTCGGCAAACTCATTAGTCAACAGAGCCAAATATCAACAGTACAATGATTGAAATTTCCTTTGAGAGCCAAATTTTTTAAACTTAAACTATATAGGTAGGTACATTGTTATTAACTTAATTAGGGTACTCCTAAGCTGGCCTTAGCTAAAAACGTCCTCAATCTGATTGAGGTACGTTCGCTGAGGTCGACCCCTTCCAACTCTCCCATCCACACTTGTCTTGTATACTTGTTTCGTCTATCTCCTTTCGTTCATCCTCTCTATATGTCCAAACCATCTCAACATACCTTTCTCAATCCTTGACACTACATCTTCTTTCACTCCACAACGTTCCCTAAAATTAACTTAATAAACTTTACTTAAAGTTTTAAGTCAACTTCGCACTGTACGTGTGTGCCCGCACGTGGTATTTTGTGGAAGAGCCATACTCAAGGGGCCAAAGAGCCGCATGTGGCTCGCGAACCAGGGTTTGCCAACCACTGGACTAGACAATGGCTGGGCACCAATACTGCCGTGCACACAGAAGACCTCAGCTGGTTTTGCCAAGGGCTGTGCTTCAGTTGTTGGAAACAAAATTTGTTCACTGACACAAGGAAAATGGTGTGTTTTTTTTTTTTCTGAGTTAGGGTGACAAACTTAGCCTGGAAAAGGTCCAACAATGGGCATGTATACTCATTGTTGGAGTGAAAACATCAAGCTGATAAATGAACATAAGAATGTTCTTTTATTGCGGACACTCCTGGAGAGCCTGGCAGAAGAAAGTGCAGAACTGCTCCTGTCGTCCAGACTAAATGAGAGTGTAATAGATAGACCTCTTCTGAAGAAAAGTGTACGACAAAATAGGATAAAACACTTAAGGAAACACCATGAAAACGCCAGCAAATTTAGCCCTTCAACAGATTATTATTGAAACAAATTCAAAGGTTGATTTTAAAAACAATAAATAATTCACAGTAACAGAAGGGTTTGAAAAAAAATAAAAGTTTTAAAAAAAGAAAACATGCCCTGACTGGTTTGGCTCAGTGGATAGAGCGTCGGCCTGCGGACTGAAAGGTCCCAGGTTCGATTCAGGTCAAGGGCATGTACCTTGGTTGCGGGCACATCCCCAGTAGGAGGTGTGCAGGAGGCAGCTGATCGATGTTTCTCCCTCATTGATGCTTCTAACTCTCTATCCCTCTCCCTTCCTCTCTGTAAAAAATCAATAAAATATATTAAAAAAAAGAAAAAGAAAACTTGAAAGAATTGAATACTAGGAATAAAACATGTAGCTAACAAAATTAAAAGGGCTGATTAATAGATTAGCCTATACAATTGGTGAAATTATCCAAGATATAGCCCCAGTATTTATTAGGATGAAAATGTGACAGAACGTTGGAGACACGGAGGAGGGAATAAGAAGGTCTAATCTGGGTATAACTAGAGTCCAGGAGAAGAGACTGGAAATGATTGAGGGAAAAGATACATTTGAAGATAGGACAAATAAATGATTTTCAAGTATCACTGGAAGGTAACTTTTAGATTCAAGAAGCACAAGCAGTCTTAAACAAGATTTTAAATATCCAAATGGTAAAACTATAGTACAATAAAGAAAAAAAAATATATTAAAGAAGCCAGAGCCGACTTCTCACAGCTTTGGGAGGGATCTGAGAAGTGCTAAGGGAAAATGTAGGTGGAATTCTCTACCTGCATTCGTTTGTTAGGGTTGCTGTAACATAACACCAGACTAGGTGGCTTAAATAATGTCCCGATCAGCATCTCTCTACGCTTGTCTATACCTGAGAGATGTTTAAGAGGAACATTAATGGATTTATTCATTCAGCAAATATTTGCTTATTATAAACCGATACTCTTAGGCATACGTGGTACAAAGATAAATAAGACATATTTCTTTTCTGAAGAGATTACCAATTTAAAAGGAGAAGAAGTTTGTTAAAAAGGGTTGTGTTTTTTTTCTCTCCATGCCTTTCACTGCCTTGAAGTAGACTAGGTATTCTAAATCAGCGCTCCTCAACCTCTAGCACACCAAGGCACACCTGGGCATCTTGTTAAAATGCAAATCCATTCCCAGCAAGACCTCAGGTGATGCTGAGCTGATGCTCTGGGTGTTTGGCCCCTGCTTTGAATGAAAAGGTCTAGGAGGTACTTGCCCTTTTTCAAGCCATCACGTATTGCTTTGTTGTTGTGGTATTCTGATTCAAGCAGTATAAAGTGCTTCACTGACAGTTCTGTTCTGTTTGTTTTATGAAATGATGTCTATTAACCTTACTCTGTTCAGTTGAATGAACACAGTCCATGTTATTTAACTAAGTTGACATTTTCTGAAAATTATATTGTTGGGTAAAAAGAGCAAATGATAGTACTTGCCTCAGAGTACATTGTGTTTTCCTAATTAGCATGCAGGTCCATGCTAGAACAGGTGCCATTTCAACAGTGAAATTAAATCAGAAGAATGTCAGGCATATGCCAAAACACTGGAAAGAAAAAATAATAATTTTGTAAAAATTACTCCATCCATGTTTATTTCAACTGTTGTGTCTTTGCTCATCAGCTTCTTCTAGATTCTTGTTCATCTCTCTCCCTCTCAAACATTCTGGGAAGGAAATGCAACTCAAAATTCCAGTTTGAGTTGTTTACTTACTTAAGACCATATTACTGCACCAAACCAGAACATTTAAGTTTTCATTGCTTCTATGTTTAGAATATTCTAGAATTATCTCTTTCTGACACATTTCTTTATTATTACTTTCTTCCAGTTCAAACCAACTGTTTAGCAGTGACATTTAGAATAAAATTGTGTGTATGGCTCAAACTTTTTACTTAACATTTAGTTTGTGTATTTCATTATATGGAAAGTTAAACACAGATTTACCAGAGGCCCGGTGCATGAAATTCGTGCATGGGTAGGGTCCCTAGGTCTGGCCGGCGATCAGGGCCAATCAAGGCCTTCCAGCTGCAGGCCAGGGCCTCCCTTCCCTGGCTGCCAGCTGCTGGACGGGGCCTTCCTTTGTTCCGTGCTGCCCCCTGGTGGTCAGCGCACATCATAGCAAGCAATGGAACTCCCAGTCTCCCGGTCGAACTCCTGAGGGGACACTTTGCATATTAGCTGTTTATATATATAGATATGCTCTCACAAGTAAGCTAAGAAGTAACTAATCAGAGTGGGTAGTAGTAAATTTCCCCAAAAATGAATAGGTCTTCAACAAAAGAGTCCTAAATCTGTTTCTGTCTACATTTCTAGAGGCTGACTATTCTTTATCACTGCAACATATACCTGGAGATAAAAGGCAAAGGAGGGCCAAAGAAAGGGGTACATAATGAAGATAAGAAGTTGCTCTATCAAGTAGAAATGGAACTGAGCAGGGCACAGCTCCCCTAGGGAAGAGTTTGGATTGATGCAAATTAATACAAGAGATCTGAGAGAAACATAGTGGCTCTTGGCCATACACTAGCTCATGGATGAGTACAAATTTAAAACAAAAAATTGAATTTCAAATCAGTCTAACTGCTATATATGGTAATAGGTCAATGCAGAAAAAAAGCAAGATGAAATCCTCCAGAAGAGATATTAAATAAAAAAGCTACTCCATGTATCTTTTATTAAATTAGATAATTTTTCTTTAGTTCCTAACTCAGGTCTAAGTATAAAGAATAGTACTCAATTGAGATTAGCTATTTTTTAATAATTAGTTAAATGACTGTGTTCCTTGTTTTCTCGTTTGTTGTATTTGATGATTTATAATAAATATATATTTATTTAGAAATTAATCTTAAAATTATAAGTATTTAAGAGTCACCAGTGGAATCAGACTATATAATTCCCATGATTCTTAGATTTCTATACTTAAACCTTTTTATCTGGCTTAAAAAAAAAAAGAAAAGAAAATATACCATTAATCACCTGATAGCCTAGTAACAAATGCCACCACAGGAGTATACAAGCTGCTGTGTGGGTGCTGACCTCACAGAGCAGATTTGCCCCAGCACGATCTGGCGCCTGCCAAGACCTCCCTTTGGGTGTGTTGCTTGTGGCGCTAATTGCTCTGATGAGTTCTGAAGCCTGCCATCTGGTATGTTGGTTCTGGGGCCTCTTGGGAGTGACGGTGCAAGTCAATGTCAGATGCTGCCTGTGATTGGCTCTGGGGTACTTATTAGGAGCCTCAAAGCAACGCACGGTTGGTAGCTGCCTGTGCTGAACATGGGGGCACGTGGGAGAGGCCAAGCTGCATACGAGCCAGCTGCCACCGGGAATGGGCCTGAGGCAGGTCAGCAAAGGCCTAAGGCACCTGGAGACCTGCCACAGCCTGCCAGCAGCTTGTTAGGCTCAGCCACCGAAAGGGCCTCAGGCAGTTCGCAGTTGCAAGAGGGTAGGGGTCTCAGGCAGTCACCACATAAGGGTGCGTGGTGTTTACCAGATTAGTACAGATTCAAACTCGGTGCCAGTGCTAGGTCTGAGGCCACTCAGAAAAAGTCTCAGGGTTCACCGAGGCCAGTTGCAACCAATCTGGGGCCTGTGGACTTTTGCAGTGGGGGAAGGTTTCAGGGAGTTGTGAAGGGGAAGCCGGTAGAGCTTATCAGGTTAGAGCAGGTTAAGATTTGGCTGCGTAGAGGGAGGGCTCTTCCAGGAACAGTGGTACCATTGGGCAGAGGGGAAGATGGCTCTCACCCAAAAGCCACACAGTTCAGCCTTTCCTTGTGTGCCCCTAGCAAACCCCCCTCCCCCTTCCTTGCCAGATTGCCAGATGTTACGTAGGCTGCTGTTCCCAGAACTGCTGCTCTGGGCTGGGGAGCCCAGCATGCAGTTGAGACCCGCTCACTCCTCAGGGGGAACCTCTGAAGCTTAGATATTCCTCCAGATTCTCAATCACCACACGTGGGTGTAGGGCCAGCCCGTTTTGCATCTATGCCTCTCCTGCCGGTCTTGACATGGCAGCTTCTTCCGTAGATCCTTAGTTATAGGATTTGTGTTCTTCAGATGGCTGTCCAGGTTGCTTGTTCTCTAATTTAGTTGTAATTTTGATGTGGTCATGGGAGGAGATAAGTGTAGCTTCCACTTACTTCACCATCTTGATTCTTTCTGGTTCACCTTTTTCCTTATTAAGAAAAACAAAAAGAATTCCAAAGCATTTCAAGTCTATTTTATTTAAAACAAAGGATAGATTGATAAGGGCATTTTTCTTTGTGAATATCTTGCCATGGTTCACTCAAAAACACTTCATTTAACTACCATGTATGGGATCAAGGAGTCTATCTATACAAGATTTGAAGAATTATAAATAAATGAGGATGCAGTCACAGGTCTGTTTCTCTTGTCCACAAACGCTAATGGATTTGTCCAGGTTGTTTTCTCTAAGTTTGAGCAAGCTATTCTAACAGAGCAGTAAACTTAACAATTGTTCACTCTCCCTTAATTAATACGATCCCATCTATACTTTTTAGAAAATTTCTTAATCTCATTTTCTTTGAAGCTTGATCATTTGGAAGCTCCACAAAATAGACCCTAACACGTGAGTCTTATGCAGATAAACAATTGCAGTGAATTATCCAGAACCTCTGGACAGGTAGATGCTAATTGTGAATCAACATTCCTAATGTGTTTGCTAAACCACACTGCTTTTTCTTAGGCCATTTTTCTTTTGGAAACATCTCTGTTATTAGATGTACATGCTCTTGTGAAATCCATCTAGCTAAATGGGGATAGAGCACCAGATTTTATAGTTTCCATGCAGGCCACGGGAGCAGAATATGATACCATACAGATGATTATTTTCAACTCTATGTGATCATTAAAATCACCCACGGGGAGTTCTTAAATATCTCAATGTTCAAATCTCAATGAACTGAAAGCAAACATCTTGCAGGGGAACATGTATATCAGTATTTCAAGAAAGCTCCCTAGAAGATGCTGGGGTACAGTGAAGGTTAAGAGCCACTGCTGTAGACAGTATCTGTTTGGTGAAGTACAATCAATGATTGCTACCAGCAGAGGGCCTGCTATGTCTTACACAAAAGCTCAAAGGATGTGAATGATCTAAGCTCAGGACTCCATTGAAGCCTTGTTCTGACGTCATGGGTTGAGGACAGCACCAAGACCTGTACCACACTGCGGTCAGAAAGTGTGCAAAAGCCACTCAATGGAACATAATCCCAAACAGCTGGCTGCTACAGTAATTTCACTGGGAAGCTGCTGATTTTCACTTTGAAAGCTAGTTTACCTGGCAATTCAAGTGTTAGTGAGGGCCCTTGGAATAAAATTGATGGCTAATAAAGTGCTTTTTGAAAGTCAAAAGCTAAGCAAAGCTGACAGGCTCTAACTTTTTCTTTAGAAATCTGTGCATATAGCTGTCCTTTTCTAATTATGTCTGTGTGGCTTGTCTCCCAACAAAATGCAAAAGCAAAAGAGTCCAGAAGGATAACATGTTTGTATATGCGTTATTTCTATATCACTTGTCTCATTTGTACCCGTAGGATTTTAATGTATGGAGGTGACTGAGCGACGACCCAGAGAGGTCAATGCCATTGAAAGAAGTATTTGTACTTACATTTCCTCAGAGGAAAGAACATGCCACATCACACAGGGCTGCAGGGGCAGCACCAGGTGTGGTCAGGAGCAGAAGCAGCAGTGAGGGGAAAGCCTAGGCCAGGACCTTGACTGGGGTTTCTGTGGGAAAAGCAAGGCAGGGCAGAGTAGATAGTTCAATTGGCTCTTTTGAATAATTTTGGAGCTTTAGGCCAGTGGTCGGCAAACTCATTAGTCAACAAAGCCAAATATCAACAGTACAACGATTGAAATTTCTTTTGAGAGCCAAATTTTTTAAACTTAAACTATATAGGTAGGTACATTGTTATGAACTTAATTAGGGTACTCCTAAGGCTTAGGAAGAGCCACACTCAAGGGGCCAAAGAGCCACACGTGGCTCGCGAGCCGCAGTTTGCCGACCACTGCTTTAGGCTATAAGGATGGTCTCTGGTTGCCTGGTACCTGGTCCTGGGATGACGTAGGGCAGGGAATTTATTGCTTTAGTGTGTGAATGTTAAAGGAAATATTTGGGAGTTAGTTTGCCTATGAAAGAGGAGCTCTTGGCCTTGCTCTTTGCTATCTCTAAGAATTGGCTGGCCCTAGGAGGACAGTCTCTCCCTGGTACCAAGATTTACAAGACATCACCTTGCTGGTGTGGCTCAGCAGATTGGGCATCATCCCATGCACCAAGAGGTCATCTATTGGATTCCCAGTCAGGGCACATGCCCGGGTTTCTGGCTCAATCCCGAGTAGGGAGCGTGCAGGAGGCAGCTGATCGATGTTTCTCTCTCATTGATGTTTCTATGTTTTCCTATCCCTTTAACATCAATAAAAACATATTTAAAATATTTATAAGATGTCAAACATCATAAGATACAGAAAAGTAATAATATGTTGCTGGGGTCTCGAGTGGCTGTACTGGGGGTAAATTTTCCTTCAGGTTCGTAGAGCAACTATTCAATGACAAGGGGCAGCACATGGCCACTGGTGAGCAGGAATACGGTGGGACAGTTCTCTTTCAACCTCTAGGTGAGTGAGAAGAAGAAATGATGATGAAATCTCAAAATCTGATTGTCATATGTTCTGTAAAGCAGGAGGGTGTCCTTATTCATCAGTCTTGTTTATGCAGTTTCTCCTTTTTTTTTTTTTCTAAAACATCGTTGGCATATTGATCTGAAATTAACAAATTTATCAAAGAATAGAAAAACATGTTTTCCCTCTTCCTAAAGCAGTTTAGGTTTTAATTAACTTCAATAATTTGCCTTAGCCATTTCATGAATCATTCCATTTATATTTTATAGATAGTCTATATTCCATATACACATCACCTATATTCCCCGAAACAGACTTTCCCAGGGAGTCAGTAAAGAAGCTATTATTGTTGTTATATATATTTAATTATTTAGGCACAAGGTTGGCATGTGAGTGGGTACAGATGAAATCAAAAGAGGGTGTTTTTTTTTGTTTCGTTTTGATTTTTCTTTTCTTTTTGTAGAATTCATTCTTATGCCCCAGGCTCTATGAATAGGGAGCTTCCAAACTACATAGTGCTGCTCCTTGGTTTGGCCTTGCTGTGGTCTGTAGGATTCTCCATTACTGTGCCATGCTTCGTTACGGTGGTGGGAAGCTGAGTGTAGGTGGTTAATTTCTCTGCTATTTAGTAATAGGAACAAAGGGGACTTGAATCCAGTATACTACAGGCATTTTTTCATGGATGACTCACATTCTAAATGATTGCTCTTTAATGCCACAGTTGAATAATACCAAAATGTTGTAGGAACATAACATCCAACACAAATCGAGGTTATAGTTAGACCATCCATGCGTATTTGGAGCCTCTTCAGCAGAAGACCATATCCAGTGCTATAGGGTGTGGCTGGGGAGGTGGTGGGGCTATAAACTGTTCAGTGAGCATTTATGAGGGTTACTCCATGGCAGAAATTTTGCTGAGTGCTGGGGATTTAGTCATGAGAAAGCGCGATCTTGCTTTCGATAAATAGGTAGCCTAGCAGATATCAAATATATATAACAAAAGCCATGCAGAAAAGTTTATACTAACCAGAAAGAGAATGCGGAGTAGTCATTCATCAAAAATAAAGGCTGAAGCAGTTTTTGAGCTTTAAAAACCATGTTAAGAATTAATAAAAATACATATCAACAACTAACTTGAAACTTACAGTGCAACGTGTAAGTAAGAATGAACATCATCAAACAAATAAGAGAGCCATAGATTATTGTGTCAGGCACTGTGCTGAGCAGTTTCCATGCATTATCTAATTCCATTTGTATGAATCCAGAAGAGGTAGGCCAGAATAATGTAATTATTACCCCCTCTCCCTCCTTTTTTTAAATGAGAAAACTAAAACGCAGTGAGGTGAAATGTCTTGCTTTGGATCAGTGCCACTCAAAGTGGCCCACAAAAGGGTGCTGGCCCGTGAACTGTTTATCATTCACTGTAATGCGTTGTTCTTTTTCCGTGGCTATCATGCCAATCCATGTCTCTTCACTTCAGTTTTCATGCTCAACAAATATTTATTCCATTTCCATTTTGGTCCAGGTCCTGTACTGCGATTATAAAGGTAAATATGAAGTACATGGTTTCAATCTAGTGTCTGCTGAACACATAGCAGTGTTCTAATTACACTGCACACACCTCTCCAGACAAATCTTCCCATATCCTTTATTTTGTATAAGTACATGGTTTCAATCTAGTGTCTGCTGAACACATAACAGTGTTCTAATTACACTTCCTCTCCCGGACCTCCAGGCCACTGCACACACCTCTCCAGACAAATCTCCCCATATCCTTTATTTTGTACATTAATATTTCTCATGAGATAAAATGCAAGTCTCTTGACTGGCGAGTGAAGCTCTGCCCTCACCTAATAGTGATACATTCTCTCCCACTCTCCATCAATTTACTTTGATCCTCGTGATGGCACCTTTCTTTCTAGTTCATCACAACACATTTATCCCCAAATCCAGGACTTTGTGTTGTACCTCACCTGTTTCCCTTTCTCCCTTTCCCTTTACCCCACCCAGGTTGCCAGTATTTTTACCTCTCCAACTGATAAGACCTGTTTTCAAAAAAACACTGGGAAACTCATTCACAGTCAAACTCGTTCCTGATCAAAGCAAAAGATGTTATTTCTCACAGATCTCTTCTCCCCCTTGTCTCTTTACTGATAGCAAATGTCTAAATAAAATAATTTAATATATGATCATTATGACTACAGATTTTAGAAACTATAAAAAGATTGTCCACATTCCTGATACCAGGCCAACAGGTTCCACTCTGAGGGGGGTCAAGTAATGTTTTGGGCATTGGAGATCCGGGTGAGGAAGTGGAGCAAGATTAGAAAATGACTGAATGAGTCAATATTATTTGTAGAACCAAAGGAATAAAAACAAACCACTGAAGTGATCAAAGATTTACTTCAGGGAAAAAATAAATACAAACATAAGACAACTAAAAGAAACCACAAGGCACAAGTTACTCTGAGTTTAATTTCTTTGAACCAAGATTTCTTGTGATTTCTCTTATGATACAGGTATATGGACACCACATTAGGCTGTGAAGGGTGCATAGGTGGAGACAATGGGCAGTGTTTGAAAATAACTGTGGATAAATTTCACAGTAACAATATGATGCTGCCATTTTTTTTATTTGCTTTTTTTAAATGTACAGTTCTCCCACTGATGTACTGGATTGTCATTTAGATTATTTTAATGATATAATGCTTCTTGAAACCCTAAGGGGTAAAAGTGGGACCTGTCTTATGCTTTTTATAAGCGTTCAGGATCAACTACGAACGACAAGGATGGAGTAAGACTGTCAGCCCTGTTGGGCATGAACACATCCTTAAAGTATATTTTTCCTTCTTGTCCCTTGATTGATGAGTTTAATATATTCCTGTGCACGCTGCCCATTGCGTACAGCCAGAGCTGCTACTCGGGGATAATAAGCATGATGCTGTCATGTGAAGCTCAAAGGCAGTTTGGAGATTGGACTTGTACTGTTGCATTGCACTGTAAGTGTTCCTGTGTGAAATCCACATTTTTATGTGGCATTTGGGGGAATAAAGAGACCAACAAAATTCCCCACAGGTACCAGTGCCATTGCTTTGAATGTTCTCTTTAAAAACAACCCACCTGCTCTGACTTCTGGAAAATCTGCCAGGAAAGAAAGATGCCTGTACTAGTAATTAACATGCCAACAGGAAGTATATCTAAGCCAACACATGATCCTACCACATCCGCATGCAGTACGGTTGGTCCTGGCATTAGCCAGGAGTCGTCCCAGGAAGGCAGTGAGCTGTAATGCCACTTCTAGAACTCTGAGAACTTTCAACTCAGACTGGGGGTGCTCTAAGGACTTTAGTTTGGCAGCTACATTCTTGTAGCGTTCCTTTAATTAAATGTATACGCACCTCATTTTATTGTGCTTAGCTTCACTGTGTTTCCCAGATACTGTAGTCTTTACAAATTGCAGGTTTGTGGCAACCCAGCATCGAGCAAGTCTGTCAGCACCATTTTCCCAACAGCATTTGCTCACTTTTTGTCTCTGTGTCACATTTTGGTAATTGTTACCACAGTTCAAACTTTATTATTATTGTTGTTGTTATTATTAGTAGTATATTTGTTATGGTAAATCAGTGATCAGAAGTCTTTGTCAGGGTTCAGAGATGGTTAACGATTTTTAGTAATAAAATATTTTATTATTAGGTGTAATCAAGGAATGTACATTGTTTTTTTTTCAGATGTAATGATATTGCTTTCTTAGTAAACTATAGTATTGTGTAAACATAATTTTTATATGCACTGGAAAAGCAAAAACTTTGTGTGACTCATTTTATTATAATATTCACGTTATTGTGGTGGTCTGGAACTAAACCCACCAAATCTCCCATTTGTGAACCAAATAACAGAGTATCCTGTCCCAGACATCCTAGTAATTGAATACTGGCTCTATTACCTACTAGTTGTATGGCTGGGTAAGTAAATTTAGATTTTCTGTCTTAGTCCCCAGTTTGTGGTATTGTTCTGTCAGTCTAGGCCAGTGATCGGCAAACTCATTAGTCAACAGAGCCAAATATCAACAGTACAACGATTGAAATTTCTTTTGAGAGCCAAATTTGTTTAAACTTAAACTATATAGGTAGGTACATTGTTATTAACTTAATTAGGGTACTCCTAAGGCTTAGGAAGAGTCACACTCAAGGGGCCAAAGAGCCGCATGTGGCTCGCGAGCCGCAGTTTGCCGACCATGGGTAGGTAAACTAATATGGGGGGGCAAGGGGGCGCAAGGGGCAGTTCCACACCACTGTGGATTCTCACGGAAAAATGTAGTCTCACTAATTTTCATATCTCAGTTCATAAAATACATAGCAAATGAGACCATAATCTACTATGAATTAGAAAATTATTAGATCTTCAAGAAGTTAAAAATTATAATGGCCATCTGAAGTAGAGTATAATACAAGCATATTACAAATGGTTAAAGATGTAAATGAAGGCATTGGCACCTCAAGAAAAAGATTAACTACTTTGAAAATAAAATAGGCAGCAATTGAAAAACAGGATGTAGCAGAAATTAAAAATATAAAAAATTAAAAAACAAAAAGGTCGATTAAATAACAAATTAGAGACAGGTAAAATGGATGGCCTTAAAGGGAGATATGAGGAAATTATACAGCATTTAGTAAAGAGAGATAATTAATGAAAATTATAAGATTTGAGAGATATGGAGACAGGAGTGAGAAAACCAATATACAGCAGAAATGTTAGACAAGGAAAAGAGAATAAAGGAGAAAGAATAAAGGAGACGATGATGGGATAACACTGTTACATTTCTGAGAGAAAACTGCAGTTAAACACAAATTTTCATGAGGTTAAACAAAAGTAATTTTTTCAGGAGCTCTGGCTTTCTTACCAACTTCATGAAAATTAGGTGTTTCCCAACACATGTATGTACTCCTTCTCCCTCCCACCACTGGGGAAAAACAATGGCTGTGCAATCCACTTTACCTAGCCTGCCTTCTGACATTAAGGCTAGAGGCCACCTCAACCAATATCAGTATGTTAGAGGAAGAAGTGCTGTACCAGGGAGTTCTGTTCCTTTGGTTAATTAGCCTCTTGGGCCCTGTTCCCCCCAGAGAAGACAAAAGCAAGGTTTGGCATCATGAAAACTTAAGTAGAAAGCCTGGTTCACTCACTGACTTGCTGCCAGGTCTTCTGTGCTTAATAAATATTTGTCGAGGGAGTGACTTAGTCTCAGTTACCTGGTCTGAAATGTGGGGTGGCAGACCTGACTCATGGGGGGGGGGGGGGGGGGGTTGATCATTGAGATACCCCGTGTGCCTGGGTCAGTATTGTGCTCAGCACAGAGTAGGGGGCAATCGCAGATAGCTGATGCTTTTCAGACCTATAAGGCCCCTCGTAGGTCTAACATTCTCAGAATCCACGCTTTGCTCTGAGTAAGTGTAACACAATTTGTAGGCAATGTGGGAACTAAGTATTTTATGTTGCAGCTTCATGGATCTTTATTTGACAAGTAGAGTGCAATAAACTTATTATGTTAAACATGAAATGAAAGGTTTGTTTTCCCTCCCTACCCTCCTCCCCGCTTTCATTTAAACGTTATTACAGTAGGTGCAAAGGCTGACCCCTGGTGGCCAAAAATGATGACGACAGGCTGTATCCCTTGGCCAGGACTCAGCCTTCAACAGTGACTGCAGACCTGGCAATCTCCTGACTGGGAGAGGCTGCGGTTCTGTCTGTTGACTGCATTACAAAATCTGATTCCAGAGGTCACTGCTGTTTCTCAGGCGTGGCAGCTCAAGCCCACCTGTATTTTAAAAGTAGCCTATGAACAATGTAAGAACACTGCTGTTACATGGTAAGTTTTCAATCAACATTAGCTCTCTTCCACCTTCTCCTTAAGAAGCGTTAAGGAAAATGGTCTTATAAATTAACTCTAAAGCCTTATTATTCTAGTTAATATAGCCCCATGGAAAGGCAATATGTCCTCCTAGTAATTAAAAATTATTTTTTGTTTTATCTCATAGTAAAGTCATGTTACAAATATTCCCTGTACATTGCAAAAATGTATAGCACATATCAAAATGAAGAAATTGTTTAATTCATGGTTCAAATGGTGCAACAGAGATTCCCTCATCATTTTCTTAGTATGCTTTGCATTTGGTATGGAAGGGTCACATGGGACAGTGGGGATTCCTGGCTGCTGCAGGTCAGGTTTTCAGATGGGGGTGCTGAGACTGAATTTGGGGTACAAGAAATTTGGAGACAACATCTATGAAGGGGCGGGGGAGAGGAAGTAGGAGTGGGCAGAGGAGCACGACTAACAGTAGAGGCAGGACCAGGAGAGCCTCAGCTAACCCAGCAGAGCTCTGCCAGGAGTCTGGCCCAAGCAGTATCCGTGTTGGGCCCAAATGGCTGGATCTCTGCATTCATGCCTGGCTCGACCCCAGGCAGGGGCTGCTCCTGCCCGGGCCTGACCTGGGGCACAGGGCTCTCTGTACTTGAGACCAAGTGTGAGAACTACATACAGCAAACCCTTCCTGGAGGGCACTCTGGGAGCAGGTATGTGTGTTACTAAGGTGAGGAGACAAAGAACCTCACTTCACTGCCACTTTTCATAGACAATATTCTTGCTGATCCTCAAATGCAATTTAATTGCAGCTCCAGTCATTTTGCTAAAAGCTCTTCCTGCTCTCTACCCCCTTTGTCTCCTACAGATCCACAAGGAGCAGTGCTGTCCTTCCCTCTATAATTTCCTCTCCTGCTCTGGCTTTGGCTAAGCTTGCCTTTCTCTCAGAAGAAACGCTAGTCTGTTTTACCAAATTGTACATATAATTATTATGCTTTGCATTTTTATAGTATGTGTATTCTGTTTTTTAAAAACTAAACTATAAGCCAGGATTAAAAGCCACCACAACAACAGCACCTAACAAATAAACCCCCACACAATTTCATCTTGCACTACAATGCTGCTCATTTGTTAATGGCTGCCTGGAGGACAACTGTCTTGAGAAGGATTCTGAGTCTGAATCCAAGCTCATAGAGTAGAACCATCGCTGAAGACCTTCCTGGTCACACACGCCGGAAAGAGAGACGGCATCTGTTTCCATGTTTGTCTTGCAACCCTGTTCTCAACTTTGCACCACCAGTTAACATGGTAATATATTAAAAATGACACTCCCCTTTACTTGCTGAATGTAGAAATGAAATGCTGTAAGCCTCTCATGGGGCCTTTAGTTGTGGAGTACAAGCCTCTTATAGAGAAGTTTCTGTGATACAAACTCAGAAATGAAGTTGCTGGGTCCTGGAGTGTTTGATTTTGTTTTATTAAATACACCTCTTTGTTCTCTCATGTTATATGAGGGCTCCCGTATCTCCCCACAGCCGCCAGCACCCACCATTACCCAGCTGTAACTTGCACACTGAAACAAGCAGGGCTCATGCAATGAAATGAGTACAGAGCTTTAGTTTTACACTCACTGTACTTTCAGATGTTCTGTGTGGCTCTTGCTCTCTGGCTACCAGCAGATCTCATAACTTTTCTGTGTCCTTTAGGTAATAAAAATCGCATGTTCATGCCATAAAATACAGTTTTAATTAGATAATTACATGTGCAGCCCATGGAAGAGTCAGATTTTAATCTTAACTTAGTATGACATCTGCAGTTTGGTCCTATTGCAATCGGGCAGCCTGCATTTGGAGAAGGGGCAATACTTCAGTGTCTTTTCTCAGTTCCCACAGTGTGATCTTACCCCTCCCTCCTCATCTAACCCAAAGCAATTTCTGGCCCCTCCAGGGTAGAGCAAGGGAGAGATCAGTGCTGAGGGATTTGGACTTGACTGGCTCTGATGTGGTTGTCTAGCAGCTGGACTCTGGACTGGAGAGATTTAGATTTTAACACTTTAAAAAAATTGAGATATAATTCACATCTGATAAAATACACAATTTTAATGTGTAAAATTTACTGGGTTTTAGCATATTCCCAAGGTTGTCCAACCACAAACACCATCTAATTCCAGAACATTTTCAACACCCCAAAAGGAAACCCTACACCCCAAAGTAGCCATTTCTCATTCCCCTCTCACCCTAGTCCTTGGCAATCAAAAATTTACTTACTGCCTGTATGAATTTGCTTCTTCTGGTATTTCACATATATAGAATCATATGATCTGTGGCCTTTTGTGACTGCCTTCTTCCATTTAGATAATAGTCTCAAGGTTCATCCATGGTGTAGCATGTGTCAGTATACCATTCCTTTGTACCGATATATCACTTTTTGTTTATTCATGCATCAGTTGTTGGACATTCGGGTTGCTTCTATTTTTGACTATTACGTATAACACTGCTGTGAATGTCCATGCACAAGCCTTTTTCAATGAACATATGTGTTTAATTCTCTTGAATATATATCAAGAGTAGAATTGCTGGGCAATTTAGAAACTCTATGGTTAACATGTTGAGAAGCTGCCAAGCTGTTTTCCAGTGTCAGAACCATTTTGCATTCCCATCAGCAGCGTGTGAGGGTTCCAATATCTGTATATCTTTACCAACATTTGTTATTTTCTGATTTCTGAAAATTTTTAAAATTATTATTGCCATCCTAGTGGATGGAAGTGGCATTTCATTGTGCTTTTAATTTGCATTTCCTTAATGACTAATGGTGTTGAGCATTTTTTCATGTGTTTATTGGGCATTTAAAGATTGTTTTATTTGCATATGCTCATCATTTAAAAAATAGTTGCCTTTTATTATTGAGTTTTAAGTGTT
>NW_005363502.1:3209532-3212631 GCF_000412655.1 Myotis brandtii | reverse complement strand
TAGCATTTTGACCTTTGATATATTTTGAGTTCATTTAATTATATAATGTGAGGTTCAGTTTTTGGGAGTGTTGCCATCTTAACAATATTATGTCTTTCAATTCATTCATTTAGGTCTCTTTCATTTCTTTTACCAATGTTTTTTACTTTCAATGGACACATTTTACACTTCTTGGATTACATTTATTCTTAAGTATTTTATTCTTTTTGATGCTATTGTAAATGAAATAGTTTTCTATTTTATTTTCAGATGGTCACTGCTAGTGTACAGTAATATAACAGATTTTTGTGTATTAACTTATGTCATATAACCTTGCTGAACTTGTTTATTAGTTCTAATTTTTGTATACATGTATATATGTGTGTGTGCATGTGTCCATGTGTGGATACTTAAGGATATTCTATATAAATAGCATATCATTTACATATAAAGATAGTTTTATTTTCCTTCTAATATTGATGTTTTTTATTTCTTTTTTCTAGTCTAACAGCTCTGACTAGAACCTCTACTACAAAATTGAATAGAACTGGCAAGAGTGGACATTCTTATCTTGTTCCTGATTTTCGGAGGTGAGAAAGTTTACTTTCACTTTTAAATGTGATGGTACTGTGGGTTTTTCATAAATGCTCTTTTTTTTAATATTGAGGAAAATACCTTCTATTCCTTGTTTTGTTATTGTTTTTATCATGTAAATGTGTTGGATTTTTTGTTTTTTCAAATACTTCTCCTGCATCTGTTGAGATTATGGTGTGAATTTTCCCCTTTTATTGTACTAATGTGGTATATTCCATTAATTGATTTTTATGGGCTGAACCAACTTTATATTTGTGGGATAAATCCCTTTTATATGCTGTTAGACTTGGTTTGCTAGTATTTTGTTGAAGAGTTTTACATCTATATTCACAAAGGATATTGGTGTGTAATTTTCTTGTAATGTCTTTGATTTTCGTGTCAAGGTAACAATGGCCTAATAGGATGTGTTAGGAAGTTTTCCCTTCACTTTTATATTTTGAAAGAATTTGTGAAGAATTTCAGGGTGGAGGAGGCTAATGGGGAGAAAAAAGAGGCATTTGTAATACTTTCAACAATGAAGATTAAAAAATATATTTGGCACAATTCACCAGTGAGCTCTAGTCCTTGGTTTTTCTTTCTGGGAAGTTTTTTATTTAATAAATCAATCTTTTTACAGAGTTTTAAAGAGGTTAAGTAATTTCCCCATCTTATTATTGGTAGTAGGACACAAACTCAAGTAATTTTGACACCAAAAATCTGTGTTTTAAGCCATATTGACTAAAATTCACATTTTTATTTATATTTAATGCAGTCTCACTATGAAAGATAACACTGTATTGGTCTTGATTCTCCAAAGAAACAGAACCAGTAGGATAGATATACGGGATTTATTATGGGAATTGACTTACATGATTATGGAGGCTGAGAAGTCCCATGAACCGTCTGCAAGCTGGAGAACCAGAAAGCCAGTGGTATAATTCAGTCCAAGTCCAAAGAGCTGAGAATTAGGGGTAATGGCATAACTCCTGATTCAAGTCCCAAGGCCCATGAACCAGGAGCACTGAAGTCCGAGGGGGAGAGAAGATGAATGTCGCAGCTCAAAGAGGCGAATTTGTCCTTCCTCTGCCATTTTGGTCTACCCTGGCCCTCAGCAGATTGGATGATGCCCACGCACATTGGTGAGGGCACTCTTCTTTCTCAGTCTATCCATTCAAATACTAATCTCTTCCAGAAACACCCTCATAGACACAACCAGAAATAATGTTTAACAGCTATCTGGGCAGCCCTTAGCCCAGTCACATTGATACATAAAATTGACTGTCACAAATACCTTCATGTTTAAACAATTTTTAGCGTATAGAAAAGTACACAGAAGAAAACCAAAATATCCATAACCACTTTTTAATATGTTAGTGTATTTTCTTTTAGTACCTATTCTATTATCTATATGCATATATTTAATATATATCAGATATGATTGTAATACTTTTCAGACATTTTTTCTTCTTTATTCAATTCTGTCTTGTAAGTAAGTTCCTTGTCACTAGCAATTCTTCAAAAACATTATGCTACTGTTACTACCTAATATACTACTGGGTAATTCCTTTAATCACAACAGATTTTTCCTTTTTCCTATTTAATATTTAGATATTTTAATGTTGTTTTCTGCTATGGTAAATAACGCTCTCTGGGTCATCTTTGCCTTTGTTGCACCTTTGATTTTCCAATGTATTTCATTTATTATTATTGTTACTAGTAGCCCTGTGCACGAATCCATGCGCTCGTAGCTCGCTGCCGCTTGCCTCAGCTGGCCACCCACCCACTGCTGCTGGTAGCTCTTCCCGCTCGTAGCTTGCTGCCCCGCCCTCCTGTAACTCTCTGCCGCTTGTAGATCGGTCGTGATGTTATGGCGTCCTGGCTAATTTGCATATTCCTCTATTATTATGTTTATTATTATTATTATTTTTAATCCTTACCCAAGGATATTTTTCCATTGATTTTCAGAAAGAGTGGAAAAAAGAGGGAAAGACAGAGAGAATATCAATGTGAGAGAAACACATTGATTGGTTGGCTCCTGACCAGAGCCCGTGCTGGGGAGGAGCCTGCAACTGAGGTATGTGCCCCTAACTGGAACGGAAACCGGGACCCTTCGGTCCCCAGGCTGACACTATCTACAGAGCCAAACTGGCCAGGGCTCCAATATATTTTAGAAGCAGAATACTGGATCAGAGGCTAAGGATATTTGTAAGATTCTCCATCTACTAGATAGGCCAAAATTTATACGTACTCACATTACAATGAATTTTTGTTTATACCATCTCTAATACCACTGTAGTTTTAAAAAACACTTTCTCATTTGCCCTCCAACTTGAAACAATTATATTATTTGTGATTTTGTGTAATATTTGGCTTAGGAAAATTAAATTTAAAAGTTCTTGTTTTCTAGCACTCCATATATCTGTAGTACCCAAGTGCACAAGTGCCTATTCAAGTTTTTTTTATTGTTTAAAGTATTACAAATAGTAGAACATATGCCTCCTTTTTCCTGTATTGACCTCCCCTTCCCACCTCCCCCACCCTCCCGGC